>NC_134004.1:2978283-3293825 GCF_047716275.1 Strix uralensis | reverse complement strand
GCGGCGCTGCCGTCCTGCAGGGAGGCGTTAGCGGAGCCTGAGCCCCCCCAAAAACCCCCAGCGCCCCCCCCCGCGCCCCCCCAGCACTCACCTCAGCGGGAGCGCGGGCGGCACCGGCGGGTACGGCGGGATGAAGGCTCCGGGGACGGCGGCGGCAGCGGGGACGTACTGGGGGGAGCGGCGGCGTCAGGGGGGCGGGGGGTCGGGGGGGGGCGGGGGGAGTTTGGGGGGGTCTTACCGTGCCGGCGCTGCCCAGCGAGAGGTGGCCGAGCTGCTGGGCCAGGGGGGCCACCACGGAGGGCTGGAGGGGGACGGCGTGGTCCACAGCGGGGGCCAGCACCGCGCCCTGCACGGCCCCGTCAGCGGGGGGACACGGGGGGACGCGGGGGGACACGGGGACACTGGGGCCAGGGGGTACACGGGGGGACACTGGGCCAGGGGGACACGGGGGGACACGGGGACACTGGGCAGGGGGGACACGGGGGGGACGCGGGGACACGTGGGGGCCGAGGCCTCTGGGGACGGGACACGGCCCCGGGGCCGGGGTGTGGAAGGTGGGACCGGTGCCCAGGGAGACCCAGGGCGGGGCCGGGGGCGGGGCTTAGGACGCAGTGGGCGGGGCATGGAAAAATGGGCGTGGTCATACTTGGGTGGGCAGGGTGACAGAAGTGGGCAGGGCTTTGGCCCACAGCGGGTGTGGGGTGTCAAAACTGGGTGGGGCTACAGCTGCAGTGGGAGGGGGCAGGGTGGGGTGGGCGGGGCATGTGCGGGGTGGGCAGGGGGGTGGCAGGGTGGGTGGGTGGGGCAGGGGTGGGGTGGGCGGGGGCATGGTGAGTGGGTGGGGCAGTGGGCAGGACATGGGACGGCGAGCAGGGGCAGTGGGCGGGGCGTTGGGTAGTGGGCGGGGCGTGGGTCAGTGGGCGGGGCGTGGGTCAGTGGGCGGGGCCCCGCACTCACCGTGGGCTGCACGAGGTACGACTGGTGCATCCAGGCGGGACCGTGGACCTGTGGCAGCGGCGGTGGGGGCGGGTGGGGGCTCCCCAGAGCACCCCACCCCCCCTCGAGTCCTCCCCCCTCCAGGGGACCCCCTCAGCCCCCCTCCCCTCCCCCCCGTACCTGGTAGGAGGAGACGGGGGAGGGCAGGTACGGGGCCAGGGCGGTGGGGGCGATCATCCGCTGGGGGCCAGGCCGTAGGGCGCCGGGTAGAACCTGGGGGGCGGGGGGGTGTCAGGGGGACGGCAGCCGGCAGCGCCCCCCCCCCCCCGCCCTCCCCACCGGGGTTTGGGGGGTCTGGAGCACCCACCCGTTCTGCCAACACCGTCGCTGGGGTCATAGGCCAAGGTCACGGTGCCCTGCAGGGGTTGAAAGGGTCAGCGCTGCCCCCCCAGCCGTGGGTCTGCCCCCCCCCCCCGCCCCCCCTCACCGTGTCGCCGTCCCGGGCCCAGGCTCTCCCGTTGGGCACGAACTTGCCCTGGCTCTGCCGCTTCTTCTGCCCCCCGTCCGCGAACTTGCAGAGCAGCGGGTCCGGGGGGGCTGCGGGGAGGGGCCGTCAGTGCCATTCGCCAGCCCACTGGCCCCCCCCCGAGCCTCCCCGGGACCCCCCCCAACCCACCTGGCACCCCCGGGGGCGTCTTGATGTACTTCCCGTTGAAGTGGGTGATGACAGCCTCGCACTTCTCCGTTGACTCCATCCTGGGGGGAGCGGGGCTGGGGCGGGGGCCCCGCGCACGGGGCCCCTCCCGGCTGCCCCCGGCCCTGTGTGGCCCCCCCAGCCCCACAGAGGCCCCCCCAGCCCCATGCAGCCCCCCCCAGCCCCTCGCAGCCCCCCCCAGCTCTGTGCAGCCCCAAGAACCCCCCATCCTCCTGGACACCCCCCAGCCCCCCACATTACCCTATGCCACCCCCCAGCCCCACGCACCCCCCAGCCTGCAGCAGACCCCCCCCCCGGCCCCCCCTGTACCGTGCAAAGCCCACACCGCGGCTGGCCCCGTGGGGGTCCCGCAGGATGCGGGTCGAGACCACCTGCCCGAAGGGCTTCAGCAGCGCCTCCAGCTCCTGCTCGTCCACCCCCAGCGGCAGGTTCGAGATGTAGAGGTTGGTGGGGTCCTGCTCCTGTTGCTGTGGGGGGGGGGTCAGGGGGCCGGCTGGTGCCCAGCGGGGGTCCCGGGGGGGGCAGATCAGGGTGTCAGGGGGGGCCCCGAGGGGCCGGGCTGTACCTTGGCCATCTGCGCCTGCACCCCGCTGGCCTTGAGCGCCGTCACGGCCTTCTGGGCCGCCGTGGGGCTGTCGAAAGTCGACGAAGCCGTAGCCTGGCGGGGGGGGGGGGCGGGGGCAGTGGTGAGAGGGGCCCCAGAGCCCCCCAGCCCCCCCTTCACCCCTCCAACCTTTGCACTTGTTGGTCGTCTTGTCCAGGATGGCTTTGGTGGAGACGATCTTCCCGTAGCTGGGGAGAATGGGGGGGGTCAGCGCCCAGCAGGGCCCCCAGCCCCTCCCGCGGGGGGCCCTGGGCTGGTGGCGGCAGCAGGAACCCCCCCAGCCCCCCCGCCCCGGGGGGGTGTCCCGGCCCCACTCACGGCTGGCAGAGCTTGACGAGGTCCTGGTCCGTGGTGCCGGGGTGCAGCCCCGGATGTAGAGGTTGGTCTTGCTGAGCTGGTCCGTGCCCCCCCCGGCGGGGCTGGGGGCTGGGGGGGCCCAGCGGCTGCGCCGGCGGCACATAGGGCTGCTGGGGGGCAGGGGTCAGCTGCACCCCCCACCTCCCGGCCCCCCCAGGGGACACGCGTGCGGATGCAGCGAGAGCGGCCAAAGCCCCCCAGCGGGGCCCAGGGATGGATCCTGCCCGTCCTGGAGCCCCCCGCAACCGTGGGACCCCCCCCCCGCAAATCCGACCCGGCCGCGGGGCCAGCGCCCATCCCCGGGGCCTCTGGGCTGGAGGCGGCGCTGGCCGGGAACCTCAGACCTGATGTCAACGTGAAAAAATGAATCACCCGCGCGGCCGCCCCCGAGCCCCGGCCCCCCCCCGGGGCCCTGTCCCCCTCCCTGGGTCCTCGTGTGTCGTCCCCCCCCCGTGTCACCCACCCCCAGGGTGGCCCCATGTCCCCCCAAATCCGGGCTCTGCTGCAGCTCGGGGTGTCCTGGCCAGGGGGTGGCGATGGGGGTGACCCCCCCCTCCCCACGCACCGGGACTGGGGCTGGGGGTCACCCACCCGGCCGGACCCCCCCAGCACAAGCGAAGCACGCGGCCGTGCACACGCGTGTGGGTGCTCACCCCATGCACAAGCGTTGTGCACGGCCCCCACACACCGTGTGCAAGCGTGTGGCGGGGGCCGATGCGTGGTGCGCGGGGGGAGCGCGGCCAGGGGGGCCGTGCGGGGCTGCTCCCCCCGTGGCGGGGGCAGGACGCGCGTGTGCGGGGCAGGTGTGTGCGCGTTGCACACGCGTGTGCGAGCGTGGACAGGTGTCTGGGGGGGGCCGCGTAGCCCCGAACCCCCCCCCCGGGGCTGTGCTGGGGCCAAGGTTGGGGGGGTGCCCGCAGCCCCCCCGGGAGGGACACTGAGGCCGGGGTGTGGGGGGGGCAGGACCCCCCGGGCAGGGCGGGGGGGGCCGCGGGTGTCCCGCCCTGACCCCTGTCCCGGCGGGGGCTGCTCCCAGGTGTCCCCCCGACCCCCCCCCGGCCTGCTGAGGACGCCGGTGTCCCCCCCCGACACCGCTCCGTGCTCTCCCCGGTCCCCGGGCCAGCGCCCCCCCCCCCCAGCTCCAGGCCTGTCCCCCCCCACCTTTGGGGGGAGCAACACGGCCCCGCCATGCCCGTGCCCCCCCCCACTCCGCCACGGCCAACCCCTGCGGAGGGAACCGGGGCCTCCGCGGCGGGTTCCCCCCCCTCCCGTGGCGCCGCTCCCCCCGCGGCCGGGGTAGGGGGGGGTGCCCCGGGCCGGGGTTCCCGCTGCCCGCGGCCCAGGGCCGGGCCTGGCTGCGGGCGGGCGGCCCGGGGCGCGGGGGGGTGCGCGGGGGGCGCGGGGGGGCCCCGCTACCTTCTTGCCGCTCTTGTTGTAGGCGAAGGCGGGGAGGCCGGAGCGCGGCGGCACCGAGAGCAGCATTTTCCCGAGCGCGAGGGCCGGGGCGGGCCGGGGCCGGGCGGGCCCGCGCGTGACGTCACGGCCGGGCCAGCGGGAGCCGGGGCTGGCACCGCGCGGGCCGGGTCCTAACGCCGGGCCGGCCCCGCGCCCCCCGCCGGGGCTGCCGCGCCCCGGGGACACCCTGGAGAGACCCCCCGGTGCTGCCCCCGCCCCGCCGCGCGGACGGACCCCCCCGGACGTTGTTCCCAGCCGAGGCGTCGCCGCCGGTGCCCCGGCCGTGGGGCGCGGCGGGGACACACACACGGCCCGGGAACCTCCCGGCACCGGGCCCGTCCGCCCCGCCGGGGCCCGCGCCCCGCCGCAGCCTCGCTCGGCCCCTCAACCGCGGGGTTGCTCGGGCCCGAGCGCCCGGAGCACCGGGGAGCGATGGTGCGGGGGGCGCGGGCACCCGGGGGGGGGGGGGCCGCAGCCTGGGGACCCGGGGGTGTCACTGCCGGCCCGGGGATGGGCTGCCCCGGCGCCGGGGTCCCTCAGCAGCCGCCGGGGCCTCAGCACGGCGGGGCCGGTGGCGGTCGGTGCGCCCCGGCCCGTGACGCGCGGCCCCTTTAAGCGCGGCTCGTTGGAAGCCGTGAGGCCACGCCCCCGCCGCCATTACCCCTCGGCGGGGCGGTGGCTCCGCCCCCCGCCGCCCGCACCATGGGCGCGGCCATTTTGGAGCTGCCGGTCACGTGTCCCACCCCACCCACGCCCGCCGCCTGCCCGTCAAGGCGGGGCCGCCATCTTGGCACCGCCTTCCCCCTCCACGTGACTCCGGATCGCTCCGCCCCCAGCTGAGGCCGGGCCGGGGGCCGCCATCTTGGCCCTTCCCACACACCCCCACCCTCCACACACCCCACACCCCCCCGCAGCTGGGGGGTGGCGTTAAGGGGGGCAGGACGGGGTGTCTGGGGGGGGCAGGAAAAGGGCGGACCTGGGGCCTTCTGAGGGGTCCGTGGGGCAGGATGGGGGGTCCTGGGGGGTCCGTGGGGCAGGATGGGGGCACTGCGGCGCAGGGGCAGACCTGGGGGTCCCTGGAGGGGGACGCAGCGTCCCCGGGGTGCTCTGTCAGGGGCAGGACAGGGGGTCCCGCAGGGGTCTGTGGGGCAGGACCGGGGGTCCCCCTCTGGGGCAGGACCCCCGCGCGGTCCCGGCCCGGCGGTGTCCGGCTGACGCGAGCTCAGGGGAGCGGGGACCCCCCGTCCCCGCCTGCCCCCCCCCGGGCCGGCCGGGCCGCGGGCACCGCGTGTCCCCGCTCCGTGTCCGTGCGTCCGCCCGCGTGTCCCCGGCGCCGGCCCAGCCCCTTTGTGCCGCCCCGGGCGCGGATTGTTCTGGCTCTTTGCAGGGCGTCAGCAGGGCCGGGCCCCGCGTGCCCCGTGCTGAGCCAGGCCCCGGCCCCCCCCGCGCTGACTCACCCCACGTGCGGGGCTGCTGAGCTGGCAGGGACGCGGGCGCCGGCTCCCCCCGGGCAGGGGCACCCCCGCCCCAGCCCCCTCCTGCTGCCCCGCTGGGGACCCCCGCGGCGGGGACAGCCCCGGGCCCTGGTCCCCGGCGTGTCAGCGGCGCTGGCTATGGGGCACCCCCCCCTCGCCCCCCGCGGGCGGGCACCTTCCCCGCTCTGCTCCCCCCAGCCCTTCATCCCTGCCTTTCATCTCTCCTGGAGCGCTGGTCGTCGTGGCAACGCCCCGAAGTGTCCCAGCCCGTTGCCATGGCACCCAGAGATGCTCTGAGCCCAACCCCGGGACCCCTGCAGCCCCCCAGGGCTCTGCCCCGCCCTCAGCCCCCCCCTGCACCCCAGGGGTGTCTTGTGCCGAGCACGGGGCCTTCCCTCCCTGCACCCGGGGGGGTTGGCGGTGCCGGGGGGGTTGGCAGGGCCGGGGGGGTGGGAGGTGCCCCCGCCCTGGGTATCCCCCGCGCTCTGCTCGGCCCCGCAGCTGCGCCATGGCCATCACGGAGGTAAGGCCCTGCGAGCTGCGCTGCCCCGGCCCCCCCCGGCCCCCCCACCCACCCCCAGAGCCATGGCACCGGGGGCCCTCCCTGCCAAGGGGGGGTGGGTGAGCAGCCCCCTAACTCACAGGGACCCCCCCAGTCTGTCCCCCATGTGCCCCCCACCATAACCCCCTGTCGCCATGGCACCTCTCTGTGTTGCCATGGTGCCCCCATTGCTGCAGCGTTCCAGTTGCCATAGTGACGCTGTTGCTAAGGTGCCCCAATGCCAAGACACCCCCATCACCAGTTGCTGAGGCATCCTGTTGCCATGACACCCCATCACCACGGTACCCAGTTGCTGAGGGGTCCCGTTGCCATGGCGCCCCATCACCACCATACCCGGTTGCAGAGGCATCCTGTTGCCATGGCACCCGATCACCCAGGTACCTCATCACCATGGTACCCAGCCACTGAGGTCCCCCAACACCCCATCACCACCACATCACTCTGTCACCACGACACCCCATCGCCATGGCACCCGGGTGACACCGGGCTGTCCCGTGCCCTCAGGAGCTGCGGAGCGGGTGCTTCTGGCGGGGGGTGCTGGCGGAGGCAGCGGCGACGCTCATCTTCGTGGGGGTGGTGCTGGGCGCCTCGGCGGCCCCCGGTCCCCTGGCGCCGGCGCTGGCCGGGGGTCTGGTGGCCGCGGCGCTGACCTGCACCCTCGGGGCGCCCCAGGCCAACCCGGCGCTCACCATCGCCCTGCTCTGCACCCGCAAACTGGGTGCCCTGCGCGGGGCCGCCGGGCTCCTGGCCCAGGGTGCCGGGGCCGTGGTGGCCTCCGCCGCCGCCCGCCTGGCGCTGCCGGACGACGCTGGCCTCGTCACCAGGGTGAGTGTCCCCATCCCCGTCCCCGTCCCCGTCCCGGCGCGGGTGCTGAGGCCAGGCTGTCGCAGCAGGTGACAGTGGGGACGGCGGGGCAGGCGCTGGCCTGGGAGACCTTCGCCACCTTCCAGCTGGCCCTGGCCGCCTTCGCCGCCGCCAACCGGGCGTCCCCCCAGGGTGGGCTGGTCCTGGGCAGCGCTGTGGCCGCCGGAGCCCTGGCTGCGGTAAGGACACCCCCCCCCACGCCCCCCTCCCGGGGCTGCTGCCCCCGCCCCAGCCGGCCCTGACCCCCCCTCTCCCGCAGGGGCGGTTCTCGGGGGGCAGCATGAACCCGGCACGCTCACTGGGGCCGGCCATCGTCACCGGCATCTGGGATGACCACTGGGTGAGTCGGTGGCACCCCCGTGTCCCCCCCAGGGACCCCCAGTGTGGGGATGGGTGTCCCCAGCTGCAGCGTCGGACCCCCACGGCCCCCTCCCCACCCCAGGAGGGGTTTCCCTGGCTCTTTGCCTTGTCAGATGGTTCCCCACCCCCCCTGAGACAGGTCACCCTCGGCTGCACCCCCAGTTTGGGTCCTCCCAGTCCCTCCATCACAGAACGGGTCCCCCCCAGTCCCCATCCTTGGGCCGGGCCCCTCCTCGTCCCCCCATCCCAAACGTGTGTTCCCCCCCCAGCTCCTGGTGCCCAGAGCAGGTTCCTCCAGCCCAGTCTCCATCACCGGTGCGGGGTCCCCAGTCCCCCCATCCCCGAAGCAGCATCCCCCCAGTGTCCCCCGTCCCTGTGTGTCCCCCCAGGTGTACTGGCTGGGGCCGGTGCTGGGCGCGGTGCTGGCCGGGATCTCCTACGAGTTCATCTTCGCCCCTGGTGCCTCCCGGGAGAAGCTGGGCGCCTGCCTGGCCTGCCGGGACGTGGCGCTGGTGGAGACCACCAGCCCGTCCCCCTCCTCGCCCTCCGCTCGCGCCCCCCCGGCCCCCCCAGCGGAGCGGGGCCAGGGCACGGCCTGAGCCCCCCCAGCCCCCCGCTCCGACCCAGCCCGTGGGAGGTGGCCCACGGGCCCCAACACTGGGTCCCCCCCAGCCCAGCCCCCTCCATGGGACACCCAGGGGACGGTGCCCCCCCGGTAGAATGGGGGGGGCTGGGGGGCCGTGCACAGATGGCTCCAGCCCCCCCCCCCCCCCCCCCAACCGCCCTCTCCCCCCTGGGGGGGATTAAAGTCGGTTTTGGGTCAGAGGTGGGTGCAGAGTGTTGCTGTGGGGGACGGGGGGTCTCGGTGGCTGCAAGACCCCCGTCCTGCGCCCTCGGGGCGGGGGGTACCCCAACACCGGGGGTCCTCCCCCGCCCCCCCGGGGGCCGCGCCCCCTCCCTGGCTCCCCCGGGCGGGTGCCCCCTCCCTGCGGCCCCGTGGCGAGGGCGGGGGCCGGGACCCCCCGTCGGCCCGTCCCGTGCCGGGGCGCTGAGCGCAGCAAAGCCCTTTGTGGCGGCCTCTGCAGCCCCGGCAGATTCCGGCGGGCGCCAATGGCCGCGCCCGGCCCTAATCCCCCCCCGGCCGGGGAATTAGCGCCCGCTAAGCCGCCCTGAATAACCTCCCGCAGACAACAGGCCCGGGCGGGGGGAGCCCCCGCGGCCCCCAGTGGGGCTGGCCCGGGGGGGCCACCCAGGGCCCCCCCCTCCGTGTGGGGCTGGGGGAGGCTGGGTCCCGGCAGGGTTCCCCCAATGTGTCCCCAAAACATGGAGGAGGGGGGGTCTCAGCGCTGCCCCTGGCCCCTGAGCCCTGTGGTCCCCCAAACCCCCCAAAGGGCACCTGTGGGTCAGAGCCCCCCCCATAAAGGCAAGGCAGCCCCAGGGATGGGGGGGGCACAGCTCTAGGGGGGTCCCCGCTATCCTGGGGGCGCAGGGCTGCCCCGGGGGGGCCTGGGGGTGTCCCCTGCCACACGTCACCCGTCCCCCGCCCCGGGCAGCGAAGCGGTTAACGGGGGGGTGGTGGCAGTGGGATCCCACCCCTGGGGCCGGCCCGGGGGGGCCTTATAAAGGTGGGTGCGGCGGCCCCCGGGGAGGGGAGCGGGGCCACGGAGGGCAGCGGGGGCCAGGCCATGCGGGAGCTGCGCTCGTCCTCCTTCTGGAGGGCTGTCCTGGCCGAGTTCCTGGGCAGCCTCCTCTATGCCCTGCTGGGGCTGGGGGCCTCCCTGCGCTGGTCCCCAGGCCCCCCCAGCGTCCTGGGGGCTGCCCTGGCCTTCGGGCTTGCCCAGGCCACCCTGGTGCAGGCGCTGGGCCACGTCAGCGGGGGCCACATCAACCCGGCCATCACCCTGGCCTTCCTGCTGGCCTCGCAGCTCTCCGTCGCCCGCGCCCTGGGCTACCTCCTGGCCCAGCTGCTGGGCGCGCTGGCCGGGGCCGGTGTCCTCTACGGGGTGACACCGGCCCCCATCCGTGGCACCCTCGGCCTCAGCGCGGTGAGTGGGGCTGGGGGTGCTCGGGGTGCTCGCGGGGGTGGGGTGGGGGGGTCTGGGGCTCCAGGAGGTGTTTTGGGGGTTGGGGGTACCATGGGGCTGTCACAGGCAATTGCGGGGTTCAGGGGGGTTTGGGGGGGGCAGCGGGGGATGAGGGGCTCCAGGAGGTGCGTGGGGCTGCGGGGGGGGTGCGGGGGGTAACAGGGGGCTGGGTGCCCAGGGGGTGTTTGGGGGTGAGCGGGGGGGTTGGGTACGGTGGGGCTGGGGGTTGACAGCCGGGGGCAGCGAGGGGTTCGGGGTGCCGGGGCAATGGGGGACCCGCTCCGTGGGGTGCTGAGGCCTCTCCCCGCGCAGCTGCACCCTGGCGTGGGCCCGGGCCAGGGCACGGTGGTGGAGCTGCTCCTGACCGCCCAGTTCGTCCTCTGCGTCTTCGCCAGCTTCGACGAGCGGCACGACGGGCGCCCGGGCTCGGCCGCGCTGCCCGTCGGCTTGTCCCTCGCCCTCGGCCACATCTTCGGGGTAAGGGCGGCCGCGGGGACCCTCCCGGGGCGACCCCGGGGGCTCGGGGGGGGGCTCTGGGGCTGCGGGGGGGCCGCTGGCCGGCACCCCCCCACCCCCCGCCCTCGTCCTCCCGCAGATCCACTACACGGGCGCCGGCATGAACCCCGCCCGCTCCTTCGCCCCCGCTGTCATCACCCGCAACTTCGCCAACCACTGGGTAAGTGGGGCGGGGGGGTCCCCCCAGCCCGCCCCGGGCCCCCCCCAGTCCCTCTCCGCTTGCCCCAGTCCTGCCCCAGCCGCGGTGTCCCCGCCGAGGGGGGGGGGGGGCGCGGCTGCCGGAGCCACCCCGGTGACAGCAGCACCCCGGGGTGCCGGGGCTGCACAGACAGGGCGCGAGGAGGGATCCAGCCCCCCAACACCTCGGGGGGACGCGGCCGCCCCACGCACCGGGGGGGTGGGTGCCCCGCGGACCCCGCAGGGTCGGGGGGTGGGTGCCATCCCCGAGGCGGGGGGGGGGGGAGCCTCCGGCCGCGCCGGGGCGGGGTGGGGGTGGGGGGTGCCGGGCTGACGGGGGGCGGGGGGTGCCCGCTCCGCCCGGGGGTGCCGCTGCCCACGCCGCCCCCCCGCAGGTGTACTGGGCGGGCCCGCTGCTGGGCGCGGCGCTGGGCGCGGTGCTCTACGAGTTCGCGCTGTGCCCGCGGCCGCGCAGCCTGGCCGAGCGCTTGGCCGCGCTCAAGGGAGAGGCCCCCGCCGCCGCCGCCGCCGCCACCGCCGAGGCGCCGCCCGAGCCGCCGGCGGAGCCGCTGGAGCTGAAGACGCAGGGCCTGTAGGCCGGGCCCGGCCCCCCGCGCCCGCCCGCTGCTTTGCTGTGCCGGGGCCGCCGCGGGGCGTGTGGAGCGTGTGTGTGCGGCGCGGCGGGCGGCGGCGGCGGGGACCCGCTGCCGGGACCCGGCCTGCCCGGGGCCGCCCGTACCGGGCCGGGGCCGCCCCGCCCCGCCGCGGCGGGAGTTGTGTTCGGTGAATTAAACCTGCTCTTTTATTTTGGTAACCGCTCGCGGCCGTGTCTGGGGACCGGGGGGAACCGGGGGGGAACCGGGACTCCGAGGCTGCGCCGGGCCCGCGTCGCCCCGGCAACCGCGCAGGGGCTGACGGGAAGCGCCTCCCGCAGCCGCCTGTTCCCGCGCCCGCGGGTAGGCCCCGCCCCGGGGAGGGGCCGCGCCCCAGCCAGTGTCGCAATTAAAAGGGCAATGCCGCGCGCGTCGCCTCCTCCCCATAGCGAGACCCGCGGGGGGAATCCGCGCAGCACCGCGGTGGGGGAGCGGGACGGCGGGAGGACCGAGCGGAGCGGCGGGGGCTGCGGGGCACCGCGCCGCCGGTCAGTGCCCGTGGCAGGCGGAGGGAGGGGCTAGGAGGGGTCCACCAACTCCTCTGGGGTGGGTGTTGCCGCTTGAAGCCTGCGGGCGGGGCCTCTGGCCGCGGGAACCGGGGCGGGTGCGTAACGCCGCCCCCACGGCGGTTCCCGGGGCGCGCGGCGCGCGGCGGCGGAGACGGGGCGGGCGGTGAGCGCGGGGGGTCCGGGGTCGGGGGGTCCGGGGGGCGCGGGGCTGGTGTCCGGGGAGCGGGGGGGGGGCGGAGGGACCGGGATCGGCCGTCGCTCCGGTATCGGGGGGACCGGGGCCGGCTGGTGCCCCGGGAAGGGGAGTCCCCGCTGGGGGCCCGATCCCGGGCACCACGGCACCGGCTGGGGCCCCGCTAAGGGGCGGGGGATGCCTGAGGCCGGATGGTGCCGCGGTACCGGCGAGGGGGGGCCCGGGGGGACTCTGGAACGGGGCCGGGGGGGGGCCCCCGGCGGCGGCGGCGGCGCTGACGGCGTCTCGCAGGAGCTCCCGGAGCCCCGCGGCGCTGCCTGGGCTGGGGCATCATGAACTGCGAGCTGCTGGCCACCTGCAGCGCCCTGGGCTACCTGGAAGGGGACGTCTACCACCGGGAGCCCGACTGCCTGGGTAGGTGGGGCGGCGGGGGGCCGCGGGGGCCGCGGGGGGCGGCGGGGGCTCACGGCCCCGTGTCCCCCCCCCAGAGAGCGTCAAGGACCTGATCCGGTACCTGCGCCACGAGGACGAGACCCGCGACGTTCGGCAGCAGCTGGGGGCAGCCCAGATCCTGCAGAGCGACCTCCTGCCCCTCCTGGTCCAGCACCCCCAGGACAAGCTGCTCTTCGATGCCGTCGTCAGGTACCGGGGCGCGGGGGGGGCCGGGGGGGCCCCGCGGGGGTCCCCACGGAGCGGGGGTCCCACGTGCCCCCGCGCTGCCTCCTCGCAGGCTGATGGTGAACCTGACGCAGCCGGCTCTGCTCTGCTTCGGCAAAGTGCCGCCGGACGCCGCCTCCCGGCACCACTTTCTGCAGGTCCTGTCCTACCTCCGGGCCTACAAAGAGGTGAGTCTGCCCCGGGGAGGGGCCCCGGGCGGGGCGGGGGGGCTCTGCCGGGCCCCCTCGCTCACCCGGGGCTCTCTGCAGGCTTTCGCCAGTGAGAAAGTTTTTGGGGTGCTGAGCGAGAAGCTCTACGACCTGCTGCAGCTGGTGAGTCCCGTGGCCCCGCACGGCCCTTGGGGACCGCGGGGTCAGTCTGCGCCGAGCGGGGCCGGGGTACCCCTGGGAGCCGCGGGGGGGCCCTGACGGCTCCGTCGCCCCAGGACTGGGAGCAGCGGCAGGAGGAGGATGCGCTGCTGATCGAGAGGATCTTGCTGCTGGTGCGCAACGTGCTGCACGTCCCCGCCGACCCCACCGAGGAGCAGGTACCGGGACGGGGCCCTTCCCCGGCTACGCGGCGGGTCTGGGGCCGCGGTGGCTCCCCGAGGACCCCGACGCTCTGCCTGCTGAGCCCCCCGCCCGCCGTGGCCCCCAGGGCGTAGATGGCGACGCCAGCGTGCACGACCGGGTGCTGTGGGCGCTGCACATCAGCGGGATGGACGACCTGCTCAAGTTCCTGGCCAGCGCCCAGGGCGAGCAGCAATGGGCCCTGCACGTCCTGGAGATCATCTCCCTCATGTTCCGCGACCAGGTGAGCCGTGCTGGGGGGGGCGGTGGGGCAGGAGACCCCCCCGCAGCCCCCCCGCAGCGCTGATGGCGCTGCCCACAGAGCCCGGAGGAGCTGGCGGCGCTGGGGCAGGGGCAGGCGGCCGCCGAGCACGGGGAGGACACGCGGGAGCTGGAGACCCTGCGGCAGCGGGAGCTGGCGGAGAGGAGGGCCCGAGCGCTGCAGCGCCCGTCCAGGTGAGGGGGGGGGACAGGGACACTCCCGTGGCAGGGCCGGGACCCCCGTGGCGGGGCCGGCACCGCTCAGCCCACATCCCCCTGCCCAGGCACTCCCGCTTCGGGGGGTCCTACGTCCTGCAGGGCCTGAAGGCGATCGGGGACCGGGACGTCGTCTTCCACAAAGGGCTGCACAACGTGAGCACGGGGACGTGGAGGGGGGGAGGGACAATGACACGGGGGTGTAAATTCGGCTGCTTGTGTGTGTCCCCCCCCGCCCCCAGCTGAAGAGCTACAGCCACGACCTGGGCAAGGAGAGGCGGCGGGTGCCGCGGCGGCGCCAGGCCGCCCCCGAGGCCGAGCCCCCCCACCGCTCCGCCCGCAACGTCCGGCTCTTCCTGCGCGGCTTCTGCCAGGATTTCCTGGAGGGCTGCTACAACCGCCTGATGCTGCTGGTCAAGGTGAGGGGCTGGGGGGGCTGTGAGCCTTTCCCCGGGCTGCGGGACCCCCGCTGAGCCCCCCCCGGCCGCCCCCCAGGACCAGCTGGTGCGGGAGAAGGCTCAGCAGCACGACGAGACCTATTACCTGTGGGCCACCGCCTTCTTCATGGCCTTCAACCGCCGCCGGGGCTTCCGCCCCGAGCTGGTGTCGGAGACGGTGGGTGTCCGCGCCTTCCACTTCATCGAGCAGAACCTCACCACCTACTACGAGATGGCGCTGATGGACAAGAAGGAGGCGGTGACCTGGGCCCGCAGGTGGGTGCTTGGGCTCCCCCCAGGTGCCTGGGACCCCCCCTCCCGGGCGTGGGGCCCTGACACCGCCCGTCCCTGTGTCCCCAGGATGCACCTGGCGCTGAAGGCGTACCAGGAGCTGCTGCGGACGGTGCAGGAGATGGACCGGTCCCCCGAGCAGGCGGTGCGGGACAGCAGCCAGGTCATCAAGAGTGAGTCCGTCTGTCCCTCCGCCTGTCCTTCAGTTTGGGGGGGTCCAACCCCAGCCCCCCTGGCTGAGCCCGTCCTCTCCCAGGCAACATCTTCTACCTGATGGAGTACCGGGAGCTCTTCCTCGCCCTCTTCCGCAAGTTTGATGAGACCAAGCAGCCGCGCAGCTTCTTGCGGGACCTGGTGGAGACGGCCCACCTCTTCCTCCGCATGCTTGAGCGCTTTTGCCAGGGACGCACCGGCCTCGTGGTGCAGGTGGGATGCGGCTGCCCCGCCACAGGGGTCCTGGGGAGGTCTGGCAGCCCCTCCCGACCCCGTCCTTGTCCCCCAGAGCAAGCGCGTGCGGAGGAGGAAGAAGCCACCGGCACCGGCAGCTCTCGCCCCGCAGCCGCCCAGCGCTGGGGAGCTGGAGGAGCTGTGGGCAGGGTTGGCCCCGCAGCTCCAGGCCTGCCTGCAGGTAGGGAGAAGGATCCAGCCCCACGGGGGGGCACCGGGCGTCTTGGCGGGGCGCAGGGTGACGGTGTCCTGCCCCAGGGCGAGGTGCCCCTCCCGGAGGACGTGGTGCCCTTCGACGCCGCCTCGGAGACGCCGGTGGAGGAGCAACGCGCGGAGGCGCTGCTGCGGATCCAGGGGTGCCTGCGGGACGCTCGGGTGCCCCAGGCCCTGCGGCTGCTCCGCTCCGCCAGGTACCGGCACCCCAATTCCCGTCCCGTGCCCCGGCGGGGGCGCAGGGACACAGTGCCAGCCTGTCGCCCTCTGCCCAGGGACGTCTGGCCCGAAGGGGACGTGTTTGGACCCCCTGAGGCGGGGCCGCCCGAGGAGACCCGGCTGCTGCGGGAGATCCTCCTCGCTCCCCTGCCCCGTGAGTACCCGGCCGGTGGCACCGGGCGTGGCGGGCTCTGGGCCGGGTGCTCCGGGCCCTCAGCACTGTCCCGCCGCAGAGCACGCACCCCCCGAGGCCGAGGAGCCGGAGGAAGAGGAAGAGGAGGAGGAGGAAGAGGAGGAAGAGACCATGCAGGTGTCAGAGAAGGAGTTCAACTTCCTCGACTACCTGAAGCGGTGAGAGGGGGCCGCGGGGGTCCTGGGGCCGCGGGGGGGTGGCCCCCGCTCACCACGTCTCTGCCCGGGCAGGTTCGCCT
The DNA here is from genome assembly GCF_047716275.1 of Strix uralensis. Lineage (NCBI taxonomy): Eukaryota > Metazoa > Chordata > Aves > Strigiformes > Strigidae > Strix > Strix uralensis. The sequence continues at coordinate 3,278,624 of NC_134004.1, read as the reverse complement.
GCGCCCCCGTGGTGCGGGCGCTCGTGCTGCTGCTGCGGGGGTACGACCGCAACAGCCCCCGCACCAACCACTGCGCCGCGCGCCTGCTGCACCGCCTGGCCCGCGACCTGCGCATGGAGGCCCTGCTCTTCCAGCTCTCCCTCTTCGCCCTCTTCCAGCGCCTCCTCAACGACCCCGCTGCCGGCGCGCACCAGGTCAGCTCCCCCCCGCCCCCTGCGTCCCCCCGCCCTGGGGAAGGGTCTGTCCCCGGCGTCCCCCAGCCCCGCTCTCCCTCCCTCCGCCCGCAGGAGCTGGTGGCGTTGGCCAAGTTCGTCCTGGGCAAGTTCTTTGCGCTGGCGGCCACCAACAAAAAGGCCTTCGTGGAGCTGCTCTTCTGGAAGAGCCCGGCGGCCGTCCGTGAGATGACCGAGGGCTACGGCTCCCTGCGGGAGGAAGAGGGGTGAGTGGTGCTGGGGAGGGGGCTGCCGCCCTCCCGTCACCCGCCCTCACCTCCCCTCCGCCTCCCCGCAGGGCTGGCAGGAGCCGGGTGCCCCCCTGGACCCCCCAGGAGGAGCAGGAGCTGCGGGAGCTCTACTGGAAGTACAAGGAGGTGGAAGGTACTGGGGCTCCCCAGGGCGGGGGGCAGCGGGACCCCCGGGGGGGTCTGTCCCTGCAGCCTCCTCCCGCTCCCCCAGGCGAGGACGTCATCGCCGCCATCCTGGCCCAGCTCCGGGCGCCGGGGCGGACGCGGAGGCAGGTGGTGAAGCAGCTGGTGCGGCTGGGGCTGGCCGGCAGCGCCAGGGACTTCCCGCGTGAGAGGTGGGTCGGGGACCCCCGTGGGGGGGGACACCCCAGGCTGGGGTGGCTGCCTCCCCCCAGGCGCAGGGACCGATGGCTGCGTCGCCCCCCTAGGAAGGGCACCCGCATTGTGCTGTGGACTCAGGAGCAGGAGGAGGAGCTGACGCGGCTCTTCGAGGAGTTCCAAGGCTCGACAGGTGAGCAGGGCTGGAGGGGTGGGCTGGGCACTGGGGGGGGAAGAGCCCCCCAGCCTGACCCCCCTCCCCACAGACGTCCTGGGGAACATCATGAAGCACCTGACGGCGCGGCGGTCGCGGGCTCGTGTGGTGGAGAAGCTGCTGGGGCTGGGGCTGGTGTCGGAGCGCAAGGAGCTCTACAAGAAACGCCGGAGGAAGGGCCACGGGCCCGGGCCGGTAGGGGGGGGGCCGGGGGGGGGCCCGGGCTGTCCCCAGCACGTGCTGCCCCGTCATGGGCACCCAAACACCGCTGGTCCCCGCAGGGTGCGGCAGCCACGCCGGCAGTGCCGGCCCAGGACAGCTCGGCTGAGGATGATGGGGACAGCGAGGAGGAGGAGGAGGACGAAGTGGAGGAAGGCCCCGTGGAGGAGCACTGGGCGCCCGAGGAGGGGGCTGGGCAGGGCCTGGTGCATCGTCTGCATCAGGAAGGTGGGTGAGGGGCTCCGCGTCCCCCCGGTCGCGGTTGGCTCCGGGGCCGGATCCTGCCTGACCCTCCCCTGTTCCCAGGCCTGGCCGGGCCCCTGCGCTGGCTGGGGAGCTGCCTGCGGAGAGCGGCCGGGGACCGCCAGGAGGACGGTGAGCGGGCGGGGGGCTGCGGCGGGGGCTGGGGGGGCCGGGGCCGGGCTGACGGTGCCGCCGGCCCAGGCGTCTCCCACCCGGTGCCGCTGGTGCCGCTCTCGGAGGAAAACGAGGACGCCATGGAGGATCGGCGCTTCCAGGCCCTGCTGCGGCAGCTGGGGCTGCGCCCCCCCGCCAGCGAGCAGGTGAGGTCCCGGGCCCCCTCCCCAGCCCCGGCCCCCTCCCCTCACTCCTCCAGCCTCTCCCCTCTCTGCCCAGGAATCCTTCTGGCGCATCCCGGCTGCCCTCACCCCGCAGCAGCTCCGCCGCGCAGCCGCCTCCATCACCCGCTGCGCCCCTGACCCCCCAGGGTCCCCACGGGGGCTGCGGGAGCCACCCGGGGTCCCCCAGGACCCCGCTGCAGGTGAGGGGCTGGGCTGGGGGTGCGGGAGCTGGACTGGGCTCCCCCAGCCGGGGCCGGCCCTCAGCCCCCTCTTCTTGTGTCTGTCAGCGGAGCCGCCGCTGCCGCCGGGGCCGGGATCAGACTCGGAGAGGTGAGAACGGGCCCCCGTGCCCCGGCCCTGACGCTGGGGGGGGTCCCTGTCCCCAACCCGGGGGGGACATGGAGCCCTGTGCTCTCCCAGTGCGGGGCTGACGGTGCCAACCCCTGTCCCTGCTGCAGTGAGGAGCCTGTCGCCGTCCCCGTCCCCAGCCCGGTGCAGCCCACAGGCACCAAGAGGCGCCGGGAGCTCGAGGCCGAGGCTGAGGGGAGCCCAGGTGGGTTCAGCCCCTCCGCTCGCTCCTGGGGGGCTCGGAGCTGGGCACGGGGCCCTGCGGCATCGTGGCCAACCTGCCCTGGCTCCTTGCCCCATCCCTGGGGCGGGGGGAGACAGTGAGGGGGTCGGGGTGTACCCCCACCGCCCCCTCCCCACTCCCTCCGCCCGCAGGGGTGGAACCGGCCCCCGCAGCCCCCCGCGCCCCTGAGGACGAGGACGAGGACCCGCAGCCCCTGGGGAGGCGGAAGCGCGTCCGACGCCTGGAGGAGGAGGAGGAGGAGGATTGAGGGGGCTCCCTCTGCCCTGCCCTGCCCACACCCGGGCCCTGGGCTGTTTTCTGGGTTTTCTGCAAGTTTTAAAGGTTGTTTTTAAGGCTGTTGGGAAATCAGGCGGCAGCTTCCCTGTTCCCTTCCCCTGTGTCTGTCCCAGTGTCTCCATTTCCCTGTTTCACCCCAAATTTTCTTTTTTTATCTCAGCTAACCCCAGACTCTTTCTTCTCAGCTATTTGGTTTTTCTTTTTTTTCCTAACACCTTTGAAATCTGGAAAGAGACTAAATAAATAAAATCAGCTCTCGGCCTCGCCTGGTGAGTGGATGCGGGGGGGCCGGGTGCCCTGTCCCCAGGGCGTGCCCCCCCCTGCCCCCCGCCGTGTCCCTGCGCCGGGGACGGGGCCAGGCCCCGCGTGTCGCAACCTCCCGATAGCGGCGGCTATAAAGGGGCCGCGGAGGCGGCGGCCGCAGCGGCTGGACGGGGCAGGAGACGCCGGCGAGCGGGTGAGCCGGGGCGCTGGGGGGCCGTGGGGGGCTGCGGCCGCGGGGGCTGACGGGGCTCTGCCCCCTCTCCCGCCTCCACAGGCTGTCCCGGCGCTGCCGCTATGCCTCGGGCTCTGCTCTTCCTCCCTCTCCTGCTCCTCCTCCTCGGCCTGGGGGGCAGCACCCCCTCCGCCGTCCCCCCCCGGCCGGGTGCTGACGACGGGGCGGCGGCGCGGGCGCTGTTGGCGCAGCTGGCGGAGCACGTCCCGCCGCGGGCCCCCCCGGGGCGCGGGTTCTCGTGCCAGGACCTGCGCCCCGACGCCCTCCCCGGCTTCGCCCAGCTGCCGCCACCGCCCCGCGCCCTGGCCCGCGCCGCCATGGCCCTGGCGCTGAGCGGGGCCGCCTGCAGGCCCCAGGCCGAGGCCGAGGTGCTGGGGCTGTCGCGGGAGCTGGGCGCCCCCACGGCCGCGGCGCTGCTGCGGGGGCTGGCGCGGCTGCGCGACACCCCGGCTCCCGGAGCCCTCTCCCTCCTCCTCTTCAGCCTGGCGCGGCCGGGGGGCTCTGCCCCGGCACGGCTCTGCGCGGCACCCGCCCGGCTCCGGGGCCCCGCGGCCGGCACCCACCCCACTGCACCCGGGCTGCCGGCCGCGGGGCTCCGGGCGCTCCCGGGGGCCGGGGCTCACGCCTGGCTGCCCGGGTGCCACCGCGCCCTCCGGCACCAGTCCCGGCGCCGGCGGGAGGACGCGGACGCCTGCGACCCGCCGGGGGAGCGGGAGGCCCACGGGGTGCTGGAGTGGGTGCCGGGCGTCAGCACCTTCTACAACCTGGGCACCAGCATCTACTTCGCCTTCCAGGGCTGCGAGGCCGTGGCCTCCACGCGGGCCCTGGAGGTCGCCGAGGACCTGGGCTACGCTGGCCTGGCTGCCCTGACCGCCGGCGCCGGTGGCCCGGTGGCCCTGGGGCTGCAGCTGGGGCTGCAGCCGGGGCTCAAGGCCGGGGTGCGGGCGCTCATCGGCTACTTCACCTCGGACGGGGACCCCCCGCCGGCCCCCACCACCCACAGCGGCCCCGTCCTCCTCGTCTGAATAAAGGCCCCGTGCTGGCTCCGTGTCCCTGTCCCTGTCCCTGTCTGGGGGGGCCGGCGGCAGATCGATGCGGGGCCACCCTGCCCCGGGCACGGGGACCTTGGCCCCGCGGGGACGCCTTGTCTGAGGCGCGTGATGGCAGCCGGCCCGTCCCCGTCCCTGTCCCGCCCAGTGTGCCGTGCCCTGGCGCTGGCTCCCGCGGCCCTGTCCCCACGGGCTGTCCCTAGAGCCTCTTGCTGTCCCCATGGCCCCAGCCCTGTCCCCACAGCCTGTCCCGGTCCCCATGGCTCTGTCCCTGTCCCTATAGCCTGGCCCCGTCCCTATGGCCCCAGCTCTGTCCCCACAGCCTGTCCTCATCCCAATGGCTGTGTAGCCTGTCCCTGTCCCCATGGCTCTGTCCCTGTCCCCACGGCTTGTCCCTGTTCCCATGGCCTGTCCCCACGGCTCTTTCCCTTTGTCCCCACAGTCTGTCTCTATCCCCACGGGTTGTCCCTGTCCCCATGGCTCTGTCTCTGTCCCAACAGGTTTCCCTGTCCCCATGGCCTGTCCCTATTCCCACAGCCTGTCCCTGTGCCCATGGCTCTGTCCCTTGTCCCCACAGCCTGTCCCTGTCCCCACAGCCTGTCCCTGTGCCCATGGCTCTGTCCCTTGTCCCCACAGCCTGTCCCTTGTCCCCACAGCCTGTCCCTGTCCCCACAGCCTGTCCCTGTCCCCATGGCTCTGTCCCTTGTCCCCACAGCCTGTCCCTGTGCCCACGGCCCGGTTCCCCGCTAGCCCCGCCCCCTCTGGCCCCGCCCCCTGACGTCATTTCGGGGAAGCGGTGTCGCCGCTGGAGCCACGGCCTGCGGCCCGGGGGGGCGGGGCCTCGCCGCCGCGCTCCGCCAATCGCCGCGCAGAGCGCCCGGGGGGCGGGGCCTGTGCGCCTTCCTGCCCCGGCCGCCCGGAGCCGCCGAGGTGGGAACGCGGCGCCGGGGGGTCCGGGGGGTCCGGGGGGGCCCGGGGGGTCCGGGGCGCCGTTCTGCGGCGGGGCCGCTCTGCAGGGCACCGCCTCGGGGGGGACGAGCCCTGCGGGGGGCGCAGACAGGGGATCCCGGGTGGGACACGCAGGGATCGCCCTCGGGGGGTCCCTTGGGGGCGCCCCCCTGGGGCGGGGGGTGCTCAGGGGCACCCACCCCCCGGGATCTCTGCAGGGGGGACCCCTGGCGTGCAGGGGGCCTGTCTGGGGGTGCCCGTGGGGGCGCAAGTGGGGACCAGTGTAGGGGTGCCTCTGGGGAGGGGGTGCAGAGGGGCGGGGGGCGTGCGTGTGCCCCCGGCCCCGGCTGGGGAACCGGCCGCTGCTCACCGCTTCCTCCCGCCCCAGCACGGGGCCACCAGCCCGCGGCGCGCCCGTGGCCCAGCTGAGCCAGAGCAGAGGGACCCCCGGGACCCCCTCCGGGACCCACGGCCCAGCCGGAGCAGAGGGACCCCTGGGACCGTGCTGCAGGCAGGTACGTGGGGCGCAGGGGTGCCCCGTGGGGCGCGCGGGCGCCGGTTTCGCGTCGTCCGGTCGCACGGCAGCCGGGGGCTCGGCGGGGCCGCCCTGACGCCCCTCGCCCCCCAGCATGGCGCAGTGGCAGGAGGTGCAGAGCTTGGCCAACGCCTACCTGGAGCAGGTGCACCAGCTGTACGCGGGCGCGGCGCTGCCCATGGCCGTGCGGCAGTGCCTGGCCGCCTGGATCGAGGACCAGAACTGGTGAGAGGGGGCTCGGGGCGGGGGCCGCGCCGGCCGGGGGTGCGGGGCCGGTGCTGAGCCGCGGTGCCGCAGGCGCCGGGCGGCCGAGCCGCTCTCCTCCCACGCCCGGATGCTCTTCCACTCCTTGCTGGCGCTGCTGGGCGAGCGCCTGGGCAGCCCGGGGCTGGGCGACGAGGACTTTATGCTGAAGCACAACCTGCGCAAGGCCCGCCGAGACCTCCAGGTGGGCGGCAGGGCCGGGGGGGGACGACACGGGGGGGTCTCTGCGCCGCGCTGACCCCCCGGCCCCGCCGCAGGCCGAGTTTGAGGAGTGCCCGGAGAAGTTCGCCAACCTGGTGGCCAACCTGCTGCAGGAGGAGCGGCGGATCCTGCGCCTGGGGCAGGCGGGGGGGCAGGTAGGCCGGGGTCCCCCCCCCGCCCCGTGGGGTGCTGCCGGCCACTGCCCGACGCCCCGTGTCTCCGCAGGGGGGGGCTGCCCCGGCGCCCAGCGCACCCCCAGAGAGTGACCGGGAGCAGCAGATCCAGCGGCGCCTGGCCGAGTTCCACGTGGCCCTGCAGGTAACGGCCCCCCCCGGCCCCCCCGGGCCCCGGGGCTGCCCAGTCCCTCACCCCCCTCTCTGCCCCCAGGAGGCTGAACGCGCCTTCCGGCACTTGGAGGACCTGCAGGATGCCTTCGACTTCTGCTTCAAGGTGCACTACGTGCCGGGTAAGGCCCAATCCTGCCCGCCCCGGGGATAGACACGGGACGGTGTTGCGCTGAACCCCCTCTGAACCCCCCCTGAACCCCCTGCCCGCAGGCGAGGACAGGACCAACGACCCCCAGTACGCCCAGCAGATCCAAGCCCTCCAGGCCAAGCTGCAGATCCTGGACCGGCAGCGGCGGGTGAGAGGGGGCCGGGACTGGGCTGGAGGGAGGCAGCGGGGGGGGCACGTCTGCCCCGCGACCCCCCGCTCAGGCTCGTGTCTCCCCCCAGGAGGTGCTGGCGCAGATGCAGCAGCTTCTGGGGCGCAGCGAGACCCTGCGGGATTTCCTGCAGCAGGAGCTGGCGGCCTGGCGGGAGCGGCAGCAACGCGCCTGCCTGGGGGCCCCCGCCGACACCCGCCTGCGCCCACTGGAGACCTGGTAGGGCCACGATGGGGGGGACGGGGACAGGGGGGTCCGCGGGTGGCCCCCGCTGAGCCCCGCGGCACCCGCAGGTTCACAGAGCTGGGCCAGGGGCTCTTCCAGCTGCTGCAGCTGCTGCGGGCGCTGGGGGAGCTGCGGCTGAAGGTGACCTACGAGAGGGACCCGCTGAAGGCCGAGACCCCCCTCCTGGAGCAGCGGCTGCGGGAGCTGCTCACGTACCTGCTGCAGAGGTGGGGGCGGTGCGGGAGGGGCTGGGGGGGGGCCGGGGGCAGCCCTGACACCCCCCCCCCGCCTCTCCCGGTGCCCCAGCGCCTTCGTGGTGGAGCAGCAGCCCAGCATGCCCAACGCCTGCAAGCGCCCGCTGGTGCTGCGCACGGCCGGCAAGTTCCAGGCGCGCGCCCGCCTGCTCGTCCGCCTCCACGACCGCAACCACCCCATGGAGGCCAAGATCCACATCGACAGGTCGGGACCCCCCGGCTGGGCACCCCCCTGCACCCCCGGGGCTCCCCCGCTGACCCCCTGTTGTCTCTTGCAGGGACCCCCCCAAGATCAAAGGGTGAGAGCTGAGCGAACGCTGGATGCAACGGGCAGGGCTGAGCGCCCCCCCCCCCCCCCCCCCGCCACAACCCCGGGGGTCCCGGCCCCCCACCCGCGGCCTCTCTCTGCCCCACAGGTTTCGCAAGTTCAACATCCTGACCTCGAGCAGCAAAACCCTCCTGGCAGGGGACAGTCCCCAGGAGGGGCTGGTCTGCGACTTCCAATACCTCGTAGGGACCCCCCCGCCCCCCGACCCCTGGGTCCTCTGTGGCGGGGGGGAGTGGGGCGAGGACCCTGGCCCAGCCCCGGCCCCCTGCCCCCACCCCGCGCTGACTCTCTCGCTCCCCGCAGACGCTGAAGGAGCAGAAGGACAGCAGGTCGGGCAAGGGCAGCAAAGGCGCCGGTGAGGTGGGTGCGGGGCTGGGGGCTGGGGGGTGCGTGGGGTGGGGACGGGACCGGTGCCCCACGGTGCCACCTCTGCGCAGGGTCCCCTGGTCGTGACGGAGGAGCTGCACCTCATCACCTTCACGCTGGCGTACGCCTACTGCGGGCTGCAGCTGGAGCTGGAGGTGAAAGTGGGGGCCGGGGGGGCGTTGGGGAGACTGGGGGGGGGCTGCCAGCCTGACGCCCGCTCCCCCCGCAGACCTCCACGCTGCCCTTCATCATCATCTCCAACAACAACCAGTTCTCCAGCGCCTGGGCCTCCATCCTCTGGTTCAACATGCTCAGCAGCAACCCGAAGGTGAGCGGGACCCCCCCGGCCCCCACCGCCCCCGACCTGCCATCTCCCGCCCCATCTCCCCAGCCCTGGTCCTGGTGTCCCGGCCCCAGCCCTGCTCCTCACCCCGTCTCCATCCTTCTGTCCCTGGGCCTGGTTCTCTGCCCTCTCCCTTCCCCTGTCCCCAGTTCCTGCCCCATCCTGGTCCCTGTCCCCTAGTCCCTGTCCCTGGTCCCTGTCCCCTGCCGCGCGTCCCAGCCCCCCCTCACCCGTCTCCTGCAGGAGCAGCAGTTCTTCTCCAAGCCGCCCCCCGCGCCCTGGCCCCGGCTGGCCGAGGTGCTGAGCTGGCAGTTCGAGAGCGTGGCCGAGCGGGGCCTGGGCCGGGACCACCTGCTCATGCTGGCCGAGAAGCTCTTCGGTAAGGGTGGGGGCTGGCCCGAGCCTCCCGGGGCTGCGACCGGGCTGCGCCCCCCCCCTCACCCTGCTCTCGCCTCCAAGGCTCGAAGCCGTCTCCAGAGACCACCCTGGCCTGGCCCAAGTTCTCCAAGGTGGGTGGTGCCCAGCCCCCCCCATCTGCCCTGGTCCCCCCTGGCCCCCACCTGTCCCCGCTCACCCACTCTCTCCCGCAGGACGGTGCCTCCGGCTTCTCCTTCTGGGCCTGGCTGGACGGGATCCTGGGGCTGCTCCAGGAGCACCTCAAGCAGCTCTGGAAGGACGGGTAGGAGCGGGGCTGGGGGGGGGGCGGGGGGGTGGCGGGGGCTGCAGGGGCTGACGGTGCCTCCCCCAGGCTCATCCTGGGCTTCGTGAGCCGGAAGCAGGAGAAGAAGCTGCTGAAGGGGAAGCGGACGGGGACGTTCCTGATCCGCTTCAGCGAGAGCGTCCTGGGGGGGGTCACCTGCACCTGGGTGGAGCACCCCACGAGCGGTGAGTGCACACCCCCCACGCCGAGATCCAGCCCTTTGCCCCGGCCCTGGGCGCTGACCCCGGCTGCCCCCGCCCCGCAGGGCCCCCCGCTTTCCGGGCAGTGGTTCCCTACACCGCGGCCGAGCTGGTGTCCCTGGCGCTGCCCGACATCATCCGCGACTACCAGCTGCTGGTGGAGGAGAACATCCCCGAGAACCCCCTCCAGTTCCTGTACCCCGACACCCCCCGCGACGAGGCCTTCGGGCCCTACTACAGCCAGCGCCAGGACGGTATGGCACGGCACAGCATGGCACGGCACGGCACGGGGGGAGCGCCAGCGCCTGCCGCCCCCCAACCTCCCCTCTCTGTCTCCAGGGAACCTGACGGAGCAGAAGAAATACCTGAACCGGCGCCTCATCCGTGTGTCCTCCAGGTGAGGCGGGGGGACGCCTCGGTCCCTCCATGGCCCCGCGGGAAGGGGCACCCCGACCCCGACCCTGACCCTGACCCTGACCCGCCCTCTCTCCCTGCAGGCAGGCAAATGAGTCGTGGCAGACTGAGGAGGAGTTGGTGGTTGCCACAGAAAACCTGGAGACGCTGCAGCTGCAGCCCGGTGACCTGGGGAAACAGTGGCCCGGTGGCCTGGCACCGCTGCAGCCCGGGAGCTCAGGGACAGTGCAGGTCACATCTGGGAACCTGGGGACACTGCAGCCCTCGAGCCCGGGGCCAGTGCAGGTGATGGCCACGAGCCCAGGGACGCTGCACGTCACCTCTGGGAGCCTGGGGACGCTGCAGGTGGTGGCCACAAGCCCGGGGACGCTGCAGTCGGGGGTTGGGGACCTGGAGCCGCAGCTGGTGCTGCAGCTGGTCCCGGTCCCCGAGGGCCAGGGGACGCTGCAGCTGGGACCGGGGGCTGTGGGGACGCTGCAGGTGCTGCCCGAGGGGCTGGGGATGCTGCAGCACGTGGGACCCGAGGCCCAGAGGACGCAGCACGTGGGACCCGGGCCCGTGGAGCCGCAGCTGGTGCTGCAGCTGGTCCCCGAGGGCCAGGGGACGCTGCAGCTGGGACCAGGGGGCTTGGGGACGCTGCAGCCGGTGGCCGGGGCCGCGGGGCTGCTGCAGCAAGCGGGAGCTGGGGACGTGGGGCTGCTGCAGCCGGTGCAAGGGGCTGCGGAGCCGCTGCTGGTCCCCGAGGGGCAGGGCACGGGGACGGGGACACTGCCAGCGGAGCTGAGGGACCTGGAGCCGCTGCCTGGGAGCCCCGACGTGCAGGAGCTGCTGCAGTCGCTGGTGGAGGGGCTGGAGCCGGGCGCGGGGACGCTGGAGACGCTGGAGGCGGCGGATCTGATGCCCGACATACTGGAGGACGCGGACGGGGGGCTGGAGGGGCTGGGCCCCGGGCTGCCGGGTGAGTGTCGGGGCCGGGGGGGGGACAGAGGTGTCCCCTCGGCACTGACCTCTCCCCGTCCCGCAGGCAGCGCCGCGCTCCTGGACCCCCGCGACCCCTTCCTGCCGCAGCCCGAGGACGCGGCCCTGCCCGCCGTCAGCTCCCTCTTCGCCGCCGACTTCCCCCCGCTCCACATCGACGCCAACGACTTCCAGTGACTCCCCCCGGCCCCCTGTAAATAAACCCCTTCCCACCGGCCGTGGCTGCCTCCTCTCCTTCAGACCTTTATTAGAAACCCATAAATACCCGAGATAAATAGGGAGCGTTGCTCATAAATAGCCCCTCGGGGCGGAGGGGAATAAATAGTGGGGGGGCGGCGGGGCGGCCTCAGCGGGCGCTGGCGCTGTGGGTGAAGACGCGGCTCATGATGGCGGCGAAGGACTGGAGCCGCTGGAGCGCCAGGCGCCGCAGCAGCGGGTGGGCCCAGGCCTTGCTGGGGGCCAGGGAGTGCCGGGGGGGGCGGCCGTGCTCCTGCTGCGGGGAGAGCGGGGTCAGGGGGCCCGGCGGTGATGGGCGCCCGCGTCCCCGGCTGCTGGGGGGGGGAACAGGCTCCCTCGGGGCTGCCCCCCCCGGTGCCCCCCCACCCCTCACCTGGACGAGGCCCAGCAGCCGGGCCAGGGTGGTCTCCAGCTGGGGCAGGGGCCGGTCGGTGAAGATGTCGGAGCCCAGCAGGTCCCGGTAGTGCTGCAGCCCCTGGAGGATCCGCCCCAGGCAGCGCTGCGGGGAGCGGGGCGTGAGCGGGGGTGCCCCGAACCCCCCCCCACATCCCCCAGCACCCCCGGGACCCCCAGGCACATCCCTCAGCACCCCTGGAACCCCCAGGCACCCCGGGAACCCCCAGTCACATCCCCCAGCACCCCCGGGACCACCGGGCACCCCGGGAACCCCCAGTCACATCCCTCAGCACCCCCGGGACCCCCGGGCACCCCGGGAACCCCCAGTCACATCCCCCAGCACCCCCGGGACCACCGGGCACCCCGGGAACCCCCAGTCACATCCCCCAGCACCCCCGGGACCACCGGGCACCCCGGGAACCCCCAGTCACATCCCTCAGCACCCCCGGGACCCCCGGGCACCCCGGGAACCCTCAGGCACATCCCCCAGCACCCCCGGGACCACCGGGCACCCCTGGGAACCCCCAGTCACATCCCCCAGCACCCCCGGGACCACCGGGCACCCCGGGAACCCCCAGTCACATCCCTCAGCACCCCCGGGACCCCCGGGCACCCCGGGAATCCTCAGGCACATCCCCCAGCACCCCCGGGACCACCGGGCACCCCGGGAACCCTCAGGCACATCCCCCAGCACCCCCGGGACCACCAGGCACCCCGGGAACACCCAGCACCCCTGGGACCCCAGACACAACCCTCAGAATCCCTGGGACCCCCAGTCACATCCCCCAGCACCCCTGAGACCCCCCTGGGACCCCCAGGCACCCTGGGGCTCCCTGACTTCCCCGCCGCGGCCCCCAGCGCCCCCCACCCCCGGTACCGTGTTGTTGGTGTCCAGCGTGGCGGGGTCGCAGGCGTCGCTGCAGCGGATCCGGGGGGGCCAGTTCTTGGGGTTCTCCTCGCTCAGGCGCGTCTCCTCCTGACAGCGGGGGGTCAGCAGCGGCCCCGCGGCCCCCCCCTCCCCCGGCCGCCCGCCTCCCCGGGGCACCGCTCCTGCCGGGATGCCCCGCAGAGCCCCGGGCCCCCCCGGCCGAGACCCCGCGCTCACCAGGACCCGGTACGGCTCCTTCAGGGTCGCCACCAGCCGCGACAGCTCCCGGGAGAGGCTCCCGCAGGCGGCCCAGTCGGTGCGGGGGGTCGGGGCCGGCGCCGGGGCCGCGGACGGCGGCAGCAGCAGCGGGAGGCAGAGGCAGAGGCAGAGGCGGCGGAGCGGGGCCATGGTCGGTCGGTGCCGCCACCGGCTCCGCCACCGGGCTCTTATGGGGCGGCGGCAGGTGGGGAATCCCCGGGGCAGGTGGCACCCGCCCCCCGTTACTGCGAAATCGCCGCCTCCCTCGAAAGCAGAACCGATACCGGGCCGGGGTCCCCGAGCTGCGCCCCGCCGCGCCCGGCCCCGCGCCGCGCCGGGACGGGACGGGACGGGCAGGAAAACCCGGGGCAGTTCCTGGGGGGGGCAGCGCGGCGGCAGCGGCACGGGCGGGATCGGGACCCCCCGCCCGGTTCACCTGGGCCGCCCCGCCCCGCCCGCCCCGACGAGCGCACCGGAGAGCCCGGGCGGGGCGGGGCGGGACTCCCCGGAGCCCGGCGGTGCCTCCCCGGCGTCCCCCCGGTGTCTTCTCGGTGTGTCCCCTCGCCCCAGTGTTCCCCGTGTCCCCCGCTGCCCCCTCGCCGCACCGGGAAATCAGCCGGGGCGGCCCCGGCGCGGCAACTGACGGCTCCCCGGGGCCGCGGGGTCCTGGCGGGGCTTCCCCCGTCCGCGCCCCGCCCGGGACCCCCGCAGGCCCCGGCAGCCCCGATCCCCGCCGGGCCGGGCCGTGCTGCCCGCGACGCCGCAATCGCGGCGGCCCCGACGGGGCGGCTCCGGCGCTTCCCGCTCCCGCCCGGCGGGGCTGTCCCCGGCCTTCCCCGGGCCCGCACCGGCCGCGCCTCGGGCACCGGCCCGGGGACGGACCCGCTGGGGGGAGCGAGCGGGGCCGCCCTCCCGTGGCGTCGAGTCCCCGGGGGGTCTGGGAGGGGGAGGCCGGGGCGGGGGTCCCGGGGGAGGCCGGGACCGGGGCCGGTGGGGCTCAGCACCGCGGCCCGGCCACGGGGCGGTGCCCTGGGGACCCCGCGGGACCCCGCGGGACACGGGGGTACACGGTGGGACCCCGCGGGATGCCGGGGGACAGCGTGGGACATGGGGGGGCATGTGGGGACACTTTGGGACCCCATCGAGTGTCAGGGGACGCCGCGGGACGCCGCGGGACGCTCTGTGACACCCGCGGGCACTGCGGGGTGCGGGGGGACACGGTGAGACCCCGCGGGACGCCGGGGGAGGCCACGGGACGGCGCGGGGCCGCAGGCGGCGCCCGGGGGTCTGTGCGGTGTCGGGGGGCGGAGGGGTCTGAGGGGGGCCCGGAGCGTGTGTCCCCCCTCCCGGTCCCTCCTGGCCCCGCCCGCGCCGACCACCCGTCCCGAAACGGCCGATTTCAGCCTTTTTGTCCCCTCCGCCGCGCCGTCCGGCACGGCACCCGCCACGCCGCTTAGTCCCGCCTCCTTCAGGCGCTGATTGGTCAGCGCCCGCCGCTCCGCGCTGCCATTGGTCCGGTGTACCGGGCGGGAGCGGAGGGGAGGGGGCGGTTGCTATAGCGACGGCGGGAGGGGCGGCGGCGGCGGCCCCGGCCCGGCCGTGGCGGCTCAGCGGGACGAGCCTGGGAGCCCGGCCCCGGCGGGGCTCTGCCCGCGGCTGCTCGGTAACGGCGGGCGCGGGGCGCTCTGGGTAACGGCTGCCGTCGCCGCGGAGCACTGTGGGATGCTTGGCCGGAGCGCGGGGGGTTGTGGGTAACGGCCCCCCCCGGGCTGGGAGCGCGGCGGTTGGAGCGGGGGCCCCGGAGCGCCCGGCGGCGCGGGCCGGGCCTGGCCCCCCCCGGGCCCCTCCCGTGGCCCGCCCGGCCCCGCCGCTAACGGCCGCGGGTCTGCGGCTGCCGATACCGCCGGTGGGTTCGGCGGAGATAAAGGAGACGGGTGCGGAGCTGGCCCGGCGCCTCCCGCGGGGGGGGGGCGGTGCTCGGGGGAGTCAGCGGGAGCCCGGCCCCCGGGGGAGGCTGCCCGGTGTACCGGGGCTGCCGCGGGCTCCTCCCCCCGGCGGCTCAGGGCCGTGACGGGGCTCTGAGCGTCCCCCCGGGGAAGGGACTTTACCGGCCGCGCTGCCCGCGTGGGCTCGGTGCTGCCGGTGGCCCCGGCGGGAGCCCCGCACCTTGCACGCGCTGGGGATTCCAGGCGCCTCTCCCGCCCCTCCGAGTCACCGGGCCTCTGCCGCCGGTTCCAAGAATCGGGGCCCCGGTGTTTCTGACTGACCGACTCAGTTCCTTTTCTGTTTCTAAGGGAGACGCTGGTTTTCACCATGAATTTTGAAGGTCTCGACCCCTCCCTTGCCGAGTATGCGCCCCCCCTCCACCCCGCGCTGGACCCCGTCCTGGACCCCCACCTCAACCCCAACCTGCTGCCCAACGTGGAGCTGGACCCCGAGGGGGTGTCGCTGGAGGGGATGGCGGTGCCGGAGCCGGTGCACCTGCTGGAGGGGATGTACAGCGAGCTGCACACCGCCGTCTCCGAGGTGGGGGTGCCTGTCTCCGTCTCCCACTTCGACCTCCACGAGGAGATGCTCTGGGTCGGGAACCACGGGGTAGGTGCTCCCCCGGGCTCCCGAGGAGCTGTCGGGGCTTCGTCCGCGCGTGCCTGAGCGGCTCCGGTGGCTCGGGGCGCACGGGGCGGGGGGCAGGACACCGGCGCGGGGCGAAGCCTTTGCCTGTGTCGCGTCCATGTGAAGCTGGGGCGGCTCTCGAGCCTGTCCCCGGCTGGTCTTAGGGCCACGCCACCTCCTTCTTCGGCCCGACGCTGGAGCGATACTCCTCCTTCCAAGTGAACAGCAGCGACGACATCCGCCAGATCCAGAGCCTGGAGAACGGCGTCCTCTTCCTGACCAAAACCAACCTGAAGTACATGTCGCGAGGGGGGCTCATCATTTTTGACTACCTGTGAGTGCTTTCCCCTGGCCGCAGACGGGTCGCGCCGGCCCCGTGAGCTGCTCCTGCGCTGGGGGGGTGGTCCCGGCCCTTCCTCCGGCTGCGGAAGCGCTAGATGAGGGCGAGGGCAGATCCTGCACCCCCTTCCCTGCCACCCCCCGAGCTGGGCCGGAGCGCGAGGGCTCTTCCTCTCCCCGCTCCGCAGCATGGAGGAGTCCGAGGACATGCACAGCCTGTTGCTGACGGACAGCAGCACGCTGCTCGTCGGGGGGCTGCAGAACCACGTAGTGGAGATCGACCTCAACACCGTCCAGGAGACGCAGAAGGTACGGCCGGGCCGGGGGCTGCTCCGTGGTACGGGGAGGTGCTTTGTTCTGGGGCTCAGCCCCAGTCTCCTGCTCCTCCCTAGTACACCGTGGAGGTTCCCGGCATCACCATCATGAGGCAGTCGAACCGTTTCTTCTTCTGCGGGCACACCTCGGGGAAGGTAACGCCGGCCCCGTCCTGCCCGGCAGCCCTGCCGATGCTCGGCTTCTCCCCAGGACACCCTGGCCTTGGCGTCCGGCTTTTCCCAGAGCTTGGAGGGCTCCCGAGTAGCCAGCAGCTGCCTGCATGACCCCTGCCCCCACCTCCATCTCACCCTCCCAGGTCTCCCTGCGCGATCTGCGCACGTTTGTGGTGGAGCACGAATTCGACGCATACTCGGGCAGCTTGTCGGATTTTGACGTCCACGGGAACCTGCTGGTGACCTGCGGCTTCTCCAGCCGAATGAACGGCCTCGCCTGCGACCGCTTCCTGAAGGTGTACGACCTGCGCATGATGCGGGCCACCACCCCACTGCAGGTCCACATCGACCCCTTCTTCCTCCGCTTCATCCCCACCTACACCTCCCGCCTGGCCATCATCTCCCAGACAGGTGGGTGACGCCGTGTCCCCGGCGAGAGCGGGGTGACGGGGCCGGGGGGGCGGCTCGGGGCCAAATCCCGGTGGGATGGAGTTGGCCGAGCGCTCCCGCCCCGTGTCCCGCCGGTTCAAACGGCCCCGTAGGCGAGAGGCGTGGGGGGGTCGGGCTGCCCGCGCCGCTCCCCGGTGCCACGTCGCTCCGCGCTTCCCTCCGCGCAGGGCAGTGCCAGTTCTGCGAGCCCACCGGCCTCGCCAACCCCGCCGACATCTTCCACGTCAACACCGTCGGGCCCCTGATCATGACCTTCGACGTCTCGGCCAGCAAACAGGCCCTGGCCTTCGGCGACTCGGAGGGCTGCGTCCACCTCTGGGCCGACTCCCCCGAGGTCACCTTCAACGCCTACTCCCGCGAGACCGACTTCGCCTTGCCCTGCATCGTGGACACGCTGCCCCACTTGGACTGGAACCAGGACCTCGTGCCGCTCTCGCTCATCCCTGTCCCGCTGACCAGCGACGCTCTGCTCTCCGACTGGCCCGCTGCCAACTCCGCCCCGGCGCCCCGGTAATCTGCCAGTGTCTCCCAGTGAAAACCAGCACGGGGAGGCTGGTCCCGGTGCAGTTCCGCTCCTTCCCCGGGTCTGGGGGAGCAGGAGAGCGGCTCTGTTGCTCCCCCATCTCGGGGCTGGTGCTGCCCTTCCTCCATGTGCCCTGTGAAACGTGATATAAGTTCCCCGGGGTGGATTAACCGCAGGGCAGTGACTGGGGAGGCCTGGGGATGGTCAAACCTCCGTTGGTGGCCGCATTCTGCCTCCGTGGAAACTCTCGTTTTTCTGCTGCCTGAGCCCTGTCCCGAACACGCCTGTGCTCAGCGCTGCTGCCCTGTTATGGTGTAGCCCAGGCGTTTTGTTGTGATGGAAAATGAACCCGGGGGAAGGTCTGAGTGGGGGGAACCCTTGTGACCCCCTGAGCACCCCACCAAGGCCGTGGTTAAACGGTGCTGCCAAGCAGAGCAGCCGCTGAGGCACGCTGTGTTTCCAGACGAGCCCCTCCGGTAGATCCCGAGATTCTGCGCACCATGAAGAAAGTGGGGTTCATTGGCTACGCCCCGAACCCGAGGACCAAGCTCCGCAACCAGGTACCTGCTCTCGGGAGGGGGTTGTGGGGGGCGGGGGGCGGTTCTGCCGGCAGCGGGGATCTGCAGCTGGGGGGGGGATGGAGCCCTCGCTGCGGGCGGAGCTACCTCGGAGCCTTCTGCAGGGCTCGGCACGGGGCTGGGGTGAATCTCTGCCTGGGGGTGTTGCAGGTGTGTGGTTCGGAGGCGACAGCTTTTCTAGAGCAGTGTCAGCGGCTGAGGCAGCCCCGGGGGAGGGCTGGAGTCTCCCCCTCAGCCCAGAATCCCAGTTCTATCGATAACTCGCTCTGCGGTAGGAAAGGTTTGAGCTCTCTGGTTCGGAGGTTTCTGGCACGTCCCTTGCCCTTGGGAAAACACTGCTGCGTCTCGCCCTTGCCCGCAGCGCCGCTGTAGTTTCCCACAGTGATAAGTCCCTCGTTAGAAGGAAGGTGCGGAGGCCTCGTGCAGGTTAGGGGAGGGCCCCGCTCCTTTCTGGTTTATTCCTTTGCTCATTTGAGGAGGCAGGAAAACCCAGGAGTTGCTTGTTCTGGTGTGTGGTGCTTCTCTCTGCCTCGGGGTTCAGCCGCTCTTCCCTCCTCTCCCCCCTCTCAGATTCCTTATCGGCTAAAAGAGACGGACAATGAGTTTGACAGCTTCAGCCAAGTCCCCGAGTCCCCCATTGGGCGGGAAGAGGAGCCACACCTCTACATGGTGGCCAAGAAGTACAGGAAGGTAGTGGCCTTCTGGGGCACGGCGTGGGGCTGGCTGGGAGCCCCCAGACTGGGCTTGTCTGGGGCGAAGGACCCGCCTGGGCCCAAGCCCCCGCCGCGTCTCCGTGGGGAGCACCGAGGCGTTGGGTGTCCCACGGGTGTCCGTTTAACACGTCGCGTCTCTGCTCAGGTCACCATCAAATACTCCAAGCTGGGGCTGGAGGACTTTGACTTCAAACATTACAACAAGACGCTGTTCGCGGGCCTGGAGCCCCACATCCCCAACGCCTACTGCAACTGCATGATCCAGGTGGGAGACCCCCCCCCAGCCCTGCCCATGCTGCCGCAGCCCCCGGGGCTTCCCCTCACTGCTCCCTCTCTGCCAGGTGCTGTATTTCCTGGAGCCCGTGCGCTGCCTGGTGCAGAACCACCTGTGCCAGAAGGAATTCTGCCTGGGCTGCGAGCTGGGTTTGCTCTTCCACATGCTGGACCTGTCCCGCGGAGACCCCTGCCAGGTCTGTGCCGAGCCCAGGGCTGCCTGCGAGGGCCGGAGCGGGAGCCGGCTGGTGCCGGGTCCTCGGGTGATGGCGTCACACAGTGTGGAAACTCCTGTCACTTGACCTCGGTGACATGATTCCGTTCTTGCCCCATCCCCAGGGAAGCAACTTTTTGCGGGCTTTCCGCACAATCCCGGAGGCTTCGGCGCTGGGGCTGATCCTGGCTGACTCGGACGAAGCCACGGGGAAGGTGAACCTGGGGCGGCTGATTCAGAGCTGGAACCGTTTCATTCTTACTCAGCTGCACCAGGAAACCCAGGAGCAGGAGGGACCGCAGGCGTATCGGGGAGCTGGCAGCAGGTGAGTCCCTGGGCTGGGGACAGCACAGGGAGTTCCCGGACCAGGGAGGGGGGTGGCTGCCAGGGGCCGCACCCGGGGCTCGGGGAGGAGCTTTCCTGCCACTCGCGCCTGCCCCTGTGCCAGGTTTGAGCCTCAGGCCCTCCTAAGCCCAACCCCGCGGCTTGGCGGGTCGGGGCTGCGCAGAGGGCACCGGCTCTGGGAGCCCGACAGCCGGTTCCCCAAGAGCTGCTGGAATCTGGGTGCAAGCCCTGAACGGCCCTTGTGGGTGCCCGGTGCTCAGCCCCACGCCGCTCTGCCGGCGCCGCCGGGATCCCGCTGACCCCGGGGCTCTTCTTCTCCAGCAGCTTCGGGTCCTCGGGGGACTCGGTTATCGGGCAGCTCTTCAGCTGCGAGATGGAGAACTGCAGCATGTGTCGCTGTGGCAAGGAAACGGTCCGCGTGTCCTCCACGCTGCTCTTCACCCTCTCCTACCCCGAGAGCACCGGTAACAGGCAGGGGCGGGCAGGGCAGGGCCTGGCACGCTTAACGCTGCCGCATTTCCCGGGCCGGGTGGGGTTTGTCATCCCTATGGATGGGCCGTGACTTTTCCGAGTGACAGACACCTGCGGCGAGGAGCTTCCGCCGTGGCCTGTCCCGGGCTGCGGCAGTCCCGGCAGCCGAGGTCTAGTGGTGGCTTTCCAACCAGCCGAGCTTTTGGCTACAGAAAGGCAGATTTGGGGGTTGACCTTCTCACTGGTGGTTGTGAGGAAAACCCCAGAGGTTTGGCTGAGCTAAAGCGGTAAAGATTTGTGTGCTGGAAGGTGACGTTACTCTCCTTTCTCCCTTCAGAAAAGCCGGTCAAAGATTATGAGTTTGCCCAAATTTTAAAGCGAAGCATCTGCCTGGAGCAGAACACTCAAGCCTGGTGCGAGAACTGCGAGAAGTACCAGCCCACGGTGAGCTGGGCGCGGGGTGTGAGCACAGCGCGACGAGGGCGCGGGGGAGAAGGGCGTGAGCGCCCCGTGCCGCTGGCTGCGCGGGGGCAGCTCCTCCGTTAGTCCCGGGGAAGCTCTGGAGCAGATGCCGGAGATTCTGTTCCTGGCCTGGATGGCAACCGCCGTGCCGGGGGGTGTTTCCTGGGCTGTGCAGGCGCTGGAACGCGTCTGGCCGGTCAGGCGGATCCCAGCTGAACCCCCCCGGGGTCGGGGGCAGAGGGGAGCCCCCCGGCAGCTGCCCCCAGCTCTCAGGAGCGCGGCCAGGCAGCGGGGAGGGAGCTCTGCGGGCACAGGTGCTGCGGGGGGAGGAGGTAGCAGGGGCCAAATCCGGTTTTGAGCCTCTGCGGGGCTCTGGGTGCTGCCCGGCTCCCATCTCCCCCCCTCTCTCCGCAGGTCCAGACCCGGAACATCCGCTGCCTGCCCGACGTCCTGGTCATTAACTGTGAGGTGAACAGCTCCAAGGAGGCAGATTTCTGGAAGACGCAGGCTGAGGTGGGGGAGCCGCTCCGGGGCAGGAGCAGCCTCTTCTCCCTGGCGCACGGGGTTCGCTGCCTGTCGGGCTCTGCGGAGCTGCTGTCGCTCTGATCTCGCTGTCTCTAACGGCCTCTCGCTCTCCGCCCGAGCGTCACCCTACTTTGTTTGCAGAGGACGTGTTGGTATTTGGTCGTGCTTGTATTTGGAGTTGGAAAAGACAAGATCTGCCGTGGCAAAGCTGACGGGACCGCAGTAGAGTCACTCTTTGATTCCCCCCGTCCCCAGGAGCAGCGAGGCAGTGCCCGCTTCCCCGAGCAGGGGCCCAGCAGAGAGCGGGCGGACGGTCGGGGTTCCCTCGCTGTCTTTTTCCCTGTCACCGACTTTACAGTCCCTGTCTTTTCCCCACTTCTGGCCTGGCTGTCACCCACGCGTTCCCAAGCCCAGCCTGTCTCTCCGCGCTGACGCTTGCCTATGTTTCGTTGCCAGTATGCCTTTCAGAGAGCCATGATGAAGAGAGGAGGCTTTGAGATCACCAAAGGCAAAGAAATCTCTCTTGGAGAGTGGTAGGTGACCGTTCCAGGGGTGGTGACGCTGAGTCGTGACGCCTTCTGGGTCGTTCTTTGGGCCTTGGAGCTCAGGGGCATTTCTCATCGGATAACGATGATTTGATGATCTGTCTGCAGCTCCTTGTGGGCTCGGAACTGGAACAGTCTGACTGGGCGCTCTGGGCAGCATCCCCTTCAGATACCCTGTGGTCCACCCCGTGACCCACTTCTGAGCCCCCAGCCCTCATTCCTGCCCTTTTCAGACCCACCACAGGCCCGGGACCGTGTATCGGCCCTTTCTGGCCTTCGCGGGGTCCCGCTCTAGGTGGCTGCGGGGCTGACGCCCCGTCGGTCCTGTGGGAGGTTTAGGAAGAGGCTGGAGGTTGGGGGAGGGGGTGGGGGGCAGTGGGGATCCTGCCCTGGAGAAGTTGGCCTGGACGACACGTCCCAACTCCCTCCGACTCGGCCTTCCATGATTCTCTGTGCAGGAAGGAGCTGGGGAACCCCGACACGGGGCATTCGTATCCTTCCGTGGAGGAACTGAAGAACATTTGGATCCCTCACGCCATCAAGATGAGGCTGACCAAGAGCAAGGAGCTGGATGTCTGCAACTGGAGCGAGAGCGACGAGGTAAAGGCTGACGAGGTCCCTCCGGGGCTACGTGGTCGTGCGCACGTGGGGCTGTGGGAGCAGAACGGCTTCAGAACCGCTTTCGGCCGAGCGCGTGTGGGCGAGAGGTGATGAGACTGTCTCGGGGACACCTCGGGAGGGCACGGAAACGCCTGCACCGGCGGGGGGACGGCATGGCCGAGCTCTGGGGCTCGGGTTGGAGGCCTGGAGCTGCCTGGCAGACGGTCGGGGCTCAGACGTTTTCTCTGGGGGCCGGTTCCTCTCACAGCTGAGCCCAACCGACGACCCCGAGTCGGTGTACGTCTACGATCTCATGGCCACCGTCGTCCACATCCTGGATTCCCGCACGGGGGGCAGCCTGGTGGGGCACATCAAGGTGGGAGAGACCTACCACCAAAGGAAGGAGGTGAGAAGGGCGGGATGAGCGGTCTCCCGCCCCCAGCCACTGTGCCCACGGGCTACCGAGAGCAGCCCTGCCCCCGGGAGTCCTGCCTTGCCCAGGGCTCTCGCCCGCGGCTGAACGGGTCCGTCCCTGGGTCTCTTGGGCGAGTGCCGAGCGTTTGGCTGAAGGTGCCAGGTGGCCCCGAAATGCTGCTCAGGCACCTCGTGGGGAGGGAAGGGCCGAGGAAGCGCTCGCCACACTTATGGCGCTGGTTCCTCCTGCTCCCGGGCACTGCCAGCCCCTCCTTGTGCTGCCAGGTGGGGGCTGGGACATCCCACCCCTCCCGAGCAGGGAGGGCTGGGCCGGGCGGGCCGGTCTGGCTGAGACGCCCAAGCCAGGAGTTCCCGGAGTGTGTCAAGGCTGCGTCCCTGTCCCTTATCTGTTGCATCTCCGTGGAGTTTTGGGTAGGAGCCGGGCAGAGCCGGTGCCTGTCCAGCCCCAGAGCGTCGCGTCACCCCCAGGCCAGCAGGGATTTCCCCGCCGTGTCCCAGGAAGGGCGGGAGTTCCCGCATGGCACCGTCACACCCCTTTCCCTGGTAACTGGGTAGAGGAGTCATTGCACTGGCCTGGGGGGGCCCCTAAGGCCGTGCCTGTGCCTCTGCCCCCAGGGAGTCACACACCAGCAGTGGTATCTCTTCAACGACTTCCTCATCGAGCCCGTGGACAAGGTGAGCGCGCGGGGCGGTGCCGCCGGCCGCGTGTTGGGGTGAGACCGTGGCCACGGGGCCCCCGCGGGGGGGCGGGGGGGTTTGCCCATGCCAGGCTGCCCCTGCGCTGACCCCCCGCTCCCTGCAGTGCGAGGCGGTGCAGTTCGACATGAGCTGGAAGGTGCCGGCGATCCTGTACTACGCCCGGAGGAACCTCAACGCCAAGTACAACCTCGTCAGTGAGTGTCTGGGGTGGAAGTGGCTGCGTGGCTGGCGGTGCCGGCTCGCGGCCCATCTCCCTTCCCCTTTTCCTGCAGTCAAGAACCCCATCGAAGCCAGCGTGCTGCTGGCGGAGGCCTCCCTGGCTCGCAAGCAGCGCAAGTGCCACGCCACCTTCATCCCCCTCATGCTGAGCGAGATGCCGCAGGCGGGCGACCTGGTGGGGCTGGACGCCGAGTTTGTCACGCTGAACGAGGTCAGGCCCCGCCAGGGACGGGGACACGGGGCACAGGGGCAGCCCCCCCCGGGTCGGTCACCGAGCTCTCCTCTCGCCCACGGCAGGAGGAGGCCGAGCTGCGCAGCGACGGCACCAAATCCACCATCAAGCCCAGCCAGATGTCGGTGGCCAGGATCACGTGCGTGCGCGGGCAGGGCCCTAATGAGGGCGTCCCCTTCATTGACGACTACATCTCCACCCAGGAGCAGGTCTGAGGGTCCCGCCTGCCTCACGCACCCCCCCCAGCCCCACGAGGAGAACGTGGACCCGCTGTGCCTCCTGCTCCACGGAGGAGCACCCCCAGTAACGACACACCCTCCCCGGTCCCTGCAGGTGGTGGATTACCTGACGCAGTACTCGGGGATCAAGCCGGGGGACCTGGACGCCAAGATCTCCTCTAAGCACCTCACCACCCTCAAATCCACCTACCTGAAGCTGCGCTTCCTCATCGACGTGGGAGTCAAGTTCGTGGGCCACGGGCTGCAGAAGGATTTCCGTGTCATCAACCTGATGGTGACAGCGCTGAGCCCCCCTCCCTCCCCCTGGGCGTGGGGGTCTTGGGGAGGGGCTGGGAGGCTGGTGGCCCTGTGGTGGCCCCCCTGCCCTGGCAACAAGCCCCTCTCTGCTTTCCAGGTGCCCAAGGACCAGGTGATCGACACCGTCTACCTGTTCCACATCCCAAGGAAGAGGATGATCTCCCTGCGCTTCCTCGCCTGGTATTTCCTGGGTCAGTGGCTGAACCCTCGGGTGCAGGAGGGGCAGGAGTGGGGGTGCGGAGCGCCCCGGGGTCCCCACCAGTCCCCCTCCCTGACCGGGGCTCTCCCCGCACCCCCAGACCTGAAGATCCAAGGGGAGACCCACGACAGCATCGAGGACGCGCGCACGGCGCTGCAGCTCTACCGCAAGTACCTGGAGCTGAGCCCGCAGGGCGCCGAGCCCGAGGACTTCCGCAAGGTGCTCAAGGGCCTCTACGAGAAGGGCCGCAAGATGGACTGGAAGGTGCCGGAGCCCGACAGCCAGAGCAGCCCCAAGCGTAAGGCGCCGCCGCAGCCCCCCGGCCCCGCGCCCCCCGCCGCCCCTCACCCCGCTTTGTCTCCAGCAGATGGGGCCGTGTACCCCCCCGTGCTGGGCCTGTGACCGGCCGCGAGGAGCAGCCCCGCGGGAGGCGGACACGTGGAACTGGAACCAGCAGCGGCGACGGGGCTGTCCCCGACCCCCCCCCCACCCCGGTGCCCGGTGCCCCGGGACTCCCTCTTCCTGCCGTTACCGGGAATCGCTGCCCCCCCCCCCCAACTCGCCCGCCGGCCCGGGCGCCCTCATAAAGCAGCCTCGGACACCCGCGCCCCCGTCTCCTCCTTGGCTCCGGGGCTGCGGGGCTCGGGACCGGCACCGGGGTGACGGCAGGAAGGACCCGGCCCGGGGCTGGCACCGGGGACACGGCGGGGCCGGGGGCGGGGCCTGGCGGTCGTGGGGGCGGGGTCACGGCAGACCCCGCCTCCCCGGGGCCGAGCGCCACGCGGCCGGGGCCCTGTCGGTGCCGGGGCCCTCGGCGCTCGCTCCGGGCTGCCCTCGGCGCCGCCTGCGCACGGGACGGCCCCGCCGCCGTCCGAGGAGTCGCCCCGGCCGGTCCCGCCGGCTCCGTCGTCCCAACCGGCTCCGCCGCCGCCCGCTCCGGGCCGTTTTTCCCCGCGGCGGGTCGGAGGGAGGGGCGCGCCGGGACGGGCGGCGCCGCGGGCAGCCCCGGGGCAACAGGCGGCGGAGCGGGACGGGAGAGCGGCGCGGTACGGGGGGCTCGGCAGGGCCCGCGGCTCCGGGCAAGGCCCGGGAGGGGAGGGGAGGGGGCTCCGCGGGGCGGGGGGGGGCTCGGACTCGGGGCTGGAGGCGAAGGGGCACACGGGGGGTCTGGACGCGATCCTGTAGGGGAGGGGCTCTCCGGGGGCTCCGGGTTCAGCCTTGGGAGGGTCCCTGTGGCGCGGGGAGGGGGCCGGGAGGAGCAGCAGCGCCCTGGGGGGGACGGGGGCTCCGGGGGGCGCGGGACGGGGCCCCGCCGAGGACGGGCCTTGGGGCAGCCGGGGCGGGGGACGGGGTGTGGGGACCCCGGGGGGCTCCGGCGCTGGAGCTGCCCGTGCCCGCAGGTCGCCCAGCAGCAGCGGAGCCGTGAGGATGAGGGGCCGGATCCCGCCCGCGCTCTGCCTGGCCGTGGCCGTGGCCGTGGCCGCGCTGCTGCCCGCGGCCTGCGCCCGCCGGAGCCAGGACCTGCACTGCGGAGGTGCGGGGGGGGACGGGACGGGACGGGACGGGACGGGACAGCGGGGCCAGGCTGGGGCGGCCCTTGGGACCCACTTGTCCTGCGGCCGCTGCTGCCCGTCCGCGCTCACCCTGCTCGGGGACAGACGGACGGGCCGCAGCGGCCCTGGGGGACCCGCTCCCCACGGACGGCAGCTCTGCCGCCAGCACCAGTTACACCAGTTAATCCCAGTGGCTTTGGGCAGCCGCGGCTCTGTGTGTGTGGGCTCGGGCGATGCTGTTGGCTCCGGCCGGTGACGCCCGCGTCCCCCGCAGCGTGCCGGGCGCTGGTGGACGAGCTGGAGTGGGAGATCGCCCAGGTCGACCCCAGGAAAACCATCCAGATGGGCTCGTTCCGGATCAACCCCGACGGCAGCCAGTCGGTGGTGGAGGTGAGACCGAGCGGAGGCTGCGGCGCTGGGTGCGAGTTCGGACCTGTGGGGGAGTCCCGTCTCCCGTTCCTGTCGCCAGCGCAGCCCCGCGGCGTTCCCAGGGTGTCCGTGGGGACTCTGGCCCTTCCTCGGCGCTCCCGTGCCGCCGCCACGCCCGAAGGCCGGAGCCCGCTGACCCTCGCTCGCCCGTAGGTGCCCTACGCCCGGTCGGAGGCACATCTGACCGAGCTGCTGGAGCGGGTGTGCGAGAAGATGAAGGAATACGGGGAAAAAGCGGATCCGTCCACGCACCGCAAGAGTTACGTCCGGGTGATCTCCCGCGACGGGACCAAGATGGATCTCTCCGGGGTCAAAATCGATGGAGACGTGGCTTCCAGCCTGAAGTTTGCGGTGCGTGCGGGGCCCGGCTCCTCACGGCGGAGGTTTTGGGTGGTGGCACCCGCTGCGCTGGGCGGCTGCGGCCGCTTTGCCTGGTCCTTCCTGGGGCTGGAGGGGAGGGGGCTGCTCCCAGGCTGCGGGGTGGGCGCGGGGCCGGGCTCCGGTTGCCGGCTGATCCGCGGGTGGCTCCTGTTGCAGTGCGAGAGCATCGCTGAGGAGTACGAGGACGAACTCATCGAGTTCCTCTCCCACGAGGCCGACAACGTCAAGGACCGGCTCTGCAGCAAGCGGACGGGTGAGCCGGGCTGGGCTGGCCCGTCCCGGGGAGGGCTCCCTGCCGCCGCCCCAGGGGCCGTGGCTGCTCAGGCGGGAGGAGCTGCGAGTCCTCCCCGCAGTCCCGACACCCCGTAGCCCCTCTCGGGCAGCCCACTGCCCGTGCTGCCAGCCCAGCACCCGCAGCCCGCTGCCTGCAGCTTTTTTTGGGTGCTCTGCCCGGCCAGGCGTGCGCTGCGCGGGGCCGAGCCAGGGCAGCTGCCGCGCCGGAGCGGCCAATGGGCTCCTGGCACAGCCTCTCCCTTCCCACGGGGCTATTTCCAGCTCCCGAACGGCGGGGTCAGGGCACGCCACGACCTTTGTGCCTCCGCGTTCATGAACGTGGCCCCCGTTCGTTACCTGCGCTGCGGGGCCGGGCCAGGGCGCGTCCCTTCCGTACCGGGCGCACGCGTCGGGGGAAACGGTCCTTCCCCGGGGGTCCCGGGCTCAGCTGGCCCCCAGCCGGGCGCCCGCTGCCGGCACCCTCCCTGCCCCGGCTGCCGGGCGGCTGCGGATGCGGGACCCGGGGAAAGGCCGGGCTGGTGGCTCTGTCCAAACAGCCGCGTTTCTCATTAACCAGAGAACAAAGCGCGGGGGAAGCGCAGGTGTCCCCGGGTCACGGCTGCGCCCGGCTCGGCCCCGCGCACGGGCAGGCGGCGGCCGGGGACCAGCGGGACGGGACGTGCTGCCGGGGAGGGGTCCCCGGGGCTCTGCCGTGGGCTGAGCACTGGCTTTGTCACCGCAGACCTGTGCGACCACGCGCTCCACATCCCGCACGACGAGCTGTGACGCAGACGGCCCCGGCTGCCGCCGGAGGACGGTGCCGACGCACCCCGGCAGCCTCGCGGGACCAGGACGGTGCCGGGCTCCCTCCGGACGTCCCCTACCTCTTGGGTCGCCTCGTCCCCACCGGGACGGGCAGCCGTGCCGGGGAAGACCGCGGCTCTGGACCCGGCGCAGCCGCCGCCTCACCCGCTCTGGTGCTCTCATCCTATTTATTCGCCGTCCGTCCGCTGCCGCCGCGGTGCCGGGGACACGGGGACACCGGCCCTGCTTCCCGCCGGGGTGGCCGCGGGGGCCGTGTCCTCGCTGCTGCCGGGCTGTTTCGGACCTTCTTCTGCTGTTGCCGGGGGACACGGCGGGGGACACCGGGGCGGGGAGGTGGGACCCCCGGCGCCGTTTTTGGGACCCCCGGGGCCGGTTTTGGGACCCCCCCTCCCTGCTGCAGGCAATAAAGGGGCTGCGGTGGCCGTGCCACGGGCCCACCCGAGGGCCGGTGTCGCTCCTGTGCGCGGGGGGCCGGGGGGACGCGGATGCCGGTGGCCGCCCCGTGTGTCCCTGCGGTGCCTCTGGTGACTCGAGCTCCCCTGCCGGGGCCACCGGGGCAATGCCCTGGGGTCAGCGGGGAGGTGACAGCCGGCCGGGCCCCGCCCCCTATCCCAGGCCCCTGACGTCACCGCGGAGCCGGGGCAATGTCACCGGGCAACCTCGAGCCGCTGGGGCCGGGTCTGGGGTGACATCACGGGCCCCGCTGACCTCACAGCCTGGCGATGATGTCACGGGCCGCCCCGCCGCAGCCGAGCGACGCGCCCGGAGGAGGGGGGAGGGGGTGGGTGTGATGCAGCGGCATGACGTCACGTACTGCGGCCGGTGACGTCACGAGAGGGGGCGGAGCATCGCCTCACCCCACCCCAAGCCCAGATCAGGCGAACGCGGCGGCCACCTATAGCCCGGGCCCCCCCGTGCCGCCTCATTTGCCTATCCCCGCCCCGCGGCGCGCGGCGCGGCCTATGGCGATCGGCTCGGCCCCGAGGGGGCGGGGCCGGGCGGGGCTATGCTAATAACCAGTGCGGCGCCGCGCCCCGCCCCACCCGCCGCGCTGAGGACCCCCGGCCGCCGCCGCCGCCGCCGCCGCTCGCTCCGGCCCCGCTCCCGCCCGGCCCCGGCCCCGCTCCCGCCCGGCCCCGCTCCGTCCCGACCCCGGTGCCGCCATGACGCTCCTCGCCGCCGGCAGCCGGGCGGCCGCGCGCCTCCGCGGGCCCAAGGTGAGGGCGCCCGCCCCGGCCCCGCCGCGCCTTAAAGGGGCGACGCCGCGGGGGGGCCGGCTCTTAAACGGGCGACGCGGGGGGGGCGCTGTCTTAAAGGGGCCGCACGGCAAGTGGCGAGGAGGGGGGGACGGGGGGGTGGCGGGAGGCGCGGAGCCGCGCGCCGCAGCGGCAGCACGTGGTGGGCGCGGGCACCGGTGCTGCCTCCGCCGGGAGCGACCGTAACGACCGGCGGGGCGGGATGTGCCCCCGCCGCTGCCGTGTCGGGGCTGAGGGGGCCCCGGCTCTCCCGTGGCTGCAGCCCCCGGCTGAGGGTCCCCGCCCTGCTGCAGCCCCCGCTGGGGGCTCCCTGCCCCCCCCCCCCCCCCCGGTGGGGCTCCGCTGCAGCGCTGGGGCCGGGGGGGGCCCCACGCCAGCCCCGGGGGCTCCCACCGGGCCGCACCGGGGGCGGGGGTCCCCCTCCGCCGTCCCCCTCGACCTTCCCCAGCGGCCCGGTGCTGTAGAGGGCAACGGGGTCACAGCGAGGGGACCCCCCGTCCGGCCCGGGGCTGTGCTGGGGGGGGCCGGGGTGCCCCGGGGGGGTTCGAGCCCCGGTGCAGGGCTGGGCCGGCCCCGGGCCCCCCCCGCCCGTTTGCCTTGGCCGCGGCCCCGGCGTTTCGTAACGGCCGCTGCGGCGTCTCTATCGACCGGGCGTTATTTTGGGAGCCGGGGCCCGGCCCGGTGTGTTGTGGTGCCCCACTTGGCCCCGCTCGCCCGGGGGGGCCGCTGCCCCCGCGGCTGGGGCCACCCCCCCCGGTTTGCGCCCTAATCCCCACCCGCCGTCCTGCCGCCACCCTCCTCCTCCTCTTCCTCCTCCCCGCGGCCACTGCCCGGGGGGCTCCCGCACCCCCAAACCGCGGTGTGTCTGTGGGGGGCACCCGGGAGGGTGGGTGCCCCCCAGCCCCGTCAGCTGGCGCTCGGTTCACCGCCAACACGTGTGACCTTGAGCTTGGCGCCTCGGTGACAGCCCGGCCCAGCCGGGATGAGCCGTGCGGGTGCCCCGTGAACGGGGTGACACGGGGTGCGGCGGGGGCCCCGCGGCGGCCGCCTTGACCTTGGGCTTCCTGCTGCCGCCTCCATTGTTCCCGCCGGCATTTTCCCCTCGCGGGTGCCGCCTGTTGCTGGGGGACGCGGCGCAGCCGCTTCCCTCGGGGTGTCGGGGTCCCCCTGGCCAAGCCGGGGGCTCATGGGGCCACCCACATGCGGGGCTGGGGGCTCGCTGCAGCGCTGCCCCCCCCCCCCCCCCCCGCGTCCACCCGGCACCCAGTGGAAAAATCGAGTCATGTTCTGCGTGTGCCGCAGGCGCCGCCGCAGCTCCGCGGAGGCCACGGGCTGCCGGGTGCGGATGCGGCCTCCCGGCACCGGGCTGGCGTCTCCCGGTCCCCTCCGTCCCCCCCCCGCGCTGCCCACCCGGGGGGTTGTGAGTGGGTTTGGGTGCGGGTGCGCCCCATGTCCCCGCCGCGGGCTGGGTGCTGCCGGGGTCGGCGGGCAGGGCCGAGGGGCGCGGGCGGGCGCCACCGTGTCAGGGTGTTCCCGCGTGGGCGAGGAGCCGCGATCGGTGTCCCCGGCCCTGGCGCAGGAAAACCACCGCGGTGCCGCCTGGCAGCAGCTCACTCGCGCCGGCCGCGCTCCGCGGGAGCAGGAAGCCACATGCGGCCGCCTTGGCTTCGCTCGGCCCCGCACTCGGCTCTGCGGCGGCTCCGGCCGCGGCCGGTGTCGTGCGTGATGCGAATGAGGGTGGTGCAGAGCTGGGGGGCCCCTGTGCTGCTCCCCCCCCCCCGCACCGCCCAGCCCGGCTGAACCTGCCTGGCTCTGATCTCCGGCACGCGTGGGCGAGGGAAGCACCGCGGCTGCCGGGAGCTGCGTCCTTGTGAGACGGGATCTCGCTGGAGTCACGGGGCGGCTCTGCCGCACTCCGGGGGGCCGGGGGCCGCTTGTATGGCTACAGCCCCCCCCCAAATGGGGCAGCCGGGGCCCGCAGCGGGGCTCTCCCCGGGTAACGCCGCGTCCCTGTGTCCGCTCTTCCGCAGAACGCGCCGTGCGTCCTCTTTGCCGCCCGTCATGCCAGCGCTGCTACGGTAAGAGGAGCCCCCGCTGCTGTTACCCCTGTCCGGTGCTGGCGGGGGGAGCGCGTGCTCGGCCCCCCACCGCGGTGCCGAGGCTCACAGCCCCCTCCCCTCCTCCCAGAGCCTGAAGGACGTCCTGGCCAACATGATCCCCAAGGAGCAGGCGAAAATCAAGAGCTTCAGGCAGCAGCACGGCAACACGGCCATCGGGCAGATCACGGTGGACATGGTGAGTGGGGGGACTCTGCGCCGGGGCCGCCGGGCCGGGCCGCAGCCGGTAACCGCCTCCTTCCGCCCCTCTGCAGGTGTACGGCGGGATGAGGGGCATGAAGGGGCTGATATACGAGACCTCGGTGCTGGATCCCGATGAGGTAGGGCCTGACCCGCCCCGCTCGGGCACCCGCCTCGCCCAGGCGACGCCGCAGCGGGTGACGCTTGTGCCGGGCTCCGCAGGGCATCCGCTTCCGCGGGTACAGCATCCCCGAGTGCCAGAAGCTGCTGCCCAAGGCCGCGGGGGGAGAGGAGCCGCTGCCCGAGGGGCTTTTCTGGCTGCTGGTGACCGGAGAGGTGCCCACCCAGGAGCAGGTAACGCGTGCGGGGGGGGGGGGGCTGGCGGGGGGGGCAGCTGGCGGCCCCTCGCCCCGCGGCTCAGCGCCCCCCGCGCCCCCCCGCAGGTGAGCTGGGTGTCCCGCGAGTGGGCCCGGCGCGCGGCGCTGCCCTCCCACGTGGTGACCATGCTGGACAACTTCCCCACCAACCTGCACCCCATGTCCCAGCTGAGCGCCGCCATCACCGCCCTCAACAGCGAGAGCAAGTTCGCTCGCGCCTACGCCGAGGGCATCCACCGCGTCAAGTACTGGGAGGTACTGGGGGGGCCTGGGCGCCACGGCGGGGGGCAGGTTTGGGTGCGGGGGGGTCATCAGCCGCCCCGTCTTACCCCGCCCGTCCCAGTTTGTCTACGAGGACGCCATGGACCTGATCGCCAAACTGCCGTGCGTCGCCGCGAAGATCTACCGCAACCTGTACCGCGAGGGCAGCAGCATCGGCGCCATCGACCCCAACCTCGACTGGTCCCACAACTTCACCAACATGCTGGGCTACACCGACCCCCAATTCATCGAGCTGATGCGGCTCTACCTCACCATCCACAGGTTGGGGGGGGGGGACCCTGGGCTGCTCTGGGGGTGTCACCGGGCGCGTGGCCGGTGGGGCCGTGGGCAGGGCCGGGGACATCATGGGAGGGGGGTGTCGACTGTTGGGGGCCCCCCCGCGGCTGTGGGGGCCCCCGGCAGGGACAGGGGAGACCTGATGCGCCCCCTCGCCCCCGCAGTGACCACGAGGGGGGAAACGTGAGCGCCCACACCAGCCACCTGGTCGGCAGCGCCCTCTCCGACCCGTACCTCGCCTTCGCCGCCGCCATGAACGGGCTGGCCGGGCCCCTGCACGGCCTCGCCAACCAGGTGGGCACCTCCGCGCGCCCCCTGTCCGTCTGTCCGTGCCTCTGTCCATCACTCTGTCCGTCTGTCCATCGCTCTGTGCATCCGTCCGTCTGTCCATCCCTCTGTGCATCTGTGCCTCTGTCCATCACTCTGTCCTTCTGTCTGTCTGTCCCTCTCTGTCCATCCCTCTGTTTCTCTGTCCATCCGTCCATCCGTCTGTCCATCGCTCTGTTCCCCTGTCTATTCCTCTGTCCATTCCCCTGTCTCTTCCCATGTCCATCTGTCCGTCCCTTTGTCTCTCTGTTCCTCTGTCCATTCTTCCATCCCTCCCTCTGTCCGTCCCCACGCCGCCGTTCTCGCGCCCGCAGGAGGTGCTGCTCTGGCTGACCAACCTGCAGAAGGAGCTGGGCCAGGAGGTGTCGGACGAGAAGCTGCGGGATTTCATCTGGAACACGCTCAACTCGGGCAGGGTGAGTCCGGCCCTGCCCCGGGCGGGGGGGGTGGCGTTTCGGGGCCGTTTCTGACCCCCCCGCCCCGTCCCCGCAGGTGGTGCCGGGCTACGGGCACGCGGTGCTGCGGAAGACGGACCCGCGCTACACCTGCCAGCGGGAGTTCGCCCTCAAGCACCTGCCCGGGGACCCCCTGTTCAAGCTGGTGGCCCAACTCTACAAGATCGTCCCCGCGGTGCTGCTGGAGCAGGGCAAGGCCAAGAACCCTTGGCCCAACGTGGACGCCCACAGCGGGGTCCTGCTGCAGGTGAGCGCGGGGGGGCTGACCCGGGGCAGGGGAGGGCTCCCGCCCTCCCTGACCCCCCCTTCCCCCCCCGCAGTACTACGGGATGAAGGAGATGAATTACTACACGGTTCTGTTCGGGGTGTCGCGGGCCCTGGGGGTGCTGGCGCAGCTCGTCTGGAGCCGGGCTCTGGGCTTCCCCCTGGAGCGGCCCAAGTCCATGAGCACGCGGGGGCTGATGCAGCTCGTGGGCTACAAATCCGGGTGAAGAAGGGACGGGGACGGGGCGGGGGCTCGCCGCCCCCCCGGCAACGCTGCTGCGCCCTGGACGCGCCCAGCACTGACTCCCCCTCGGGCACCGGCCGGGGGGCTCCTGGGGGGCGAGCAGAGCCCCCCCCCAGCCCCCCCCCCGCTCCTGGCCACCCTGGGAGGGGGCAGAGGCAGCCCCGGGGTCCCCCACCCCCCAGCCCAGGCTGTCCCCCCCCACCCCAGCTCGGCACTGGAGGGGCTCCTGTGCCCCCAGCAGCACCGCGCACACTGGGAGCCCCCCTGGCTCCCCCGCTGCTGGGCTGGGGGGTGGCACTGGCCCTGGGGACCCCCCCAAGCCCCCCCCCTCCCCGAGAGGGGTTCAGTCCAGCCCCGCGTCCAGGCCCCCCCGCGGGGCGGCAGGTGAAGAGCAAAGGCCTCGCCCCCCCCGCAGGGACTCGATACACTCCTGCCCCCGCCCCGTGTTTGTGTGAACCCCCATGTCCGATGCTCCCGGCAGCCGGAGCCGGCCCCCCACCCCAAAACACCGGCCCCGGCCCCTCGCAGGTATCGGGTGCTTCTGTACAAACAACGACAAAATGCAAAATAAATGTTTTTATTAACAAACCCGGAGCCTCAGTCCCTCCCTCACTCTGGGCTCAGGGTTGAGGCCCAGCCCCCGCACTCTGCTTCGCTTCCGGGGGGGTGGTTAAGGGGGGGTCAGGGGATGGTGCCTCCACCCCCCCGGGGGCCACCCCAGGCCCGGTTCTGTCTCTGCTGGGGCCGGTGCGGCGGCGCTTGGCCCCTCGGTGGGGCCGGGCTGGCTGCAGGTACCAGCCTGGTTTGGGGTTGGGGGGGTCTCGGCCTGTGGGCCCCCCCCCCCCCTTGTGGCTGCCGAATGAGGAGGAGGAGGCCACTCATCCTTGGCAAACGCTTTACTGGCCTCTGAAAGCCCCCCCGGGGCACTGAGGCCGGGGTGCCCTTGGGACAGGGGTGCAGCAGGGGTGGGGGGGGGCTGCTCAGGGAGCCCCTGCCCCCCCCCCCCGCAGGTGGGTGTTTAGGCCAGGTGGAGCTGGAGGCCCCCCCCCGTCCCCCCACCGCGGGTATGGGAAGGGGAGCTGGGACCAGAGGAAGGACCTGGGGGGGGAGCCCTGCTGGTCCCTGAGGCTGCGAGGGGCTGGGGGTGGCGGGGGGGGCAGCACAAGCCACCCCCTCCCCACCCTGTGCGTGTCACCTGTGCAAAGTGTGCGACGGCGGAGGAGGGGCCCTCGGGGGCAGATGGCGGCTCCGCTCCCGCCGGGGTCCCCCCCTGCGCCTTCTCCTTCCCTTCTGCTCCTGGAATTGCCGGGGAAGGTGGGGGGCTCTGGGGGGGCTCCGGCACCTGGGCCCCATCCTGCCCCAGCCCCGCAGCAAACCTCCCGCTCTCCCTGAGCGAGGCGGCGGGACCACAGGGACCCCCCCCGGCCTTGCCAAGGGCTTCAACAGAACGAAAAGGAGGAAAAAATAATAATAAAATAAAGCTCCCAAGAACTAAAACAAAACTTAAAACCAAAATCAGCTACAAAACCAGGGAGTCGCAGCTCCCGCGGGGGGGGCCGGGAGGGAGGTGGAGGCAGCAGAGACGCACTCAAATAAATACGGTGGGGGGTGGGCGCGGGGGGGGCGGCCCCAGGGCTGGGCACAGTCTGTGGGGGCCGGGCCCCCCCTCACGTCTGGTGGACCTCGTGGAACATGAGCTCCCGGGGGATGCGGGTCTCGGGACCGAAGTTCTTGGCCGCCCGTCGCTCGAAAGCTGCCACCATCTGCTTGACCACCTCGTCGAAGAAGACGGTGGCCAGCTGGGAGTGCAGCAGGGAGCGGAACTCGAAGGAGATCTGGGGAGCGGAGCGGGCGGCGTCAGCCCCCGCGGCACCGCCCGACACCCCCCCGGCCGCGCCCGGAGCCGCCTCTCACCGAGAAATCCACGGTGCTGGTGCGGGGGTAGCCGGGGATGCCGGGGCTGAACCGCCAGTTGGTCTCCAGGTGGTTGAAGAGGCGCCCGTCGGTGCAGACGGCCTGGGGAGGGCGAGCGGCCGGTCGCTGGGGGGGTCCAGGAGCCGGCCAGGGTGGCCCCCGCCCCCCAGCGCGGCGGCCGCGCTCACCTTGACGAGGTGGGGGCGGACGAGGGTGACGATGGAGGTGTAACGCTCCAGCACGGGCGGGAAGCCCACCTCCAGCTGCGCCCGCACGTGCCCCGCGCGCCGCGACACCACCACCGACTTCTTGCACCAGGGCACGAAGTTCTTGTAGTCCTCCACGTTGGCCACCACGTCGTACATCTCCTGCATGGAGTACCTGGGGGCAGGGCGGGTGCTGAGCGGCGCCGCGGACCCCCCCGCCCGCCCCCGCCCCGGCACCTACCCGATGATGCGCCGCTCCGAGTACTCCTTGCGCTTGTTGGTGAGGTTGAGGAAGGACCGGCTGGGCTGGGCCCGGGGCTCCCAGCCCGCGCTGCTCGCTGGCCGGCCCAGCCGGCTGAGCCGGAGGCCGCACAGGGCCGCGTGTCTGGGCGGGAAACCGGCGTCAGCGGCGGAGCCGAGCTCGGGCCGGCTCCCCCCGAGGACGGCCACGACGTTGGGGCCCCTCCAGACCCGCCCCCGTCCCTCCCGTGATGGGAACCGGCCCCGCGGGGCCTTGCGGGGGGTCAGGGACGAAGCCCACGGCCGGGCCCAGCCCGGGGCTACGGGCCGGCGGGGAGAGGCCGGGGAAGTCCGAGCGCGTCCCGGGGTTGCGCAAGAGGAGGAAGGGCCGGGGAAACCTGACCTCGGGGACACCTAATCCGGCGCGGCGGCGCGGGGACAACTGCCCGTTACCGCCCGTTACCGCCCGTTACCCCCCCCCCGCCCCGGACCTTCTCCCTCCCCCGTGTCCCGCCGGGCCCTCGGGTGCAGCGCGGATGGTGCCGGCGGGAAGGGCCAACGCTGGGCCCCTCCCCGAGGAGCGGCCGAGCCCCAGAGGACAGCGGGGGCCGGGGGGGGGGCTCCGGGTCAGGGCTGGCCCCACCGGGCTCCCTCCCGTGACGGCTGTAACCGGCAGCGCCCGCGGCACCGCGCGGGTATTTTTAGCTGTGCCCGCAGGTCACGCCAGCCCTCCCCGGGGCCTGGTGGCCGCGGGAGAAAGGTCCCGCTTCTCCCGGAGCCACGGGACGGGCCCGTGCCAGGAGCAGCCCCCGGGGCGGCCGCAGCCCCCGCGCTCCCGGAGAGCCGCGGTTGTGGCCGCGCAGCGCCGGGTGTCCCCGGGAGCGCCGGGACCCCGCCGCAGCTCCTGAGGCAGCGCCGCTCTCGTGCCGCTGACCCGGCCGGCGGCGGGGCTGGCAGCCCGGGGCTCGCGAGAGCCACCCTGGCCCCGAGCCGGCAGGACGGCGGCGGCGCTGGCAGCGCGGCCGGGCGCGGGGGTCAGCGCCCGCGGGGGACGCGCCGGGGTGGCCCGAGGGCTCCCGGCCGCTCCGCTCGCCCCAGCGAACCGTGACGCCGGCGCCCGCCCCGCCGACGGGACTGACGTCTCCCCGGGCCCAGAGGAAGGTGCTGGCACCTGCCCGGCGCTTGTGCCCGCTGCCGGGACACGGCCCCGCGGCCCCCACGGCCGCTCCCGGGGTGGCCGCCGCCCCCCCCCGCCGCGGGGTTTGCCCAAGGTCAGGCCCCGGCGTCCCCGGGCTCCCCTGCCGGCACCGAGTCCCCGCTCCCACCCGGGGGCCTTTGCTGGCGGCCCCGGGGCCACAGACCCCGCCGTGGCCACGGGCCCTCCCTTCCCGCCCCGGCCCCCTCGCTGTCCCCAAGGTCACCCCCGGGCAGAGCCCAGTCCCGCGGGGGCCGGTCCCGCGGCCGCTCGCCCCGGGGGGTCTCCCCGAGGCCTGTCCTGCGCCCCCGCTCCCGATCGTTGCCCCCGGGACTCGCCCCGCGGCCCTCACCGGTGCCCGCGGGCCCTGCACGACCTCCGGCCCCTCCCCGGGCTCCGGCCCCGCTCCGCTCCGGCCCCGGTGCCGCCAACCGGGCCCCGCGGCCCTGCCCGGTACCGCCGCCCCGCGGGCGCTCACCTGCCGGGCGGGGCCGCCGCGCCCCGCAGCCGCTGCCGCGCCCCGAGCTGGAGGGCGCCGCGGAGCCGCCGGGCCGCCATGACCGGGGCCGGGACGCGGCTCCGCTGCCCTCGCACCGGCACCGCCGCCGCCGCCGTGACCTCTCACCCCGCCCGCGACGTCACCGCGTCGCCATGGAGCCCGCGCGCGTCACGGCCGGAGACGCCTCCCGCGCGGGGCACGACGGGAGTTGTAGTCCGGAGCGCGCGAGGGACGATGGGAAATGTAGTCCCGGCCGAGCCCGCGGCCTACCTCGGCCCCTCCGCGCCCCCGGCCCCTCCGCGTCCCTCCCGCCCGGGGCTGGACTCGGCCGCGGGGCCCGGAGGGGCCGGACCAGCCCAGCCCCGGTGGGGCTCAGCAGCCCGCGGCCCCGGTGGCCACCCGCCTCTGCGCGCGGCGCCCGGTGCGGCGGCTGCCTTCTCCCGGGCAGAACCGTCAGCGGCTGCTCGCGGGCTCTGTCCTCGCGCCTCAGCGTCCCGCCACGGCCCAGCCCCGGCCCAGCCCCGGCAGCCCCGGCCCCAGCGCCTCCGCACGCGGCTCGGCCAGGCTGCAGCGGTGCTGCCACGCGCGTCCCCGGTCAGCGAGTGGCGGGTCGGGGAGCGCCAGGTGCTCGGGCGTGGCCGGGGAGGCAAAAAACAGGGAATGGCCGGAGCCGCCGGTGCGGTGCAGCCCGAGCCCCCGCGGGCTCCTCGGTTTAACGCCTTTTGTGAGCGGGGCGGTCGGGGCAGCGCTTGGAGCCCACCCGCTCACGGCCAGGGGCTGGGAGGGACCGCGGGGCCCAGAAGCGATCGGGGCGCGGGTGAAGTGACGGCCGTTACCACGCCCCGGGCGCTGGCGGGAGCTGCGGGGCCGCGGGGCGCGGGCAGGGTCCTGCCCCATCCCGAGCGGTGCCGGCGAGGGGACGGGGGTGGGTGGCAACGCCCGCGCACGTTGGTGCGATCGACGCCCCGGTACCGGCTGCAGCCGCCCAGACCCCGCACGGCTCCTGCCGGGGCTCCCCCCGCCGTGGCGGTGTGGCGGGACGCTCGCCCACCGCCCCGGCTCCCTCCCGGTGGCTTTGGGCCGGGGGAAGCGGCGGCGCCCACGGGGAAGCTGCTGCTCAGGGGGGAAACACGGGGGTCGCGTGTCGGGGCGGGGGGAGCTCCCGCGGGGGCCCGGCTGCCCTCCCGGAGGAGGATGAGAGGCCCGGGGCCGCCCCCCCGGAGCCCCGCAGCGGGTCCCGGTGTCCCCCCCCCGCCCGCGGCTCCGCGGGTCCCGGCGATGGCGGCCGGCGGCGGCGCTGCGGCCCGGCGGCGGCCGCTCCCCGGGCGGTGGGCGGGCCCAGCCGCTCCCCGCCCCGCCAGCCGCCCGAGCGGAGCCGCCGCGGCCGGAGCCCGATGCCGGGAGCTGGGCGCTGAGGGCGGCCCCGAGATGGGGATTCTCAGCATCACGGACCAGGTACCGCCGCCGCGCCCGCCCGCCGCCCCCCGCGCCGCGCCCGGCCGCGCCGCCACGCCAGCCCGGGGATGCGCGGCCTAGTGCGCGCCGCCGGGCCCGGCCCGGCCCGGCCGCCGCCCCAGGCCGCGGCCCCCGGCCCGCCGCCGCGCGGGGCCGCCCGCTCCGCTCCCACCTGCCGCTCGGGCCCGCCCGG
Source organism: Strix uralensis (assembly GCF_047716275.1). Classification (NCBI taxonomy): domain Eukaryota; kingdom Metazoa; phylum Chordata; class Aves; order Strigiformes; family Strigidae; genus Strix; species Strix uralensis. Next base: position 3,239,837 of record NC_134004.1, on the reverse strand, counting down.
CCCCGCCGCAGCCCCGGCCCGGCCCTGCGCGGGGCTCGCCGGGCTCCGCTCCGCCCGCGGCCGCCGGGACCCGCGCTCGGCAGCCGGGCCCAGCGGGGCCGGGACCCCCGGCCCGGTACCGGCGGGACCCCGGGGACGGGACCCCCCGCCCCAGGGAGCGCGGATCCCCCTGGGGGAATCGCCGCCCCGGGACCCCCTGGCCCGGCGCGGGTGGGACCCCCGGGACGGGACCCGGCCGGCCCCGGGGTGGCGGCACCTCCCGCTCCCCCCCCCGTCCTGACCCGCTGGGCTTTGGGCCCCCCCTGGGGCGCAGGGTGTCCCCAGCCCCGTTGTGGGTCCATCCGTGGGGTGCAGGGTGTCCCCGTCGGGGTTTGGGGCCCCCCCTGGGGCAGACGGTGTCCTCAGCAGGGTTGTGAGACCCCCCTGGGGCGCAGGGTGTCCCCAGCCCTTTTGGTACATCCGTGGGGTGCAGCGTGTCCCCATCGGGGTTTGGGGCCCCCCCTGGGGTGCAGGGTGTCCCCAGCACGCTTTTGGGAACACCCCTGGGGTGGACGGTGTCCTCAGCAGGGTTTTGGGGCCCCCCCTGGCGTGCAGGGTGTCCCCATCGGGGTTTTGGAGAAGCCCCTGGGGTACAGGGTGTCCCCAGCCCCGTTTTGGGCCCCCCCCTGGGGTGCAGGGTGTCTCCCACGCCAGGTTTCAAGGCAGCCCCCCCCCCAGCTCCCGGCCTGCCCATCGCGGGGTTCCCGCCTGGGCCCCCCCGTCCCTGAGCTGCCCCTTCCCCAGAGCTTCCCCGGCCTCGGTGTCCGTCCCCCGTCCCCGGAGCCATGACCCCGGCGTCGCCTTGGCTCGGGCGGCTGCTCTGCCCCACGCGTTTGTACAGAAACCGCCTTTATCCACCTCGATTTGGGGGCTGCTGGCCCCTCGAAACCAAATATTGACGCCTGCCCCTCGCCCCCCGCGCCTGCGGTACCTCTGGCAGCGTTTGAAGCCTGGCAGGGTGGGTGAGGGAGGGGAGGGGTGAGGATGAGGGATTGATCTGTGATTTAAATAGAACTTTTTTTTTTTTTGGTAACCAAAACATTGAGCTTTCCCTGTGAATGGTGGGTGGGTGTGTCAGACCCAGCACTGCTGCAAACCGCGCGCCACTGAAGACTGCTCAGGGCATAATTATCGTCTGAGATTCTTTCCTTTTTTTTTTTTTTTTTTTTTTAAAAACCCTTTTTTTTTTAATGTCTAACGAGTGATGCTGAGTCTGCTGCATTCCAGGGGAATGACTCACGCGTTCCCTCTGACCCGGGATGTGTTCCCCGTGTTTAACTGCTTTTGCTTTGCTGGGAGGGCGAGAGCCGACGAGTGAGCGTGGGGCTGGCTGGGCAGCAGGGACGAGAAGGGGCTGCCGTGGAAACGAAGCTCTCTTGTTCCTCCGGGAGGTCGAGATAAGCGGGGCTCGCCGGTTCAGACCGTTAGATCCAGCCTTGGCGCGTGGGCTGAGCTGGGGGGGTGCGCCCCTGGACTCGCCCTGCGAAAAGCAGCAGAGTCCGGGGGGGCCGGGGCAGGGGAGCGTTGGGTTTGGCAGCGGTGGCGGGGAGCTGCCCCGGAGCATGGCAGCCCCCGCCCCGAAGGAGCTGCTGCGTGAAAGTGGCGGTTTTAGGCCCGAAACAAGAAATGGGGTGCGGGGCTCTCGGGCGGTGGCCGGAGGTTGGGCAGCACCCACCCCGCCGCACGGCTGTGACCTGGGCAGGGGCTCTGCTCCTGGGGTTCACCAAGCTCTGCTGGGTGACTTCTCTGAGGTGTGGGCAGCAGGAAACAGGAGGAGTGCCGGGCTGGGCTTTGCCAGGCTGGGCTTTGCCAGGCTGGGCCTCGCCGGGCTGGGCCTCGCCGGGCTGGGCTTCGCCGGGCTGGGCTTCGCCGGGCTGGGCTTCGCCGGGCTGGGCTTCGCCGGGCTGGGCTTTGCCAGGCTGGGCTTCGCCAGGCTCTCTGCGCCATCGGAGCCGGTAAGGTCGCAGGTGTTTCTCAGAAGCCGGGAGAGCGGCCGGCAGCGCGCAGCCTTCCGCAGGAGAGCACGAGGTGTCGCCCAGTTGTGCCTCGGGAAACCTGATTCACTGTCTCGTACCGGGAGGCTCCAGCCGGCTCCGAGCGCGGAGTTTCTGGCTGGGGTCAAAGCTTTGGATGGCGGGAGCTGGACCTGCCCTCCCGTGCTCGGGCGCTGCGTGGGGGGCGAAGCCGCGGGCGGTGCTGGGGGCTCCGCGGCTGGGCTGGGCTGGTCAGCGCCGCTCCTCGGACACGGGGAGGCTTTTCCAGGGACCCCTCGGTCTGTTCCCCGCCGAACAACCGAGAAAAGGACCTTTGCTGGTTTGGAAACTGGTCCCTGGTGCCGGCTGAGCCGCGGGCGCGCGGAAGCCGCTGGGTGCTGCCGCTGGGCCGGGCTGTGGCAGCCGCAGGCGCGGGGGGCTCGTTTGTGGAGCGAGGGCCTGGCCCAGTCGGGCTGGTGTGAAGTCTCGGACGTGCCGTGGCGCGGCCGTTCTCCCCCCTCGTGTCCTCCGCGTGGTGCCACCTTCACGACTTGCTTCTCTTTTTCTTCGTAGCCTCCTCTGGTCCAAGCCATCTTCAACCGCGATATAGAGGAGGTGCGGTCGTTGCTGAACCAGAAGGAGAACATTAACGTACTGGTGAGTGCTGCCGGCCGCGCTCGCGCCCCGTCCTGCACCCGGCTCTCCCCGTTTCCCTCCCTTTGGCGGAGGGGAGGGCAGAGGCTCGGCGGGTGGGTGCTGTCGAGGCGGGGGGGGCTCTTTTTGGCGAGGATGGTCAGAGCTGGGGTTTTGAAACAAAGATTTCTGGATTCTGTTCCCGGCTCGGCCGCCATTTGCTGGGCAGCTTTGTCCTGTTGCCTTGATCTTACCATCTGTAAAATGGGGCGCCTGGAAGACCGGGACTCCCGCCCCTCCCCAGGAGGTGGTGAGAGCCTCCTAAAGCTCTCGGCCGTGGGCTGTGTGGGAGGACTTTTCACGGAGGCTCAGCTTTGCTGCCCTGCCAGTTCACCTTCTTCTCCTTTGGGATGGCGACCCAAAATAGTTTGGTGTGAACGCAGCCGGTCTGGCGTGGGATGAGGTTGTTCCCCGGTGGGGGGGAGGTTTTGAGCTGCTCCGCAAACCCGCGTTCACCTCACAAGTTTTAGGGGCTCGTCTTGGGCCTTAAGCAGAGGGTGGTTTTGACGCTGGTTCCGGAGCTGGCGGGGAGGCCGGGAGAGGCGGCCGCCCCTGGGACACGTCCCTCCGGGTCCCGCTCGTGGGCAGGCTGGCACCTGGGGGGGGACCCCTCAGTAGCCCCAGCCTGGGGACCACCAGCGTGATCTGTGGAGCGTGGGGACCAGCTCCAGCGAGGGAAGGGCCGAAACCTGCCTGGGAGCGTTCCGCTCCGCCTCGTCAGCGTGCCTCCCCTCGTCTGCTTTGCGAGCTCCTGGCTCCGCGGCCGATGTGCAGACAAGAAGCGCGGTGGCTGCCACGCGGGCTGGCGGCTCGGCGGCCCCGGCGGCCCTGGCCCGGGTCCCCCCGACGCGGTGGCACGCTTGGGCTGGTGCCGGCTCAGCAGCTCCTGCGCTTTCAGCCCAAAAGCCGGGCTGAGCTGCCGGCTTTGTGTCACGCTCCGATTTGTGTCGCTCAGCGCTTCGTCAGGGCGTTCGCCCGACCCAGCCTGCGCAGCCGGGGCCGGGGCGCACCCTCTCCTCCTGGCGCTAAGCCCCGAGGTCAAGGGCGGGCGCTGCGGACGCTGGCCCGCGGCCCGGGAAGGTGAGGGCGGCCCCGCGCCGGTGCCCGTGTGCCAGCGGCGCTCGCGGGCCCATCGTGTCCGAGCTCATCGCGCGGCGGCGGCCTGGGGGTCGCTTTCTGTGGCCGGTTCGGTCGGGCACCCGGCAGCGCTTCGTCCTCTTGTCAGGAGAGAGCGTTGGGATTGTTTTGCTGAGCTCTGGCGCAGCTGCTGGAGGAATAAAACCACGATTGTTAACACTTAATTTCCTTTTTGTGTGCAGGTTTAGAAATGTTGTTGCTTGCTCAGTGACCCGCCAGCTGGGTTTCACTTTCACATCCTCCTGCCTGGTTGTGCCAGCACAAGTTGTTACCAAAAAAAAATGAAACCGCCACCATTTTCCCAACAGTTTTTAAGCTAATGAAAGGCAATTACGTTTTTCCCCCCCCCCCAAACACAAAATCTGGGGCTTGAAATGAGTCGTGCTCGTCTGGGTTTCTGTTTGTTTGCTCCCTGGCTTTAGCACTCGCGTGTTCCCCGGGGGAAGCCTGAGCCAAATGCCTGGAGGCAGAGGTTACCCAGGGCTGGCCCTGAGTAAACAGAAGTGAAAGGTGTTTTTTCTTTGGCTGATCCAATCTGAGATCAGAGGGGGGCTCTGCACCTTCCTGGCCTTCAGCAGCTGGCAGCTCCGAGTCTGGTTTCGGACTGTCTGTAATTCTGAGCGGGTTTGATTGTGGCCGAGAGGGTGGAAGCGTGCGGGACAGAGCGCAGCCGGGCTTTCGGCTTGCGGCACAGAGCGCTTTGCCGTCGTTCCTTACGTCCGGCAGCACCGTGGCCGGGTCGGGTCGGGCTCCGGGGAGCCTGGCAGGGATGAAATGAAGGGCTGGAGTTGTCGCAGCCCCCCCGACTCGTGCTGGGGCCGTGGCCCAGGTACCCTGTGCTCCGGGCACCCACCGGGCTGCGCACGCCCGCACCCCCGCAGGACGGGGCTGGGTTTAAGGAGTTTTCCCCCGTCCCTCCTCACTGCAGACGCTCACGGGAGGTGTCGGACTGCAGTGAGGAGGGAGCTCCCTGCCCTCGGAGCTCACGGGCGGTTTTTGTTTCTTACATCCCTGCTCAGGACCAAGAAAGACGAACGCCGCTGCATGCTGCTGCCTACATAGGAGATGTTGCAATCCTCGAGCTCCTCATACTGTCAGGTAAGGGCTGCGGCTCGCGGCGCTTGGCTCGAGCGCTGGCGCTGCCTCGGAGGCACCTTTCTGATCTCCTCTGGCCTTCGGGGTGCAGAGCAGCAGTTTTTGGTCACCCTCCAAGCAGCCGTGGGCTCGTGCTTAAGCCAGTGGGGTTGCAGCCAGGGGAAGATTAGGAAATGTTGCCGTAATCCTGAGAGGTTTGTTCGGACAGAGAAATGTCTTGGAACTGAAACAGCAGAGGTGGAGGCCGAGCCAGGAGGGGGATGTGCGCGAGGTGTCCGCGTTAGGAGCCTTGAACAGCTCCGGGGAGCAGCGTTCCCCTTGCTCGTGGAGAGGGGTCAGCTAAAAACCAGGGGATTTGGCTCAGGTTTGGCTTCTGTTACTTGGCATAAAGCGGCCCGTCGCTTCCCCCCAGAGCCGCTCAGCCCCGTGCCCGGGTCCTGTGCCCGCGCGGGGCAGACGGGAGCCTCCTGGCCGCCGTTGCCGTGGGCTTCGCCGCTGCTGGGGCTGGCGTGATCCTACGTGACCCTGCCGAGGCGAGACGCGGGGAAATCCTTCGCTGAGGGCTTGTTAAACAGGACTGGGGATGTTCAGCTCCGTCTGCAGAGCTTGGGATGCCCTTACGTGCCCTATGTTGATTTTTTTGCTGCCCGTGTGTGAGCTCTCAGCAGCGAGGAAGGGCAGGGCCTTCGGGGCTCGTGGGGCCTGAGTGCCCGGCACAGACCTGCAGCTGGGGCAGCGGTGATCTCTCGTCTTCCCTTTCTAACACGAGATGCAGCCCACGGCGACCACAACGCTCCGTTTCTTTGTGTCAGGTGTTTTAAAGCAGGGAGCAGAGCTGCTCGCTGGGTCCTCGCTGTGGTTTTTCGGCTCGGTGGGGAAGCCGGCACGCTGGGAGATGTGCTCCCTTCGGTCTCTGTAGCTTGTTCCTCCTGCAGCTCGCAGGGTCTCTCCTCACATAAAGCTCGCTGCGAGGTCCCTTCTTGCGGCAGAACCCGCGCTCCTGCCTGGCGGGTGCCTCGGAGGTGGCTGCAGACCTGCCCTGGCACTGCAGAGCGGTCACCTCTGTGTCCCCTGACCCCTCCTTTTGTTCTTCCTCAGGTGCTAACGTTAACGCGAAGGACACTGTCTGGCTCACCCCGTTACACCGCGCCGCGGCTTCTCGTAACGAGGTAGGTCCCCTCGGGGTGGCCTCTGGCTCTGCTCCTCGCACGGGGCCGGTGGGCGCTGGTGGAGGCGGGGGCTGCGCTTCTCCTCTTGCCCGGTTTTGGCTGGGACGGGCTGTCTCGTTCGAGTGGAGAGGGGACGAAGGCGTAATTCAGGGGCTGAAAATGAGAGCTGGAAAAAAATCTCCTTGGTTCCCTTCCCTCCATCCTTCAGGAGTCAGCGCGTGGGTTTTCCCCACAACATCCTTCCCACCTTTCCCCCTTCCCCAGGGCTTTGTCTAACCCAGCTTTACGCTTCTTGGGGGGATGAGGAGGCTCTCGCCCTTTCTCTGGGGAGCCGGTTCCGACGGGTCGTGTTGGAAAGGTTTCCTGACGTTTAGCTTTTGTGGGCTTAACTTCATCCCACTTCACTTTGTCCTGGTTTGAGTTGCTGGAGAGCAAGAAGCTCTGTGGTCATGTTGGTTGGAGCCAGAGGATCCGGAGCCCTGGCTCTGGCACGCGGGGCGAGTTACCACCCACTGACTCGGGATGAGACGCGGCGGCGTAAACCTCTGCTCTGAGCGCGTGGGGACAGGTCCTGCGGGTCGCTAGAATACGGCGGCTCGGCAAGCCGAGGCTGTTTTGCTGTCAGGTCTGCAGAGCTGCCCGGGAGCCTGAGCGCACTCCTCTGCTTCTCCTCTGCCTCAGGTGCGCTGCAGAGACGCCTCCCTCCTCCCGGGGCTGCGCCGCCCGCCCAGCTCCTGAGAGGAGCCTTCCCGAAACGCGGCGGCCCGGGGCCGCTCTCTGGGATCGCTGGGTTTGGGTCCTGCCCGGCCCCTTCACGCGCTTCCCCCAGCCGGGAGCGGTCTCGGCCCTGGGAGGACGGAGCAGAGCGGGGAGCCGTGGGGCCGCGGTCGTGGCGGTGCCGCCCCGATGCAAACCCTGGCCAGGAGAACGTGGGGCTGCAGCAAACAGCCTCTGCCAGCAAAGGGGGAAGTAATTATGAAATATAGGTCGGTGGGTCACATTTGTCGTCCCCCGGGCGCTTCGCACCTCGTGAGTCGCGGATGAACGCTTGCTCGCGGTTCAGGCACGTGGCTCGGGGGTTTCTGGGGTGCCGGTGCCCCCCTGCAGCCGCGCTCCGGTGGGATGAGCCCGGCTCCTCGAGTCCCACCCCCCGAACTCCAGCCTGGAAGGAGCTGGAGCAGCCCAGGGGAGGGCCGGAGGATTTGTGTAGGGAAGGTTCCTTCTCCCTGCTCGCTCTTGGAGTCTCTCTCGCGGCATCTTTACCTCTCTCACCCTTTCTCTGGGATAACGTCCTGAAACAGCCGGGCGCGGGCTGCGCGACGCTGTCAGGGCCACTGAAGCAGCCGAGTCCTTCCCCCTGCGCTCGTGCGCGTGCGGCGCGGTCAGGGCTCGGCCCCGCGAGGGCAGCTCCGGCTCGTGGGGCTGCGGGTGGGTGCGGGTCCGGGCAGCCCCGTGTGCGCTGGAACCGCGGGATGGGCTGAGCTGCAGCTTCCCCCGCCGGGCCGGGGGCTCCCGCGGGCCCCCACGGGCGGGCTCAGAGCTCCGCTCTCCTCTGCTCCCGCCAGAAGGCACTTCACCTCCTCCTGAAGCACTCGGCCGACGTCAATGCCCGCGACAAGTACTGGCAGACGCCTCTGCACGTCGCCGCTGCCAACCGGGCCACCAAGTGCGTGGAGGCCATCATCCCCCTGCTGAGCACCGTCAACGTGGCCGACCGCACGGGCCGCACGGCGCTGCACCACGCCGTGCACAGCGGCCACCTCGAGGTGGGCGAGGCGGGGCGGGGCGTGGAGGGGGGGCCCGTGTCTGTCCCCTGTTCTGGGCGCGGAGGAACGGCAGCCGGGCCGCTCTCACCGCTTCCCCCTGTCTAGATGGTGAACCTGCTGTTGAACAAAGGGGCCAGCCTGAGCACCTGTGACAAGAAGGACCGCCAGCCCATCCACTGGGCAGCTTTCCTCGGTGCGTTTTCCCCGCGGGCGTCGCCGCGGTTTCTTCTCCCACTTGCTGCCTGTGGGTTCACCCTGCAGGGTGGAGGGTCTCCCCGGGGCCCCACTCTGCCAGGTCTCTGGTTTTGGGGGTCCCCTGGCTCTCACCGCTCTCCCCCGGACAGGGCATTTGGAGGTTCTGAAGCTGCTGGTGGCCCGGGGAGCCGATGTGATGTGTAAGGACAAGAAGGGCTACACCCTGCTGCACACCGCGGCGGCCAGCGGCCAGATCGAAGTCGTGCGTCACCTGCTGCGGTTGGGCGTCGAGGTAGGACCCCCGGGGCGGGCTCGGGCCGGGGGCAGGAGCGGGTGCTGGGTGGAGCCAGGAGCCCTGGCTGGTTCTCGACTGCTTGGTTTTTTTTCTTCCTAAATCCCCAAATTTGGGGTTTGTTGCTCCCGCAGATCGATGAACCAAATTCCTTCGGTAACACTGCACTTCACATCGCCTGTTACATGGGCCAAGATGCCGTGGCCAACGAGCTGGTCAACTACGGCGCCAACGTCAATCAGCCTAACGAGAAGGGCTTCACCCCTCTGCACTTTGCTGCCGTCTCCACCAACGGGGCCCTGTGCCTCGAGCTCCTCGTCAACAACGGGGCCGATGTCAACTTTCAGGTCTGGCGCCTTCGGGACGGGGGGAGCGGGGACGCGCTGCCCCAGGTGGGGAGCTCAGGGCCCCCCAGAGCCTGACGCGCCGTCGCTTCTGCTCCCCGCAGAGTAAGGAAGGGAAGAGCCCTTTGCACATGGCGGCCATCCACGGGCGGTTCACGCGTTCCCAGATCCTCATTCAGAACGGTGAGTGGCTTCTCCCTCCCGCCCGGGGTTACCCCAGGCCTTTTCTTGTGCTTCTCAGCACCTGCCTCCGGGACCTCCCTGCCTGTTTGCTCGGAAGGTTTGAGAGCTCTACAGTCATCACTCGGATTCACCCCGTGCCCTGGGGCTGCCGGTGGCCCTGTACTGCTGGGGGTGGCCGGGAGCCCACATGCCCTCAAGGGCAGCGAAGTGCAGACCAGGGGCCTGAAATTCCAGCCAGGTCAGGGCTGCTGTGGGCAGAGAACGTTCCCCCCGCCACGTCCAGCCTGAAAGACAATATTCTTGTATGAGGGCTGCGGGCTTGGCAGCCACCCCGGGGGCTCAGCTGGAGATCTCCAGGCTGAACGCGTCCCCTCCTGGGGCACAGGGCAGAGATCGAACGCCTGGGGTTTGCAGGGTACAGGTGGGCTCTTGGCTCAGGGAGCGCCTTACGGCTCTGCACGGAGCCGGGTTGTTCGTCGTGTCCCTGAGATGGGACGTGGCTGTCGGAGCAGCCTGGGCTGCTCGGGACTAGAACACAGAGACTCGCTGGCAAAGCACTTGGCTTCTCCCTTCTAGGCAGTGAGATTGACTGTGCTGACAAATACGGCAATACCCCCCTCCACGTTGCTGCTAGATATGGCCACGAGCTGCTAATTAGTACTTTGATGACGAATGGTGCTGACACTGCAAGGTAGGGGAGGCCTCGTTCTCCCTTCCCCTGCCCTGGGCTGGGGGATGCGCAAGTGCCCCATCCCGACTCCCTTCTCGTCTCCTGGCAGGCGTGGGATCCACGACATGTTCCCTCTGCACTTAGCTGTTCTCTTTGGATTTTCAGACTGTTGTCGTAAGCTACTTTCCTCAGGTGAGTGGCCCGGCCGCCCCTCCCGCAGCGGGGGGGGCACTGGGGGCCCTCGAGCTTCCCCCTGACTCCCTGCCCCTCCTGCCCCCCAGGTCAGTTGTACAGTATCGTCTCCTCGCTGAGCAACGAGCACGTGCTGTCCGCAGGCTTCGATATCAACACGCCTGACAACCTCGGGAGGACTTGCCTCCACGCTGCTGCTTCTGGAGGGTGAGCTGCGCCCGGGGCTGGGCGGGCTCTGCCCACCCCGCGACCCTGCGCTTGGCCCGGGGGCTGCGGCCTGGGCAGCCCGGTGCGGCGCCTTGCTCGGGGCTGGGAGTCGGACCCCCGGGTGCCCTTCCCGGCTCTGGGCGAGAGTGGAGACCTGTGCTTAGAGCAGGGATGGGAACGGAAACGTTTCGGCCCTGCTCTGCCGCTGACTCTGAGACTCGTCCCGGTCGCTCCTCTCCGTGGCTCTTTACCCTTTCAGATGGGGCTAAAACGTTTCCTTGCGGGGGGTTGTAAAGGGCCGGTGCCTGAAGCAGCGGGGGTTTGGCTGTGGAAAGGCCTCGTGCTGTTTGCCGGGAGGCTGCTCCCACGCGGCGCGTTGAGGGCGCGGAGCTGCGGAGCCCCCTCGAGGGCCGCGCTTCTGTCGTGTCCGGGCGCTGTCCTGGAGCCGCCCCGGGCGTCGCGGTGGTTTCCCCCCCCCCGCGGCGGCGGCAGCCACAAATCCGAGATCTTTTCTGTAGCCTAAAACCCAGCGCGAGCTGCGCTGAGGGCTCGTGTCTCCCGGCTGGCTGAGGGCTCCAGGCTGCGCGGGGGAACCGACGGGAGGCGTGGAGGGTGGTTTGACGGGAGAGCAGGGAGGGGCTTTGCCTGTGCAGCTCCAGCCACGGCTGCGGCTCTCGCGCTGCCCAAAGGTTGAGCTGAGCTTTGCCGAGTCCAGGCTGAGCGGGCCAGAAGCGTCGCTGTCTTGTCTGCAGCTGGGAGGAGTTTGTGCTCCTGCTGAGGTCCCTTCTGATCCCTCTCTAACTCCTCTCCCTGCCTCCCGCAGGAATGTTGAATGTCTTAATTTGCTGTTGAGCAGCGGTGCTGACTTGAGGAGGAGAGATAAATTTGGAAGGTAAATGTGCTGGGGGCCTTGCAGGGGGGCGGGGGGGGTTCCTCCAGGCCTAGGCCAGCTGGAGGGCTCCCGCCTGGCTTTGGGGTGGGACATTCCCGAGGCCTTTCCTGCATTTGGGGTCTAAAGCTGCTGCTTCACCCCCTCTCGCCCCCCGGGGTCCAGCCCCGGCTCTGGAGCTGAAGCAGGGTGCAGCTCGGCGGGGCGGGGGGCGGCTGCCTCCCCCCCCGGGGCCCGGCAGCGCCGCTGAGCCCGTCCCCTTCCCCTTCCCAGGACTCCACTGCACTACGCAGCTGCCAACGGCAGTTATCAGTGTACGGTGACGCTGGTGACGGCGGGAGCCAGTATTAACGAGGCCGACTGCAAAGGCTGCACCCCCTTACACTATGCTGCTGCTTCGGACACGTACAGGAGGTGAGCGTGGGGCGCCGAGGCTGCCGTTCCCCCCCGCAGCTGGTGCTCAGGGGGTGGGGAAGGGGGGAGCGCCTCGAGGCGCGGGGGTGGCGGGGGGCAGTCGGGGAACTGATGGGGGTCTCCGGCCTTTCAGAGCAGAGACTCATTCAGGAAACAGCCACGACACCGAGGAGGAGCCGCTGAAGGAGTCGCGGCTGAAGGAGGCGTTCTTGTGAGTCCGCGCGGCCCCGCCTGGCCGCTGGTCGCTGTTTGCCCCCTCCCCGCGCCCCGGCACGCGCCTCGCGCTCGCGGACGCTGAGCGGAGCAGCGACGCCTCCGAGGAAACACCCGGTTTGATTCTTGAGGCAAACTGGGCCGTCGCTGCCCGTCGCTTCCAGTGGTCCGGAGGGCGTTAGTCCAGCGCCTGCTCCGAGGCAGCTCGGGGGGTTCCCTGCTAGGCTCTGCCTCTGCCATCCCCCCCCTTCTGATCTGCCCGTCCTCTTGCTCCCGCAGTTGTTTAGAGTTCCTGCTGGATAATGGTGCTGACCCGTCCCTGCGGGACAAGCAGGGATATACCGCTGTCCACTATGCAGCTGCGTACGGCAACAGGCAGAACCTCGAACTGGTGAGTGAGCCGGGGGGACCCCTCAGTGCTGCCAGGAGAAGGGGGAACCCCCGCTGTGGTGTCCGGGCGTGGCTGAGGGACTGTGTGTGTCGTAGGGTTTGTCCGGGAGGGAGGGAGGTGGGTTTGGTTAAAAATCACAGGGAGTCCCCGGGGGGCGTCGTGCTGGGAGAGCCACGGAGCAAAGACCCCGGCCTGAGCGCGATGGCGGCGAGGGAGGAGCTTTGCCCCCCCGTGGTGGGGGGCGGGGGGGGGCTGTCCTGCGTAAACCCCTGGCAGCAGAGCAAGGGTGGGCTCCTCAAAGGAGGCCTGGAGCCCTGTGCTGGGGAGGAGCTCTCGCCGTGCAGAAACGCTTTGTAACCGAAACGCCCGCGTCGTTACGGGGCGAGCTCGCAGCCGTGCGGGCACAGGAGCTGTCTGAGTAGTGGGGAGGCTTCAGGGTAGCAGGGACCTGATGTGACTGTGCAGGGCCCAGAGCCGGGTTTAGGAAGGTCCCATCCTGAAATTCCGATCACTCTGGAGCGGATGAGCTGGTTTTCTAACGCCGCTGCAGCCGGCGGGTGGACAGGGCTCTGTGGAAGCCTCCGTGATTCCAGGATCAGTTACGGTTTTGTGTTGTTGCTGTTGCAGCTCCTGGAAATGTCTTTTAACTGCCTGGAGGATGTGGAAAGCACCATTCCAGTCAGCCCTTTGCACTTAGCTGTGAGTACGGCTGCCCCAGCCCCGGGGTTTCGGAGGGCGCTTGGCTCCGTGCGGGGTCCACGCCGGGTCCTGGAGAGGTGCCCGGGTCCCTGGAGCTGGCGGGGCCGAGCAGGAGAGGCAGCGGTGGCTGGGGAGCGGCTTTCCCCACAGCCCCTCGTTCGAAGTCCCTTTGATTTGGATGTGGAACTCCCTGCTCTTCCCGGGGCTTTCTGGATGCCGGTTTGGAGCCACCTCCCGTGTCAGAGCGGGGTGGGAGCGGGCGCGGGCGCGGGCTGGGACCCGAGTGCAAACGAGAGGCAGTGGCTGGGCAGGAGCAGGAATTGTCCCGGGCGGGAGATTTCTGGGTGCAGCCTCTCCGGGCACGGCTTTAGCGCCGTCCCCTTTGTCCGCAGGCCTATAATGGTCACTGTGAAGCCCTAAAGACACTCGCCGAAACCCTGGTGAACCTCGACGTGCGGGACCACAAAGGGCGGACGGCGCTGTACCTCGCCACGGAGAGAGGCTCCACGGAGTGCGTGGAGGTGCTCACCAGCCACGGTGCGTCCGCCCTGGTGAAGGAGAGGAAGAGGAAGTGGACCCCTCTCCACGCTGCAGGTGAGGAAGGGCAGAGGGGGCCGGGGCAGCCGGGGGCAGCGAGGGAGCGTCTCCAGAGCAGGGGGCCCGTTGGCCCGGCTGCCGCTCGGGGGAGGGAAGGGGCCGAGGTCTGGGGGCTGCTTCGGGCGGGATGTGCCAGCGGAAGCTGAGGGTCCAAGCGGCTCAGCGGCGGCAGGGAGAGAAAATACCAGCAGCTTCTGCGCACACACGTGTCCTCAGCTCAGCCTGCACGTGCTAATCAATCCTGTAGCCTAGCAACCACCTAACGAGCTTGCTCAGCCCCGCGTGCCTGGCTGCTGGGCACGAGCCCCTTCCCTCGGCTCGCGGCCGGAGGGGACCCCTCGGTCCCAGCGGGTGACTCCTCTCCTTGCGCGTTGTCTCCAGCTGCCAACGGGAACACGGATTCCCTGCACCTCCTGATCGACAGCGGGGAGCGGGCGGACATCACCGACGTCATGGACATCCACGGCCAGTGAGTTTCTCGGGATGTTTCTCGGGCTCCGCGTGGCTCCGGGTCGGGCCGTGGGGGACGGGGGAGCCAGGGCGACGCTCGCACCCCGCTGACCTCGAACCCGCCCCCCTCCCTGCCGCCTTTCCCCCCAGAACCCCCCTGATGCTGGCGATCATGAACGGCCACGTTGACTGTGTCCATCTCCTGCTGGAGAAGGGATCCACGGCCGACGCCGCAGACAAGAGGGGACGGACCGCCCTGCACCGAGGGGTGAGCGTGCCCGCAGGCCTGCAGCCCCGCAGCCTCTGCTCGTCCCCCGAGGCTGCCTGGGGGGTGAGCGGGTGGTTTCTTTCGCTGCGAGCGTCCGCAGCGGAAGAGCCCGTGTTCCCTTCCTGAGATGCAGCGCTGGAGAGGGAAGCTGTGGAAGGGGGGGATAGTTCTGTTGCTGAATGAGGGCTGAGATCTGACCTCCGGGTCCTCCTCCCTGGCCGCAGGCTGTGACGGGCTGCGAGGACTGCCTGGCTGCCCTCCTGGACCACGATGCCTTCGTTCTGTGTCGGGATTTCAAAGGCCGGACCCCAATCCACTTTGCGTCGGCGTGCGGGCACTTAGAAATCCTGAGGACCCTGCTGCAGGCAGCCCTCTCTACTGACCCTCTGGACTCTGTGGTGGACTACAGCGGCTACTCACCGATGCACTGGGCTTCATACAGTGGTAAGGACCCGGGCTGGGCCCTGCCCGCCTCTGCCCTGGCTGCTGAGGGGGAGGAGGGAGCGAGGAAGAGCCGCGTTGTCCCTCTGACCCCCCCTGCACCCCCTCAGCCCAGCAGTGAGTTCGGCCTGGGGGAAAGGACGGCCCAAATGTGGGAGGGAGGCAGGGAAATCTTTCCCCCTGCCAAGCTCCTTCCAAAAGGGATGAGCTGTGAGAAGAGCTGAGGCTGCTTCCTCCAGGACCGCTGGATTTGCAGGATTTCTTGGCCGCGCCCTGGCTGCAGGGAGCGCTGGGGCTGGTACGGCAGCTGGCGGGGATGTCTCGGTGTCCGAGGGGACGCCGGCGATGCGAAGTCCTTCAGGAGACGGAGTCGGAAACCTCCTGAAGTGCAGCAGCTTTGCTGCCAGAGAGGAAACAAAACCGCTGCTCTGTGCCGGGGAGCGGGTTGGTTTGGGCACTTGGGCGCTGCTGGAGCTCTGGGTGTGGGGGGAGCCAGAGCCGCCTTCAGTCCCTTCTTGTTCTGTTCCGGGGAGGAGCTGCGGGCTGGGCACTGAGGTGTTTCTGTCCCTCTCTCCTCACAGGGCATGAAGATTGTCTTGAATTGTTACTTGAACACAACCCGTTTGCGTACCTAGAAGGAAACCCCTTTACTCCATTGCACTGTGCAGTGTAAGTGGCGCCGGGGACCTGCCCCGGGGGACAGGGGCCGCGGGGTCGGCGCTGGCAGCTCCAAGCGCTGCCCTTCAGCCGACGGCTCTTCCTGGGCGGCAGCGGCTCCTCAGGGGGGTACCAGCAGCTCGGCCCAGCTCCCCTGGGGTGCTGGAGGTCCTCGGGGAGCTGGAAGGCGGCCACCTCGCTGGCTGTCACGTCCCAGCCTCGCCCAGCAGCAGCTTTCGGCTCCACGGAGCTGATGGAGCTGCCGAGGGCTCGGCCCTCTCCATGGCTCCTCTCTGCTCCTCGGCTGTGGGGCACCCCCAGGGCTCCGCGTTGTCCCAGGCCACTTCTCTCAGTGGTAGCGTGATCCAGGGGGTCCCACTGGGTGCAGCGGGGTTTGGGGCTGACGGTGGTTCCTTGGCTGCGCTGCCCTGGGCGGGGAGGGGGTGAGGAAGGGGGGGGCATTGCCTCGTGCTGCCTGGGGTGGGCCTGGGGCGTCCCTGGGCCCCGCGGCAGCAGCGCATGGGCAGGGCTGGTGGCTGGTGTGTTTACCCTCCAGTAAGACTGAGAGGGTAAAGGGGTGTTTTACCCCAAACAGCTCCAGACCAGCTGCTGTTTGTGCCCGAGCCCTGGGAACATGCTGCTCCCTCCCCCTGCAGACGGGCTAATGCTGCTTAGTCTTGTTCTTAACTTTCCTCTCGTCCCCGCCGCAGAATTAACAACCAGGACGGCACTGCTGAAATGCTGGTGGAAGCATTAGGTGCCAAGATTGTTAATAGCAGAGATGCCAAAGGAAGGTGAGCGCAGCCTCGTCCCGCTCCTGTCACCGCTCCCCAGCGCCGCTGGGTGGGGGCCGTGACTCGCGCCGCCGTTGCCACGCGGCTTCCCACGGCACAGAGGGGCTCTGACGTCCCCAGGCGTGGCTGCAGGCTGTAGGGTGGGTGCTGTGCCCCCCCCTTCACCCGCTCTCTCTCATCTTCCCAGGACACCCCTTCACGCTGCTGCCTTTGCAGACAACGTCCACGGTTTACAGCTGCTCCTGCGCCACCAAGCCGAGGTCGACACGACTGACAAGCTGGGGAGGACCCCCCTCATGATGGCTTCCGAGAATGGGCACACTGCAGCGGTCGGTACGTGGCCGGCAGGCGCCTTCCCCACCCCCCCCCGTGCCGCCTCCGCTGCCGGCTCCCCGGGATGGCTGCCCCGCTCCTGCCCCCTCGGCACGCGGCCGCTGCCCCGCACCGCCGGGCTCCCTGCGTCACCTTCTCGGCAGCGGCTTGTCCCTCCTCGTTGCAGAGTTCCTGCTGTACCAAGCAAAAGCAAATATAACTGTGCTGGACGTCAACAAGAACACAGCTCTTCACCTGGCCTGCAGCAAGGTAGGGACCGGCCGCGCTGGCAGCCCCCGTCGCCTCGGCCTCGCCGCTGCTCCTGCCCCGGGTTTGCTCCCTGCCCGCCGTGCCCTGCCCCGGCGCAGAGCGGCTCAGGCTGGAGCACAGACCCGGCTGGGTTTTCCCCGTGGCTCCGAGCTCGCTGTGCTTCCCGGGCGCGGCGGGAGCGGGAGGCTCGAGATCCGCGTGTCCGTGCTGAGGAGGAGCTGCTGCAGAGGGGGGGGGGCGCGGCAGCTCGGCTTGGGCGCTGCCGTGGTGGCGAGCTGTGGTTTAGGGAACGTTTCCGTGTCCCCGGGAATCTCGGAGAGCGCCAGGTCCTCTCCAGCGCCTCTGCCCTCCTGCCTGTGCGCTCTCAGCAGCCCGCTCTCCTTTCCAGGGCCATGAAAAGTGTGCCTTGTTGATCCTGGGGGAAACCCAAGACCTTGGCCTTATCAATGCAAGTAACAGTGCTCTGCAGATGTGAGTATCTGGGGGGGAACGGGGCTTTGCTGGGCGGGGGTGGCGCCGGGGAAGGGGCGGCCGTCGGAGCTCAGCACCCGCCACGCGTCGCCCTCGGAGCCGCTCGCAGGGGCCCCTGGTTTTAGCGGGAGGAGCCGGAGGGCGGCGGGTTCACGCTGCCTTTCGCTCTCCCCCCAGGCCGCTCCACATCGCAGCTCGGAACGGGCTGGCCTCCGTCGTCCAGGCCCTGCTCAGCAGAGGGGCCACTGTGCTGGCTGTGGATGAAGAAGGTGAGTGTTCCTCGTGGGAGCTCGGGGGGGGGGTTCGGCGCGACGTCCCCGGGGGCTGGGGGCTGCCTGGGGGAGCTCGGCCGGGATCGGGAGGATTTCCACGGGCTCAGCCACGGCACTGCGGGAGCAGCCTGGGCCAGGGCGTCCCCGGCACCACGCGACTCCCCAAAGGCATTTCCAGGTGCCGCGCGTGGTTGAAATGTGTCTTTTACCCCCCTGTGTGACTTCTGGTGGCCGTCTGGCTCCTGCCGGGCCCAGAACCTGCCCAGCCGGAGCCAGCCATGAGCTGTTGACTCACTCGCGAGTTGGCAGCAGCTGGTGGTTGTGGCCAGAAGCTTTTTCTCCCGGCAGAGTTCCTGCTCTGCTGGAATACCTTGAAGTTGTGAAAAGTAGCGTTGTCTGCCTCGCTGCCAGGGCTTCCGAGGCTTTTTATTCGCCTCCTGCCGGTCCTGGCACGCTTCAGAGCGGCTGCTGCGATGGCAGGGATGGCCGGTGCCCAGACGCGGGGTCTTTTGGGATACGAGTGGACGTCCCGGCCCCTCGGTGCGGGGCTCAGACCCCCGGCTCGACGCGTTCCCCGGGGCCGGCGCCCGCGCGGGGCCGTCCCTCACCCCTGGCTCTGTTCTAGGTCACACCCCAGCCTTGGCGTGCGCCCCCAACAAGGACGTTGCCGACTGCCTGGCACTTATCCTCTCCACCATGAAGCCTTTCCCACCTAAAGACGCCATCAGCTCTTTCAGCTTCAACCTCCTCAAGAACTGCGGCATCGCAGCCAAAACCGCCGCCTGCGGGGCCCTGCCCAACGGCAGCACCTGCCCCTACAGCAAGGACCGGCACAGCGCCATCGGCTTGGACGGCTGTTACTCGGAGTAGCTTAAACTATGGGTGACCTAATATCTTATTATATTTATTTAGAAATTCTATAAATATAGGGCACTTTAAAGGAGAACAAGACTGGGCAGGCCTTCTAGCGTGGCCGGACGGGCCAAGAGTTCAGAGCTTCCTCTTCTCGCTGGGTTGCCAGCGCGGTGCCAAAGCTGTTAATTGGTTTAACGAGCAGCTGGCAGCGCCGTTCCCGTCCCCTGCCCCTTCTCAATCCTCCCCCCGGCGGCGGCGGGGCAGGAGACGGGTGCTGCGGGGTCGGGGCTTCGCCCGGGCGAGGCGGGTGCCACCCTCCGCCGGCCCGCGGACGGGAGCGGGGCTCGGCCCTCGCGGCGCCTCGAGATGGGTGCCGGCGTCGCCCCGCGCCAGCCTCCCGCCCCGCCTCGCCCCCGCGGCTGCCCCGAGCCCTCGCTCCGGCCGCCGGGACGGGGAAGCCTGAACTCTTGGGGGGCTGGGGGGGGGGTCTTGGGGAATCGGCGGGTCTCGCGGGCGCCGGGGTGGGGGTGAGCTCCCGGCCAAGTGCCACTGAAACTGCTCCTCTCGCAATTGCTTCTGTTCTCACGCTCGTCCTTTGAGTCCAATACAAACACTTGAACCAAGATCTACTGTACCTGGGACACTAAAATACCCTTTTGGCAGCTGTCATTTATATGCAAAAACGGGTGCTGCTGCCCGACCGCGCCGGCGGGCCGCGGATGCGCTGCTGGAGCCTCCCTCCCCACTCCAGGCACTTTAGGGATTCTGTTGGTTGGTTGGTTGGTTTTTTCCTCCTTGGCAAAACGTCGGATCCTAAGAAACAATCCTTCTTTGAGTTTTCGTTCTCTGTTTTGCGTGGCCGTTTCCATGCGAGAGTCAGTGTTGCTTTTTTTTTTAAAAAAGAAAAAAGTTATTTATAAAGAAACGAGCATTTACCTTAAAAAAAAAAAGACAAAAACCATAAAAAAATTCTGAAAGTTTTAGCCTTTAATAAGGAAAAAAATGCACTTCAAAGTCCTTATTCACAACCCTACGTAAGTCTGCGTTTATTTTTCTAATGCAGCATCTTGGCAGGTTTATTAGCGTGCGTGTATGTGGGATCATTGTTTTTTGTTTGGGGTTTTCTTTTTTTTAATTTTAGAAATCATATTTATAATACAGGTTTGAAGCATTCGAGAACGTTGCACTGTTTTTTTTCCGTTGTTTTTCTCCTTTTTTTTTTTCCCTTCCGAATTACTGTAACATGTGCAAAACCAACACCTTTCTCCATGTCACGAGTCTGTTCAAAGCCAAAGACTGGGATGCAGAGAACGCGAACGGGCTGACAGGGCAGCCAGCACTCGGGAACCTTCTCCTCCCCCGGCCCCTTCCCTCCGCGGCCTTGCCGGAGGTGGGGAGCGTGGGGCGGGGGCCGAGGCCACCCCGGGGGTGCCCCGGTGGGACCCCCCGTGCCGGGAGCGGGGCCGGACGGATCCCGAGTCCCCGGTGCCGCTCGCCCCCTCTTTGCCGGGCGCCGCGGCTCTTCTGCCCAGCGTTTCAGAGAGAAAAAGCATTTCTGTAACCAAAATAAGGTCTTACGTCTTTTTTCTTCGTTTTGTTTTTTTATTTTTAAATAATTTCTAAACGAAGGTGGCTGCTGTCAGGGCGGTGTTTGTCGGGTTCCGGCCGTGGTGTGGAGCGTGGGGGAGGCTCCCGGCGGGCGAGGGTGCTGCTGGCAGCCCGCGGGGAGGGTCCCCTCGCACTGTTTCTTTCTTTTACCAAAGCCAAACTCTTAGAACCAAATATGAAGTTTCAGTCTTGGCCTTTGGGTGATAAGCACATTTTCTTCACGTTTCACATAGGAGTTTTCCCCGGCGGGGAGCGGGGCCGGGGACCTCCCGTCGCGGGCGGAGCTCGTCTCCCCGTCCCGTTGCCGACCCGCGCTTGGGGCAGTGAAGCACTCGAGAAACTTGCCCTGGGCGAGCCCCGGCCCCCGGGCGCTTCCCGCGGGCTCCTCTGGCTGCTCCGGAGGGATCTTCCCCCCCTGGGGCCGCGCCCCCCCTGCCCCGCTCTCGGCAGCACCTTGCCGGGCCGCCGCGTCCCCCCTTTGGTGCCGGCGTAGGATCGTGTCCCCGGCCGATGGCGTCCCCCCCCTCCCCGCTCCCCCCAACTCTCTAGCTTGAAAGAAAGTGTTAACCTTTCTGCACCGAATACCTCAGTTCGGAACCAGAATAAACTCACGAAACTTGAATAAAAAGATCCTTTTTGAAGATCCTTTTCAGTATTCTACAGAGGAGAACTGGAAAAAGAGACTTGTTTACATTGCTGTCGAGTCCGCACTTGCCTCTTGCAGCTCTTTCCCTTTCTGGGAGGAATTTAGGCATCACTTTATCTCTTCTTCTTGCTGCCGGCCCTCACCCTCCCTGCGGGGCAGGAAAATGGGTCCAAAGTCCTGAGCCGTCGTCTTCAAGGGCTAAAGTACTTTTTCAGCTCACGGAGGGGCCGAGCCGCCGCCTTGGCTCCCGCCTGGTTCGGGCAGCGGCTCCCAGGGACGGGGGTGGGTTCGGCGCGGGGCCGCGGCGGCTCCGTCCTCCCGGAGTCGGACGGGGGGGGCTGGGAGGCCGCGGCAGGGCCGGGCCGTGCCCCTCGTGCCCCCCGTGCCCCTCGGTGCCGTGAGGCTTTAGCGTCGCTGACGGGGGCCGGGACTCCGGCACCATTTCACTTGACCTGTAGCCAGGGCGAGAGCGTTCCTCAGAGCACACGGAGAATGCTGCTTTTCCCTCACCCCCCCTTAGTTTTTGGAGTATTATTGTGGTTTTTGGTTTCTTTGTTTAGAGAAGAAAACTGATCTCTTTTGGCCTTGATTCCGTGCTACGACGCGTTTCCTTCTGCTCAACACGACGACTAAACTCTGACGAGACAATCAATGTGATCTCTGTAAGGGCTTCTCCATCTCTCCTCCGCAGCACCGCGCTGTCTGCATGTGTGCGCTTCGCTCTTAGCCAGGATCTTTTTCTCCCCTCCCCTTGTGTCTTATTAAAAATAATAATGATAATAATAATGATGGAGGGAAACGAGGTTTCAGCAGCGCATCCACGGTCTGGGAGCACACGGGAGGAGCACGGGGTGGGGGGGGAAGGGGGACGTGCGGCCAGTTTCCTTGCAGGTACCAGTCTTGTTCTCCTTTAACGCTGTATTGTATACATTTGACAGCACAGCTTGACAATTTAAGTAATAATCAAAGTGTTTGGTAATAATGCATTATTTTGCTAAACGAGATTTGTGATGGTTTCCCTAGTGCATTGTAAAGAGGGATGGAGGGAAACTTCCGCTGCCCCGCCCGCTCCCGCCCCGGCCCCTCGTGGGGCGGCGGCCGGGGGCTCCCCCAAATCTTCTTTCCCCCCTTTATGCCAAAGTTGGACCATTCCCGCTTCGCCCCCCGCCGGCGCCCGGCCTCCCCCCGCTGCAGCGCTCGCCAAGCAGCGACTGTTTCGGCTTCCCCCTCCACGCTGCTTCAATCTCTCGGTTTTAGGCACCGGATCACCCGCCCCCTCCGCTGCCCCAACCTCCGAAAAAAGGAAGTTTCTCTCCGCCCCCTTGGTCCAAAGCACTTGCTTCAAGTAATAAGCACTTTTGTTAAAGCATGAGTCTGGATTCCCTTTAGCATCCCACGGGATAGAGAGCAGCAAGAGCGGAAGGGATAAGAGTGTCTTTGGGTTTATTTTTTCATTTTTAATTTAAAAAAAAAAAAAAAAAAGTTTGTTTCTAGGGAATGAATGAACAAAGGGAAGTTGTGTTTTGCGAGAGAGGGAAAAAAAAAAAAAAAAAAAAACAGCACAAATACATTTCAACTCAAAAGGTGTATTTGCACTGCCATTGCTAGAGCGGGGCCGGCGCCCCGCGGCCCCCTGAGCCATAGAAACTGCTGACAAACACTGAATGTATCGGCCCCGCGCCCGGGCCGGGCTCGCTTCTCCAGGGCACGTCAAGGAAAGTCAGAAATAACCTAACGAGGAGGAGAATCTGGTTGGTGTTTCTTTGTCGTTGCTGTTCCCGAGCTGCAGGCAATTTGAAACTGTTTTTTTCTGTAGGAAGATGTTTCCCCCCCCCCGCCCCCTCTGCCCCGTCCCTGCCCCAAGAGCGAGATGCAGAGGAGTCGTCCCGGCCCCCTCGACCGCGGCCCAGGGCTGGAATCTGGCAGATAGAAAAGTAGCACTAAAAACAAAGCAAAAACTCCAAAAAACCCGAAAGGAACAAGCATTTTTTCTGTTGGTTTGTGTCGCACGGAGGGTGGTGGTGGTTCCCCAGCGCGGGGCGAGGCGTGAGCGAGAAACCGGAACGGAGAACAAACCGCAAAGACCCAAGAAACAACCTTTTTCTTTGATTTTATTCTGTTGTGGGGTGGGGCGGGGGGACAGGCCCCGGGAGCTGCCCCCGCTCCCTCCCGGCTCCGCCCCGCGGGTCCCCGCGTCCCCCCCCTGCCACTGGGACCACGAAGGGGGGGGACCTCGGGGTCCCCCCCGCCGGGGTCGGGGTCGGCCCGTGCAGACTGTCAGCCCACGCTCACCTTTGCCTTCAGTCAGAAACCAAAGGAAAAACCAGCCCCTTCCCTTCCGGGTACTGGCACGGACACGCGGGTTCTTTGGTTTGGGGGTTTGTGTTTCGTTTTTTTTTTTTTTTCCTTTTTTTCCTCCTTTTCTTTGTTTCTTTGTTTTTCTCCAAGGACGCGAGGAGCTGTTCAAACCTCTTCTCCTGGCCGAATTTTTGTGGGCTCAGCAGTGCTGGGTGCGTTCGAAAGGAGAAAAAAAACCCGACAAAGCCGAGACTCGGCCGAAGCGTCGGCGGGAGCTTCGGCGCGGGGCGGCGGAGGGTAACGTACGCACGAGGCGAGGGACCTGCCGGCAGCTCTCCGGGGGCGGCGGCGGCTCCGTGTCACGGCTCTTTAGTCAAACTAAAACCCCCCGAGGGGCGGCGCGAGGCCGGGCCGGGGCCAGACCCCGAGGGGCGGCGTGGGGCAGGGGGACGCGTCTCTGAGGACTCGAAGGCATCTGTAGCAAGCTCTGTGTCTTTACAATATCCTGTGTGTAAATGCTGCACCTCTGTATATTATGCACATAAACATTTCTTTGAATAAGATAGGACAGACCTCATCACCAGTCAGGTATCAACGACTCTTCCTCTTCTGTGTCTCGGTGTTCTGGCGTGCGTGTGCGTGCAAGCGGTTCGCGTGCGGGTCCGTGTGTCCGGGCGTTGTCTGAGCTCCCCGTGCAGGGAGAAGGAGGGAAAAAAAAAAAAAAAAAAAAAAAAAAAAGAGGAAAATAGCCTTACTCGACCCAGTCGTATCGATATTGTTCGTCAACTTGAAAACAATAAAGTAAATGCATGGAAACCTCTGGTGGAGCCGCGGTGCGTCGCCGTGGGTGTGATGTTTCGGAGAGCCGGGGCCGAGCGTCTCACGCCGCCGCGGTTGCTGCTCGCGCGCCTCGTCCTTCCCCCTGTCCTTTCTTTTTCTTTTTTTTTTTTTCCTGAGGCCGTAGGGAGGGAATTCCTCCCAGCTTGACCAAAACTGCCGTTTCTTTGGTGCTCTGCACTTCGTTTCCAGGGGTCGCCGCCAGTCCTGGGAGCACCCGGGGTGCCGCGGGTCCCCGCCGCTGCTCTGCCGCCGGCTGCCCGGCGCCGGGAGGGGGGGGCCCTTCCCGGGACGTGGATGGAGGCGCCGGTCGGGTTGGTCCCAGTCAGATAAAACGCGGTGGCTGCTCCCACGGGGAGGAGGGGCCGGAGGCACGAGGGGTCCCGGCGCCCCCAAGGGCCCCCGGCGGGTGGGGGGCATTGGGGTGCCTCGGTGCCGGCAGCATTTTCCGTTCCTGAATTTTGCACTATGTGAAACGTGGCCAGTTGAGGAGGGGGGACGCGGAGGGGGGAGCGCTGCTCCCTCCTGCCTGTGAGAGACCTGGGGGGGTTGACCAAAAGGAAAACCAGAGATGACGGGGGTCGGCCGTGGGTGAGAGGATCCCGACGCGCCGGGAGCTGCGGCGCAGGGAGCTCAGCAGGGCCTAAACAAACCCGGGGCCTGTCCCGAGCACTGATGAGAACGTTTTTCCTACTTGAAGGTGTTGACCAGAGCAGCTGCTTCCTTTGACGTCCCGTTCCATGCGCTGGAGGGGGCTGGGGGCCGCCGGGGGGGGACAGGGG
The DNA here is from genome assembly GCF_047716275.1 of Strix uralensis. Taxonomy (NCBI): domain Eukaryota; kingdom Metazoa; phylum Chordata; class Aves; order Strigiformes; family Strigidae; genus Strix; species Strix uralensis. The sequence goes on along the minus strand of NC_134004.1, from coordinate 3,215,718 downwards.
CTGCAGCTGCGGGGGGAGCGGCGCTCGGAGACGGCCCTTGTGCTTCTGCGCCCCAAAGAGCTCTCGCGTCCCCCGTCACACATCCCTTGTCACATCCCTTTGCCCTTACTGGTGTCTGGCTGCGGGGACGAGAGCTGGGGGGGGGCAGAGGGAAGCTGAGAGTAAAACCTACGGCCCAGCGGCTTTTGCAAGAGGATTGAGCCTGAATTTCCACCCTCCAGCAGGTCCTTGCCCAGGTCGTGTCCCTGCCCGGCCCCCAGCCCGTGGCCCCCGCAGCCGGTGGGCGCCGCGTCCTCACGCGACCTGCTCCAGCCCTCGTGTTCGGCAGCGCAGGCTCGACAGTTGCACTGGAATAGTTACGTGCCAGTTCCTCCACCTCCTCCTCCTCCTCCAACAGATCTGAATTCCTCTCAGCCCCCGGTTTTTCCCGTCAGCCTGTGTTCCCTCTCCTGCGCGTCCCAACCCCGCCGAGGCTCCTGTCCCCGGCGGCGGAGCAGGGGACGGGCAGGGAGCTGCCGGCCGCGCGGCGGAGGGGACGGCCCGGCCGGGCTTTGCGATGCTTCCCTGTCCGGGAAATCTTGCTAAAGGCCGGAGGCGTCGGGCTGGATTCTGTCACGCGTTGGGATTTAGCGCGAGCTCGGAGCAGCGAGCTGCGGGCGGCGTTCGGGCAGGGCTGGCTGGGACGGAACCGCGTGTGTTTGCCGGGAGGATCCGGTGCTGCCGGTCAGGGACCTCCTGGCTCCCCGCCGGGGTCGGGAGTGGGGATGTGGGGCGTGCGGGTCCGTGGGCGCACACGTGGTCGGTCTCAGCAGGCGCTCTCTTAGCTTTAAAGATTTCCAAGTCATCTAAGAGCCCTTTCAAAGTCCTTTTGAAGTCCTTTGGTAGGTTCTTCACTTCCCTTTTCCTCCCTGGTGCGCGCGGAAGGGAGTTCACAGAGATTTGCTTCACTTCTCACCTGTCCCGTGTCAGGGAAGCGCAGGTTGGTACCGAGGTTGGTACCGAGGTTGGTACCGGGTTGGGCCCCTCCCCGCTGCAGCTGGGTCCTGGCTGGGCTGGGTTTGGCGTTTCTTAACATCCCTCTCGGGCCGTATTTCGGTGCCCTCCTGCTCCGCGGAGGCCGTCCCAGCGGGCAGCGGTGGCTCCTCTGCCCGGCCCAGGCGTCTCCCAGTCCGGCCGCAGATGTGCCAAACGCGGGGAGTGGGCGCTCGGCAGAGCCGCTCTCGGCATCCCCAGGTCCCCCGCGGGGCTGAAGCCCCCCCTCGCTCCCCGTGGGGCTGCGGCAGCTGCAGGGACATTGACCCGCCTGCGGCGTGACCGTCCCCCGGCTGCCCCGGGGCTGGCCGGACCCTGGAGCCGTGGGCACTGCCAGGGCCGGGCCCCCCCAGTCCCTGACGCTGGTTTTTGGCCGTTTCAGACCTTTGCCGGGAGCAGAGCGCGACGTTGCCGGGACCCGGCTCCCCGAGCCCCTGCGCTTCACGGATGCTCCGGTGCGAGACCAGCCCGGGGTCGGGGTGTCCCGGGCACCCCGATGCCCCGGGCCGGGTCGGCCGCCTGCGCCTGGGCGGGAGCTTTCTGTGCCGTGGGCAGAGCCAGTGCGGGACGGGAGAGTCTCTTTGGGCTGGTTCGTGGGGTGGTAACGAAGAGCCGCTTTAATTTGTGTCGTCTCTGCACTGTTCACACCTACCTCTGGCAACGGCCGCGCTGGGGCACAGACCTGGGGACGCGCTTTCCCGCCTCTCGGACCCGCAGCCTCCGCGCCGGACCGGGACGGCGGCGCATAGCGAGCGCGGGCAGGAGCGGCCAGGCTCTGCCTGCACCTGCCTGCGCCGGGCGAGCGCCCTCGCCCAGCACGGGGGGGTCAAGGGGGGGGGAGCGGCCCCGAGCGACCCCCTCGCACGCCGGCCCCGTGCGCTCGGCCTCTGCCCGCGCCTCCGCGTGTAGCAGCTGCTTCGCCGCCTCTGAAGGTTTTTTTTTTTTACTTTAACTCCCCGGCTTCGTCCCCCCCCAGCACAGTGAAATGTGGGACCTGCTGAGCAGAAACCAGCGCGCGGCCGGGCCTCCGTCAGGGCCGTCGTTCTGGCGCGGACGCCGGCGGGCTGGGGCAGGGAGGGAGAGGAGAGCGCGAGGGGCGAGCGCCATCGGCCCCGTCCCCCCACCCCGGTGCCATGTCGGCGGTTCAGGCGTCGCCCTCCCCTCTGTAGGTGCTTCTTCCTTCAACCACTGGTTCAAAGCACAAGCGTGTGGCTGGGTGGGGGGGCTCCGCTCTGGGGAGGGGACGTGAGCCCCTCGCCAACCCCCTGCACGCCTGGCCCGAGGAGACCCGCCGCAAGTAGGGCAGAGTTCTGATGTGCAATTTAAAAAAAATAGAAAAAAAAAAAAAAAAAAAAAGGTGTGAAATCCCCCCGGGGCCGTCACAGAGGCCTCGAGGCGCCGGGTGCCTTGGTGGGCGAACTGAGCCACGTCCCCCCCGCCCCGAGCTTGCTGGTTCCTCGCCCTTCTCCCGCGAGAGGCGCCCCAGAGAGCCCCGAAATCGGCCCCGACCAGCGAAGCACCTGCTGGGGGCAGAGGGGAGCGAGCAAAATCCCTTCGTGGGGCGCGAGGGAAAGGCGAAGCCCTTCACCCCCCGCGCGGGTCCAGGGAGCGAATGTGAGGCGAGAGGTAGGAGAAGGAAATCAGCCCAGCGAGCCCCCCGCCCCCCCGCCCCTCCGCCGTCCTGCAGCCTCCTCCTGCCCCCCCCGAGCCTGGTGAGCGGTTACTTCTGTCGCGGATGTTCCATATATGTATTTTCAGAAATCCTGCATCACCTTCGGGGAGGGGGGGGGAAAGGAACTAAAAAGAAATTACAAAAATAAAAAGGTAAAACATAAAAAAAAAAAAGAAAAAAGCATTCAGACTTGATCTATTTTATACAATGTAAGCTGCGACCGAGTCCTGTTATTCATATTGTGGCTTTGAATCAATTATGTTTATTAAAATGCTATTGCTTCTACGTCCTGGCGTCCTTTCTCCGCTAAAAGCTGCTCCGGGGGGGGGCGGGAAGGGGAAACGCGTCCGACCTCACCTGGAGCGGGGTGGGCGAGCACCCCTCTGCCCTCCCACCCCAGGGAGCGCTGGGTGCCCCGGGAGGGGACACGGGGCGGCGAGGGGGCCCCACGTCCCCCCCCCCAGAGGGATGGATGGCGGCGGGGGGCTGCGTGGGGCTGAGTCACGGAGACTCCGGGGACGGCGGCGGCTGCTGGGGGTCACAGAGGGGAGAAAGCCCCAGGCCTGGGGGCACGTTGGGGGCTCCCACCGCCCTTCCAGCTCGGCCGCCGCCGGCTCTGGCCGCAGCTCCCGCGGGGGTCGGCAGCGGGGCCGAGCCCCGGGGCCGCTCAGGGCTGCAGCCAGGTGCGGACGTGTCCCTCGGCCAGGGCGATGCCCACCATGATGCCGCCGCCCAGCAGGAACCCCACGTTCTGCAGGAGGAAGCGGCCCCAGGTGCCCTCGCCGGGGCCCTCGGCCCCCCGCAGCGCCTCGGGGAGCTGGGGCAGAGCGGGGGGGGCTCAGCGGGGCCGGTGTGAGCCCCAGCCCCACGGCCAACCCCCCACACCCCGGCCGCCCCCTTACCATGTCGGCCAGGGCCACGTAGAGGAAGATGCCGGCGGTGGCGGTGAGGATCCAGGGGGTCAGGGGGGTCGCGCTCTGCCCCACGGCTGCCCCCGCCGCCGCGCCCAGGCAGGAGAGCAGAGCCGAGAGCAGGTTGAGGAGCAGGATGGTGCGGGGGGCTGTCCCCGCCCGCAGCAGCACCGCCAGGTCGCCTGCGGCAAGGGGAGGGTGGGTGGGTGTTTGGGGGGGGCTGCGGGGGTGTCTGGGGGGGGCCCGGGGCGGGGTGGGGGGCACCTACCCAGCTCGTGGGGCAGCTCGTGGCAGAGCACGGCCAGCGCCGTGCTGAGGCCGCTGGAGAGGCTGTGGGAGAAGGCGGCACCTGCGGGAAGAGGGAAGAGTGCCCCCATGCGCCGTGTACCCCCATCCCTCTGCACCCCCATCCCTCTGCACCCCCCCGGCCCTCTGCACCCCCATCCCTCTGCAACCCCATCCCTCTGCACCCCCATCCCTCTGCACCCCCCATCCCTCTGCACCCCCATCCCTCTGCACCCCCCATCCCTCTGCACCCCCATCCCTCTGCACCCCCCCGGCCCTCTGCACCCCCCATCCCTCTGCACCCCCATCCCTCTGCACCCCCCATCCCTCTGCACCCCCATCCCTCTGCACCCCCCCAGCCCTCTGCACCCCCATCCCTCTGCACCCCCCTGGCCCTCTGCACCCCCCATCCCTCTGCACCCCCCATCCCTCTGTACCCCCATCCCTCTGTACCCCCCTGGCCCTCTGCACCCCCCTGGCCCTCTGCACCCCCCATCCCTCTGCACCCCCCTGGCCCTCTGCACCCCCCATCCCTCTGCACCCCCCATCCCTCTGCACCCCCTGGCCCTCCCTCTCCCCCTCTCTGCGCCCCTCACCGATCGCCAGCCCGTCCGTCAGGTTGTGGATCCCGTCCCCCAGCACCACCATCCAGACAATGTCAGTGGCCCTCGGGCTGGGGGGCAGCGCGGGGCCGTGGGAGTGTCCGTGGGGGTGTCCGTGGGGGTGTCCGTGGGGGTGTCCAAGCTCCAGCTCTGGCTCCGGCGCTGTCAGGTGTCGCAGCTCGGCACCTGCGGTGACAGAGATGTGAGGTGGGGCCGGGGGTGCTGTGGGGTGCGAGGCAATGGGGGGGGGGGGGGGCGTGTCTTACCTCCTCTCAACGGTGCCAGGACCCCCGTGGCCACGTCAGGGGTCTCCCCGGGGGAGCGTCCCTGGGGAAGAGGGGGGCGTTGGGCGTGATGCTGGAGCTGGTGGCAGCCCCGTGCCCTCCCCGGCGCCCGCGGCTCTCACCGTGGCGTCGCGGCTCCGCCGCAGCACCCCCAGGAGCAGCTCCACCAGGAAGAGCAGGTAGATGCCCCCCAGCACCGCCAGCCCCTGCAGCACCGCGGCCCCCGGCTCCGCCGGCGTCTCCTGGTGCCTCCCCTGGGCCTGGACACGGGGGACGTGGTGGCTCAGGGGACCCCGAGGCCCCGGTCACCCCCCCCGGGTGCCACCTCCAGGTACCTACGTGGGGCCAGAGGTGGAGCAGCGCGTCCCCGCAGAGCGTCCCCACGGCCAGCGCCACCAGGAAGGCCAAGAGCGAGCGGAAGAAGCTGCGGCTCAGCAGCGGGACGAGGCCGACGGCCAGCGCGGAGGGGAGGCTGACGGAGGCGACGGCCAACAGCCCCCAGCCCAGCGCTGCGGGGGGGTCAGACGGGCACGGCCGGGCCCGGGGGGGCGCAGGGCCCAGGGAGGGGGGAGGCAGGGTCGGAGGGGTCCTGGGGGATGCAGGGGTGGGCACCCCGGGACCTGGGGAGGGGGCATGCGGGAGGGGGGCACTCGGTGCTGCGGGGATGGGGACGTGGGGACCACCCGGGGATGGCGATGGCAGGACAGGGGACCCCGAGTGACGGCGGGAACAGGGACGGGGCTGCAGGGACAGGGTCAGGGGAGCGGGGGCCATGGGAGAGTGGCCATGGGACCAGACACTGGGGGGGGGGGGCTGTAGGGACAGGGGACACAGGGAGCAGACGCCAGGGGACCCGCTGATGGGGGCCTGGGGACGGGGCTGCAGGGACCCTGGGGCTGGGGGGGGCCCTGGGTTGGGGTTACCTGGCCACAGGGCCCCCCCCGGGGGAGGCAGCGTCACCTCATCGCTGTGCTGGATGCAGACGCGGGTGTCGATCTGGTAGAGCAGCGCCGGGCAGAGGAGGGTGAACTGCTCCGGCGTCAGCTGGGACACGGACGCCAGCCCAAAATTCACCAGCAGCTGGGTGACGTTGAGGCACTGCGGGGGGGGCGGTGAGTGGTGCTGGGGGGGGGGGGGGGCTGGGGGTCCCGGGTCCCGCTGGGGGACAAGGAGCAGCCGGGGCTCCCAGCACGTGGCAGCGGGGCAGGATGGTGTGAACCCCCCCCCCGCCCCCCAGCCCTGCTCACATCGTCGTGGGGGTGGTCGGCGCTGGAGTGCTCCAAGCCCAGGACCCTCCCCAGCAGGCTCAGGCCGGGGGGCGGGGGGGCCCCACCGCGGCTCCCAGGGGTGACCCCGGCAGCGGGGGGGTCGGCGGGCGCCAGCTTCGTCCAGCTTTGTGTCTGGGGGGGCCGGGGGCTGGCGGGGGGGGCGGGAGCACCGTGAGCCCCCCGCATCGCCCCGCAGCGGGGGGGGGGTGGGGGGGGCAGCAGGTACCTGGGGGTTGGGGTGGGCGCGGTGGCGCTGGGGGCGGGGGGGTCCCCGCCGTGCTCCCGGAGCGGGTGGCGGTGCCGGTGCTTCTCCTCCTGCACCTCGAGCAGGTCGAGGTGGGCGACGTGGCCGTGGCCGAGCTCCTCGTGCTGGATCCGCACCACGCGCACGCGGCCCAGCCCCAGGCTGCCCAGCAGCCGCGCCAGCCCCTCCGAGGGCAACGTGCCGTTGGCCCCGTAGAGCCCGAAGAGCTGCTGCAGGTAGTAGCCGTGCTCCTGCGCCGCGTCCTCGGGCAGCGGCCCCGGCCCCCCCCCGGCCCCCAGAGCCACCAGCCCCAGGACGCCCAGGAGGAGCCCGCGGGGGCCCATGGGGCCGGATCGCGCGGGCGGCACAGGGGGGTCCCCGGCGGAGCTGGGGGGAAGAGGGGGGGGACGCCGGCGTGAGGGTGGTGGGAGCTGGGGGGGTCCCTGGCCCCCCCCCCCCCCCCCCCAGCCCTGGGTACGCACCCACCCGCCGTCCGTCCGTCCGGCTGGAAAGCAACAGGCGGCGTCAGGGTCACGGCCCGGGGCCACGTGTCCCCACACCGGGGCTCAGGGACACCCGCGGGGGGGGGGGGGGGGGGGGGGGGCAGCCCCAGGTGCTGTCCCTGGGCCCCCCCGTGGGGCCGGACCCCAGGTAGGCAATGGGGGGGGGGGGGGCGCGTGGGGACACTGCTGGGGGGACACTTGTCCTTGAGGGGAGGTTTTGCAACTGGGGCAGCTTTTGTGTTGGAGTTAATGTTTCACTGGGTGGGGAGATAACGGCGGCGGCCCCCCCCCCCCCCAGCAGGGCGCTCGCACCCCCACCCGCCTGCACCCCCCGGCGCTGCCGCGTCACCCCCCAGCTCCCACCCCAGGGGACCAGCCCCACGCAGCGACGGAAACACCGACCCGCGGGTGGAACGGCGGCCGCAGGGCCCGGCCCCCCCCCTCCTCCACGTGGGACTTGGCGACACGGCGCAGCTGCGAAAATCCCGGGACTCCGGGAGCTGGCGCCCCACCGACATCCCCACCACGGTGCCATGGGTGTTCCCACCTTCACCAGGGCTGACCCCCGTCCGTCAAGGGGGGGCTTGTGGTCCCCTCATCGCCTTGGTGGGGTGCAGTGGCCACATGGCCTGTGCCCCCCCGGCCCCCTCCCGTGCCCCCCCCGCCCCGGGGCTCACCTGGGCCAGCGCTGGGCCAACGGCGGGGCCAGGGGACGCGTCACTGCCCGGCCCCCGTCCCCGTGCGGTGGCCGCGCCGTCTGCTGCGCCCGAACCGGGGGGGCCAAGGGTCACCCAGACGCTGCTCCCAGCCAGCCCCGGCGCGGGAGGGGCCGTGCGGGGAGGGCCTTACAGGGCGGGGGGGGTCCGGGCCCCCCGTGGCGGGGCCAGGGCCGCGGGCAGGGAGCGGGCAGGGCGCAGGCAGGAGCTCAACCTTTTATTAACACCCCCCCAACAGGTCCTGCACGTCTGCCCCAGCGAGGGCGGGGGGTGGCTGAGTTTGGGGGGCAGTTGGGGGGGGGGGGTGCAGCCCCCCAGTCCCAGGGGCCGCCGGGCAGCGGGTGCAGGGCTCAGCTCCGGCCCCTCGACCCCAGCCGGCCCGAGATGGGGGGGCCCGGGCCCCCCTCACCCTCCCAGAGGCACATGAGTGGGGGGCAGCAGGGCCTGGCCGACCCCCTCCTCGCCCCAGGGGATGCTCAGGGGCGGGGGGGCCAGGGAACCCCCCCCAAACCGCAGCGGGGGCCGGAGGGGGGGTGGAGGGGGGGGGGGGGGGGCCGCGGCCCGTTATCTCTTGCTGCTCCGCCGCGTCTCCTTGCCGTTGCTGACGGGGCCGGTGGCGGGGCCGGGGTGGCCGGGCTGGCTGCGGGTGATGCGGCCGCTGGGGGGGTGCGGGGGGGCGCTGGGGGGGTGCGCGGGGCCCCCCGGGCTCAGCCCGTTCCCGTTCTGGCTGTCGGGGGCTGGAAGCAGAGCAGCGGGAGGAAGGTGAGGTGGGGGGGTGGGGGACACACCGCGGGGGGTCCCAGACGCCCAGGGCGGGGGGGGGGGGGGGGGGGGGGGGCGCTGCGTGACCTACCCGGGGATGCTGCGGGGGGGCCCTGCCCGCTCGGCGACGCGGCCGGACTCGCGCTCTCGTTCTGGGCCTGGGGGGGAGACGGAGACGCCCCGTGTGCCGCGGAGCCGGGGCAGCCGCGCTCGGGGGGGTCCCAGCCTGGCCCCCCCCTCCCCACCACCCCGCTGTGTCCCCCCCCCCCAGAACTCACCCCTTTGCTCTGGGACTGCTGCGCCACGTACTCGGGGTTGGGCTCGCTGAAGTTGGGCACCTCGGAGTAGACCATGCAGAACCTGCGGGCAGAGGGGGGCGGTGGGGACCCCCCCGCCGTGTCCCAGCCCCCCCCCCTGCTCCCAGCACCCCCCAGCTCGGGGGGACCCCCCAGCCCCGGCCTTACTCGCCGATCTTCTGCAGGTCGCCCCCGCGGCCCGTGTAGAGGGTCAGGCAGCCCTTGAAGACCGAGGCGTACCTGGAGGGGGAGGGACGGGGGGTGTCAGGCCGGGGGGAGCCCCGGGGGGACGGGGGATCCCGGGGTGCCCCCCCCGTACCCCTTGGTGAGGCGGATGATGTCCCCGGGCTGGATGAGGTTCCCCACATCGTCCCACACCGAGATGTTGATGCTGCCCGTCTTGTCGGCCACCTTGCACGTCCGCACCTCGTGCCCGTCCTTCGTCTTCGTCACCCGGCCTGGGGGGGGTCAGCGGGGCGGGGGGGGGGGTCAGGGGTCAGCGCGGCCCCCGGGTCCCCCCCCGCCGCCATCGCGCTCACCCGTCTCCAGGACGATGAAGATGAGGTTGAGGTTCTTCAGCCCCGGTTTAACGTCCTTCACCAGCGTCTCGGTGCTCATGGTGCCGGCGGGGGGGGCCCTGCAGACGCAGCCGTTCACCCCCGGCCCCGCGCGGAGACACCGGGGGCGGCGGGAGGGGGGGACCGGGGATGGGGGGGGGGGGGCTACGGGACACCGGGACGGCAGCCCCGGGGGGCGGCACCGCGGGGATGGGACCGCCGGGCTGAGCGAGCGCACCGGGGACGGGACGGCGGGGGCTGCGCCCCCGGGAACGGGGCTACCGGGGCTACCGGGAGCGTCCCCAGGGCCCGCTCGGCGCCCCGCGCTCCCGCCCCGGCACCAGGGGGCGCCCGCCCGCCCCTCCCGCCGCCGGCCGCCCCCCCCGCCCCTCGCTGCGCGCGCTGACCTGCCAGAGCGCCGCCGCCGCGGGCACTCCCGGAAGTCACCGACCGCCACCCCGGGGCAGCCAATCAGCGCGCGGGGGGCGGAGGACGGCCCGCGGCGCCGGCGAATGGCGGGGCGGGAGGGGCGGGGCTTATTGGTTACCTCCCGCTGAGCCCCGCCCCCAGCCCCGCCCCGGCCATAGAGCCCGCCCCGACCAGCGAGTTCCGGCTCCGCGGCGCCTCTCGCCGGTCAGGGCGGCGCTTCCGGGCGGCGGCGGGGCGGGAGCTTCCGGCGGGGCGGGGGGTGCGGAGCAGCGCGGCGGGGCCGGGCGGGGGGAGGCGGTGGAGGCCGCGGCCGCCCCTGAGCCCCGCGGCGTCCCGGAGCCGGCCCGGCCCGGGCAGGCGGTACGTGAGGCCGGGGCCGCGCTGAGGGCGGCTGCGGGACCGGGGGGGCCGAGGAGCGGCCTGGGCAGGGGGGGGGATCCCGGTGGGGCCGGGGGCGCCCTGGGGGCGGCGTTCGGAGCTCTCGGGGACTGGGGGGGGCGGTTCGGCCCCGGCGGGAGCGCTCGGCGGGGCCCTGGGCCGGGGCGCGGGGGAGCCGGGGCCGGTCTGGCCGGAGGCCGCTGCTCGCGGGGCGGGGGCCGGCGAAGGGCTGCGGAGGGGGGGAGGGAGCTGCTGGGGGCGGGCGGGCGTGAAACCCCCCCGGGGCCGTGGGGGGAAGCGATGGGGAGGACGGAGCCCGGAGGGGGGGGGCGCTTTGTGCGGCCGGGCCGGGGTCGGTCTGGAGGAGGATCTCGGCGGCGGGGCCGGGTCCTGCCCCCGGGGCGTGTCCGCGCTCTCAGGGCCCGGCCTGGGCCCGGCTGAACCCCGGAGGGAAAAACCCCCCGTGGCCTGGGAGGTGCCGGGTCCCCCTGAGGATGCAGCGTCGTCAGCGCGCCCGGAGCGCCCCGGCCGTTCCCCCTCCGGTCGCTGGCGAAGGGGAGACTGTGACCGCGGGGGGAGCGGGGCACCCCCGCACGCAGCCCCGGGGGTGTGGGCGCAGGTTCCCGCTCTCGGGGGCCCGACCCCCGGCAGCGCCCGGCCCGTCCGGCTGCTCGGGCAGGGCCGGGCAGCGGTGGGGAGTCGGTAATTAAATGGGCCGAGGCTTCGCAGAGCTCTGCGGCTCGTCCCGGCCCTCAGCACCTGAGCTCGGCGGCTCTCGCCTCGCAGGAGGGGCCTGAGTCTTTTTTAATACAGTTTTAACTGATAAATGTAAAAACATACAGAAACGCGACAGCATCAGCTTCACTTTTTGTTACAATAACAACGAAGCGCCTTGTGGCGGCTTGGGGCCGGGTGTTGCGTCCGCGGTCCAGCGCGGTGCTGACGGCCGGGGTGTTTCTGAGCTGGTTTTATCCTCGTTGCCGAGACCAGCAGATAAACCCAAAGCAGTTTTTCCCATTCAGGCTTCCCTGCTGTCGATTTTTGCAGCGCTAGAGCGAGCAGAGGAGTTGTGAGAAAAATTTGGATTTGTGTCAGAAGATCTTTAAGGTGGCATTTGGGGAAACTATTTTTAGCAGGATTGCGTAACTTAAAAGCACAGACTTTACCTACTAGGCAAATGTTTCCTTCCCTGCCCACGAAGCGCTCCTGCAGTGCGGATCCTGCTGGGAACGCCGCCCGGCCCAGCTCCTCCCTGGGCCCAGCGAGGTGGGGTTGGGGCGAGCGGAGCTCTGGCCGAGGGCTGGACTTCCCGAAGCCGCCGGGAGGCAACTGCTGTGTCGGTCACTGGCTCGGTCGCGTTCAGCCTGGGGGGGGGGCTGGGATGCGCGAGGGCTCCCCGAGGCCGGGTGGGGGCTCCACAGGGACCCTTCCCATGGAAATTCAAAAGGTGAGGCAGAGGCGTTTTCCATGGGGTCGGAAGGTGTGATGCTGCTTCCCTGCTCCTGTGGCCGCGTCGGCCCCGCGTCGTGTCGGAGGCGTGCGGGGGCTCGTGCTGCAGGTGCTCGACGGTTCTGCGCGGGTGGTTCTGCTCTTCGGGAGGCTGCGGAGGCTCTTAGGAAATGCAGGTTCCTCTTCTGTGGGGCTGCAGGCCCGGGGGCCTGTGTGGGGGGAGCGAGGGGTGAAGGGCCGGGCTCAGCCTCCCACCTCAGCTTTCACCAGGCTCATCTTTCCTTCCTGGTTTTTTTTTCCCCTGTGACTAGATCTGTCCTGTCTGACCTTATGACTCCTGCGTGGCAGCGGCTCTTGGCCCTCGAAGAACGACATTTTAAACTGTAGAAGAGGAAGGGGAAAAGATGGGCCTTTGGGAGCATCTCCCTGAAAAGAGTAAACCCAGCCCAGCCCTGCCTCTTCGCTGCTTAGGGAGGAATTCTGCCACGGAAGGTAAATCGTGTTCCTCAAAACTTTCTCCATCTGTGCGCGGGGGATGAGTTTAAGTCCTTCCTCCACACACGTGGAGCCTCCAACACGGGAACAGTCAGAGTTACATCAGCGCTTTTACAGGGTTTTGCTTTAGATACGCTTTCAGTGCTGCCGCTGACTTTGGAGGCGTGTTTATCTGAAAGCTTTGGTGTTGCTCTGCTGGCAGGAGGGGTCCCTGCGTGTCCTGCCGTCCCCCGTTGCAGCCGACAGCGGCTCGTGGCTGCCCGCCCGCTCCCCCGGCACCTGTCCCGGTCGGGGATCGGGGGCTGCTGTTGGGTCTGTGCGGGTGGACACGGCTCTGGCTCTGAAGCCGTTAAAGAACCTTTCTTGTAAATTAATGTCTACGGGGAAATAGTGAGATCTTCCTTAAATTTCAGAGGTTTAAGATAAACCCTGCCAAACTGGCTCAGGAACTGCCCCTGCCTGATTCCTGTATCTCTGCTTTCACTGGATGCTCGGGAAGAAGGGCAGGCGCTGGAGTTCCCAGAGGCTCTTGGAGGAGCGAGGTGCCTGGCGGGGAAGGTGCTTTGTTAACGAAACCCCCTGATCTGGGAGGGCACCCGAGAGGCTGCAGAGCGGCTGGAGGCGATGCAGAGCGAACCTCAGAGGGCGCTGCGGGTGGAGGGGAGCGCTCGGCTGGGGACCGGCCAAGGGCTGGGGCTGCGCAGCAGAAAACAGGACACGCTCCTGACGGAGCGGGAGCCGTGCTGCTCGGCTGCGAGGCCGGGATTGTTCCCTGAGCCTGAGGAGATCCCTCCTGTCCCGCTGCTTTCGGCCGAAGGCGGGAAGCTCCTCGGTCTCACGTTGTGGTTCCACGCGGGGCGGGCGCTGAGCTCTCGGGCGCTGAGCTCTCAGTGAGGGCCCGGCTCTGCCCTGGGCTCCCGGGACTCCGCCGGTGTGAGGAGCCGGGACCTCTCGGGGTGCTGCTGGGGGGGGCAGCAGCTCCTGGGCCTCCTCCCGCCTGCCGGGTCGGCCTTTCCGTGGCCGGTACCGGAGCAGCACGTCTGCCCCAGTTTAAACGAGGTTTCCTTTGGGACAGGAATCGCTTCCGCTCGGAGCGGAGCAGGTGGGGTGGAGGGGACCGGCTGCTGGCGGAGCAGTGATGCGGGATGCTTCTCGTGTTCAGGCATTTTGCTGGCTGTGACCTACGTCTGCTGTTCCTGGGGGGGAAAAAAACCCACCCAAACATAAACTGGTTTAACTTCAGATTTAGGCTTTTCATTTTCTCGGTGTCTTGACGCTGTAAGAAACAGGCCAGAAAATAAAAGGCTTGGCAGGGCTGGGTGAAGCTGCGCTGTGCAAGTCCAGCGTGGCCCCAGCTGTTAACAAGTGGCACGTTCTGCTTATCTGAGGAGGGGAAACCCCCCCGCAGGCCCTCGTGTCCCTCTCTGCCCGATCCGCAGCCGTGAACATTCTCCGGACAAACCGCTTCTGGTGGGCGCGGGGCCCGGCCGGAGCCTGCGGCCGTGGCGGGTGAGGAACGTGCAGCCCCCCCAGAAGGCGCCTGGGGCCGGGTTCCTGCCTCAGGGCTGTCGGGGCAACGTCTTCCTCTGGTCTTGCTGCATCCGGCCGCGGCAGCCGCTGCGCCACATTCCTCCGTGATCTCGGGGGTTTGTGGGATGTGTCAGAGCTCCGAGGGCGGCCGGTGCCCCGGCAGCTGGTGGCTCGGGCGGTTCTTAATGGGAGTCACAGGACCTTGTTTAGGTCCTTTTCAGCCTCTGTCACTGAAACCCTGTCAGTGCTCGGGGCCAGTTTGGGTCCCCGCCGGGAGGCTGGACGGGCTTTTTTGGTACCCGAAGACTTGTTTCACGTGGTGGGATGTGAGCGCTGGGCCTGACGCCCGCGGGTGTTCCCGGGACTATCGGCCGGGCTTTAGTGATCCTGAAGAGCTTCCCGAGTCAGGAAGGGCCTTGCTGGGGGGCAGAGCCCCCAGCCTGGCTCTGCAGGGGTTAAGCTGTAGGAGCTCCTCAACACTTGTTTGTCCTTGCACCGGGATCTGGAAGGTGGGCAGGGCCTGGCCAGGGATGTGATTTCCTCCTATTGTACAAGGCAGAAGGGTTGTTTCACCCTCTCTCCTCTCCATCTCCTCTGTCTCTGTGTGCTTGGGCGGAAGCTCCCTGTGACCTGTGAAAGGCTTTTTAGAAAAGGGGGTTTTTAATTTTCTTTTCCTTTGCTCTCTGGACGCGCGCTAATGTCAAACAGAAGATCAACGCTGGAGAAAAAAGTCTTTATGGGAAGAGCTGTTAGATTTGTACACTCGATGCTTTTGGCTTTTAATTAGCAAGTAATGAGTAATATTTTTATGTGTTTTGCCTGTGGCCTCTTGAATCAAAATAGCATGTACTAAAACTTTGTGGATTACAGTCAGTCATTGCTGAAGTCTCTGCTCACTGGTTCAAACGCTTTGAAGAAACACCCCCACCCAAGGGAAGTTTTAGGCCTGGGGGATATCGATTATTTTGGGCGGGGGGGGGCTGCGGGGAGCACACTGAATCCATCGGTTTGGTTCCTGTTTGGAGAAGGAATGAATTAACTCCTGTCACCATTGTTCCAAAACAAGGACATTAGCTCAACGATTACGTTGAAGCGGGGGGCGACCCTTTAAAGGATTAGTAAGCGAGAACCAAGATACTAGTTAGCGTCGGGTAACTCAGTCAAACCCAACTCCTTGGTGGTGTCGTTCCCCTTGAGCCTGGAGCGCGGCTCCGCCACGGCACCGTGCGACTGTTTGAGTGTCTGATCGGTTTTTTTTGGTGGGGAGGGAGTGCTGGTGCTCCGTGGTGTCATTAGTGGGGCGGTTAATTATGCACATGCCAAGCAGCTGGTGGTGTGCATGCAGGCAGAACTGGTTTGGTGTAGCTGCTGCTCTTCACCAGTTACTCCTGACGGAGAAGCTGGAGTCGGGCAGGTGAAGCGACTCCTGGCCCGCAGACCAGCTCCCCTCTGTGCCAGCGGTTTTTAAGCTCGCGGCCGTAGGTGTCTCAAACGCACGCAGAAATTCCTGGGAAAACCACTAAACCGTGCAGGAGAGGCAGGTGCCAACAAAATGGGGAGAAGCCAAGGAAGAGGCAGAGCAAGGGCACGAATCTGGTCCTGCGGGCGCTGAGCCGCCTCCCCAGCGCCCGCCCCAGCACGAGGCTGAGCCCGGGCATCGCCCGTCCCGGCCGGACTCTGGACCCCGCTCGCCTTCGGTGCTGGCGTTTGAAATCAGACCCGCTCCGGCGAGCAGCGCGTAACGCGGGTGGGCGCGGGCTGGGATTCCCTACCAGGAAAGTCACGGTAACGATCAGAAGGGCCGGGAGGGTCTGACGCGAGCCCAGGCTCTAAATGCAGCCGCTTGGAAGGGCCGGGCCGGGTCTACGGGGCTCCACAGAGCGAGGAGAGCGCGGTGGGGAAGGCGGCTGGGCCCCGGCCCGGCTCTCAGGCGTCTGTTCTCGCCGCCTTCACGTGTCGGTGACGCGCAGCCCCGTCGCTCCCGCCCGCGCGCCTTGCTGGGCCCTCGGCCCCGGGCGGGGGAGCCGGGGGGGATGTGGCGGCCGGGCCCGTGCTGCTGGCGCTTCGTTTCCAAAGAAGTTATGGAATGTACGTTGTGCCAGCTCGTCCTTGCTGTTAAACCCTAACAAGGCCTAGCAGAGAGCTCGCAGGTCCAGATTAGGACAGAGTTTGGCTCTGAGCTCGGCCTGTGTGCCAGCAAGCGCCTGCTTCGGTTCCCGGCCAGGCCCGGCAGCGCAGGGGGGTCGCTCCGGCCGGGAACGCCCAACAGGCGCTGGGCTCGAAACTGGGTCGCTGGACAACTAGGTCAGGCAGAGGGACCATCAGCCAGTTTTGGATGATGCTGCATGTTGCATTCAGTATTGTTCTTGTTAATCTCTGGTTTCAGACCGCTCTTCCTTCCACGTGTGACCCTGGGGGCCGTTGGCAGCGTGGCTGGAGGCTGCCAGCGCCCCACGACTGCGGGTGGCTCTGGCCCGGGGCGGGGTGGCCACGCTGGATGCTCCCCTCGAGTATGTGGCTCGCAGGGGCCCAGCAGGTTTGTCACAGCTGCCAACCGCCAACCCGGCGTTCGGGTGCCGGGGGCTGGCGGGAGCCGCAGCGAGCGGCGCTGGCAGGAGGGCGGGCGAGGAAGCGCCGGGGCTTGGCAAGCTGCCCCCGGCCAGCTGGGCTGCGCTGACTGGGTCGCCACGGACCGTGGCAGCTCCGCGCGCTGGCTGTCGCTGGGCGGTGGATCCTCTCCCGTCCTACGGGAAGAGGCTTCGTGGTGTCGGGTCAGTTAGGAGCCGCTTTAGAGCTGTGAGGCGCAGATGTGGGCACAGCGTCGACGCTGATGACTCTTCCATCTCCGATCTGCTCGTCAGACCAGAGATCCGGCTGAGCAGAGCCCTCCCGCCCGCGTCCTGGCGCCAGCCTGATCCTGTCCGAGCAGCCTCCCAACCTGCTCCGGGCGACGCAGCCCAATGCCAGCCCCCGCAGAGCCCCCGCAGAGCCCCCGCGCTGCCGCCCGGGCCCGGCGGGGCCGCTCCTGCCCGTTCCCTCTCCCGCTCCGCTGCTCTCCCGCCGGCCGCCTCTTCCCTCGCCGTCACCTGGGAGCGGAGCCCGTCCTAAATGGGTGCAGACCCTGGTGCCCGGGAGCCCGTTGCTGCAAAACTTCGACTTCTTTAAGCTTCTGGGTCCCTTTTTTTCCCCCTGGAAGCTTTCCAGCAGCAACAAGGCTGCCTCGGAAACCCTGCAGCCCCCCGAGATGTTCTGTGTTTGCTCACAGCGGGGAAACGGAGACAACAAAGTGCGGCGCCCCAGAACACCCAGCGCGAGCCGGGGAGGAGATCGCTGGTGTCCTGGCGCCCACGCTGGGCTTCAACTGCCACGGAACAGCCCCTCTTGCATCCATATGTTGTTTTCTCTCCCTTTCCTCCCCTCCCCCTTGCTTTCTGGTTTTAATTCTATTTCTTTTGGCTCACAAAGCTGATGAAATTAGGAGAGATTATTAAAAACACCATTGCTGACAGAACAGGTTTCTTCCGAGCTGTCCCAGCTGCAGAGCGGCTCCGGTATCTGTTGGCAACACTTACACTGGAAATAATGAGAAAATGGTGTCTTTTTTTCCCTGAGAACCAGGCAAAGCCTGACGCTGGAGGCTTCCAGCACAGGCTAATTAAGTTTGATTTGTTTTGTTTGTTTGTTTTTAATTTTTTTGAGGGATTCTGCCTGGTGTTCTGTATTTCCACAGAAGGGATGGGCTTCCCTGGTGAACTGGCGCCAGATCCTGGCTCGGAAGAGGCTGCGTGGATCTGCTGCGGGCAGGGGGGAGGCAGCGGGGTGTCCCCCTTTGGGGCTGAACACGGGGCCCCGGGGCAGTCGCTGCCCTTCGCCCTGCCCTCGGCTTTGCTGACCGTTGCGCTCTCATTTTCCAGGCGTGTTTCTTGCCGGGTGTTCCGTAGGTAGGTGCTGGTTCCGCTCCCACGACCGCATTGTTCTCGCCGTGGTCGTTTATCGTTCGCCTTGGGCCAGGCTGGTTTGTCTCTGAGCTCCAGCCGTGCGCGGGCCGCGGCGCGTCGCTGCCTCTTTCACCTCCGCCTGGCCGGGGGCCTGCGGGGTCCTTTACCTGGGCGAAACTCCCTTCCCTCCCCGCGCTCTCGGCTGCCTCTGCGCTCTCCTTGCTTGAGTTGCTCCCGCTTGGACTCCTCAGCTCCTGGGAGCGCCCGCAGCCGCTGGGCAGGGCCGGGGGACGGCGCAGCTTTCCCAGCAGAGCTCTGCAGCGCTGGATCTCGCCCGGGTGTGCTCGTGGCCCCGCGCAGCGGCTGACCGAGGAGAGCTGGCGGGTGGCTGAGCAGGGGCGTGGAAGCACCACCCGGGTGAGTCGGGCCCCCCGTGCCGGCGGAGCGGGAGCCCCTCAGAGCCCAGAGGTGCTGCCTTGCTCCGCGGCCCGCGCCTGCAGCAGCAGCCAGGCGGAAAGCTTTGGCTCAGGCGGCGTCTCTGGGATCCAGCGGCTCGAACATATTGTGGCAAAAAGGAGGGAACATGTGAACATGTGCTCTGGGGGCTGTGGAACAAATCCACGGGCTCCCATGCAGACGGGTTTTTGTTTTTTTTTTCAAGGAGGAGGGGGAGCTTTTTTAAGCCATTAATTTTCCTTTTGTCAACAGAAAAGATTTTCTCAGCAATTCAGTTTTCCTCTGGGGGCAGGAACAGTTAGTTATCCTGCTGGAAGGCAGCACAATATTGCCACAGAAATCTTACCGGTGTGGCTGCTGCTGACGTGCACGACGGGCGGATGCGCTGTGGGTCAGGGGAGCCCCGGCCTCGCTTGCTGTGAGCCCGGGCGGAGGGTGGAGGTCAGCTCGTGCCTGACAACCGAGCGAAGCCCCTTTTTGCCCAAGATTTGGAGCAAAACTGCAACGCGTTGGGTATGTCCCGTGACAGCGTAGGGGGAGCTGACGGCGAGGCTCTGCCTTGGCTTTTAGACGTGGTATTTGCCTGTTTGTGGTGGGTTTGTGGGGAGGATGGAAGAGCAGCTCCAGTCAGGGCTGGCCCCTCCGTGGCACTCGGGGAGCTGGGGGGGATCCCTGCGGGGGGTGGGACAGGCTTGGGGCTGCCCCCGGGGCAGCTGGGGCTCTAAGCAGTCCTGGCCTTCCTCTTTCCTCTCCTCTCCTGCCCCAGGGGCCTGTTAGGAGCCTTTGTCTGGGCTGGTGGATGCTGAGGAGGCTTTGGGTTAGGGTAGGAATGTCACCGTGCTTTTGACTTGCTAATTACTGATCCTCTCTGATACCGTCGAGCCCTTGTTGCTATGTAGATCTCTCTGTGCTGGCACTCGAGGTCCCCAGGCCAGGAAGATGAGAATCTACAAAGCCAAGGCAGGAGCTGATGAGGAGGGAAGCGGAAGGGGGGAATAGTGACTTCTCCTCGCTTTTCTCTGTGTTTGGGGCTAAAGCCCAGTTCTGTGCCTGGCCTCTGGCCTGAGCGAGTCCCCTGTCCCTGCCCAGCCCCGGGGAGGTGCTGGGCTCCAGGAGCTGCCAGTGTTTGGGGGGTGGGCTCGCTCCAGTCGGGCACAGCAGTTGCCGTTCGCTGCCGCAGCGATTTCCTGGGACAGGGTTTGTCCGGGTCCTGCTCGGGCTCCGCTCCCCCGCGCTGTGTCGCGCCCGTGTCGCAGGCGGCTTCGCCCGGTGCGCGAGGGCCTCCGCGAGCCCTTCCCGGAGGGGTGTTCTGAGCTCTCTGTGCCGCGGTTCGGCCCACGGTGGATCCCTGCTCTCGCCGAGCAGCACCGCGCCAGCAGGGCTCACCCCTCTGAGCTACCGAGAGCTCCTTCGGGGCCACCCTGCAGGTTGCGGAGCCCGGGGACGGACGAGAGTATCCAGTGTCCTGCGGGGCCGGGTCTCGCAGGAGGGAGATTGGGTTGCCGGCTCCATCTCCCTCCTGCGTTTGCAGATGCTTTCAGCGCTGCTGTTTCTGCCTGGCGGTAGCAGCGGGGTGCCCCTTGCCCCGACGTGCTGGCAGAGCCCCGCGGGGGCAGCAGGGGAGCAGCTGGGCCGAGCGAGGAGAATTTCAGACTCGTGCAGGTGCTGAAATGTTTCTGGAGGGAGTTTTGATGTGGCTCCGGTTTGGCAGATGGCAAGGCTGGCTTTCAGTGCTCGTGTTTCACCCTCTGCTTGGCTCTTTCCTGAGTGGATGTGAAGACATTTCGTGTCTCGCCCAGCTGTTTTTTTGCAAGGGTGACGCTGGAATCTGGAAGCAAAAGACAAAGCCCAGTTGCTAGGGAGCGCGGTTCTGATGCAGCGGGGCCTGGTGCAGCTCCGCGTCGCTGCCCGAGCGGGAGCAGGCGCCGCGTCTCCCGAGCAGGGGCAGAGGACGGGGTGTTCGTGGGGCTGCTCACGCGTCCGGAGACACGCCAAGACACCAGGGCGTGAGCTGGCGCCCGAGCGACAGCCAAGGTCGGACTGGGCCCAGCTGCAGAGTGAAGCCCCTCTGCGGCGGGGGCTGCGTGGGGCCGCGGCTGGCCGGGAGCTGCTGTGCCGGCTCCTCCGCAGCCGTCTTTGCCCTCCCCTTGGTTTGAGCCTGACGTGAGTGTGTGGGAGGTGCTGGGCCTTGCAGTGCGAGTGGCCCGTCAAGGGCTGGGAGGGAATTTGGGTCCCTCCCCAGTGTGGGGAGCAGCATCTGTCCAAGGGCGTGGGAAGGTTCGGGCAGCCCATCCTGGTTGCTGGGAGAGCCCTTCTCCCTCCAGCCTGCAGCCCTTCATCTTATCTGACTTGCAAACGCTGACACGGAGACTTTCCCCACCCCAGCCTCTGTCAGAGGAGTCTTTTGTCTGAGCCTGCTCTGTGGAAGCCAAGAATCCATCCGCACGTGGAGCTGATTTAGTGTCCGACTTCCAGTGTCCAGCGAGTTGATTAAAGTCCCTCCCTGCTGCCCTTTGGCTTGGGGAGGGTCCCAGGGGCCGACCAGGGAGTGACTGCACTGCCCGCGGCCTCCCCGTCCGCCCGCCGCCTCCTCCCCTCCCTCGCTGCTCCAGCCGAGCCCCCGCGGTGGTTTCCCAAAAGCTTTCGGCTGAGGAGCTGGCTGCGGAGGTGCGAGGCGGCGTGTGGGCGCTCGGCGCCGCTGGCCCTGGCGGGGTGGCCGCTGGCAGGGCCCTTTCCCGCTTTGTCACTGACTTTGGTGTTGGTGGGGAGGGGGCAGGAGGAGCTGGCTCGAGCCACAGAGGAGCCGGTGACTGCTGCTGTGCCGGGGCAGGGCTCGGGGTCGGCCTCTGGCAGAGTGTGGGAAGCTGATCGGCGTTCCCTGGGAACGCGGGACGGGGCCGCGGTGCCCGAGGGGCTGCGCTCGGGGCTGCGCACCCTCCGTGCTGGGAGCAGGAGCCCCGACAGCTCTGGTGAGTCGTGGGGGGATCCTCGTCGCCGGGGCCGCTGCGGTGGTGTCCGGCTGCACCCTGGAGCATCCCTGGCACGCGTCCCACTGCTCAGCCCCGTCCTCTCCTCTACAACCTAAATAAAACCATGCAGAGAAAACAACCCGAAAAAACAAACCCAAACCAAAACCCAACAACCAGCAAGTAGAAAAATCGCAGCAGGATTAGTAATAACGTGTGTGGGAGAGGAGCGATGCCAGCGGCGCGGCGAGAGGGAGCAGCGGGTTCAGCACACGCTTGGCTGCGAGCTCCCACCCTGCCCGGGGCTACCCCAGCTGGTCACACTGGGAGGAGAGAGCGGGAACTGGGGAGCTGGGGTGCTGTGAGGGCCGGGACCTGC
Source organism: Strix uralensis (assembly GCF_047716275.1). Classification (NCBI taxonomy): domain Eukaryota; kingdom Metazoa; phylum Chordata; class Aves; order Strigiformes; family Strigidae; genus Strix; species Strix uralensis. Next base: position 3,194,566 of record NC_134004.1, on the reverse strand, counting down.
CCCGTCCGGACACCGCAGGGCTCCTAACTGCTGCTCCTCTTCCCTCCGCAGGGTTCTGGCGTCGGTGATGAGCAATGGGGTATGATGTAGCACGTTTTCAGGGGGATGTTGATGAAGACCTTATATGCCCCATCTGCAGCGGGGTCCTGGAGGAGCCGGTTCAGGTACGTTTCTGCTGGGCACTGACTGTGGCTACTGAAAGCCTCCGACTGCAGGTCCAGGCTTCTAGATGTCTTGGAGAGATGACGGGCGCAGCGCGTGTGTCAGGCGAGCTCGATGGATTCTTACCTTCCCTCCGAACGGTCTGAGGCAACAGCACGGGCAAGGAAACAGCACCAGGGGTAAAAGTCTGCGGCTGTGTGAGTTCTGGTGGAAATGGCCTAAAGCTCTGGGTCGGGGCATGTCCTGGGGTCAGCGAGGAGGCGGGAGGAAGGGATGAGCCTGTGCTGGGGCAGGTTTCCTGAACTCCTCCCTTCCTTACCCCCTTCTCAACCACACCAAAGCTGCAGCTGCGCACCGGGGACGGTGTCCCAGGGCAGGGACGGCAGCAGCGGTGCTTAAAATCTGTCCCTGGCTGGGCCCACGGGCTTCGCCCCGCTGCAGCGTTGTCGTAGCTGCTGCTGAGCCTGGCTGGGCCAGCCCGGAGGATGGACAGACCACAGCCCGGCACCGGCACCGCCGGGCGTTTGGTGGATCCTGCGGCTCACGCTGCAGCTTGTGCAGCGCCCGGGGAGGGAGGGGGTGCAGCTTCCCCTCCTCCCTCCGCTTCCTGCGCAGCCGAAGGGCCGTTGGACGGGGCTTCCCGCTGAGCTCCGGGGCTGGAAGGGCCTGCGGAGCCCCGTTACTCAGGGAGGGGTTAGTGGGGGCCTTTAGAGCCCCCCCTGACCCGAGGGGAGCGCTGCCGGTCCCTGCCCTCCCCAGGGGGGTCTTGCATCCTGCCCCCGGCGTCCCTCCCCGGGCCACATGCTGGGGTAGCTCAGTCCCCTCTGCAGAAATCCGGCTTCGCTTGAAATAAAACGGATTAAAATAAGACTGAGCTCATCAGAAACCCGCACACAATTATTGCAGTTTCATTGATTGGTAATGAACCACATCACAGAAGCTGCCCGAGGGGGGTCCCCGAGCGCCGGGGGCTGTGGCCCACCCCGTGCCGCTGCGCTGGGGGCGCGCGGAGCTGCCATCTGCTCTGGCTGAAATCAGGGGTGAGCGTCCTCCCGCTGCGCTCCTCTGCCCTGTCAAAGCAGCTTTGATTTTACAGTCTGTCAACACCTGAACACAACCGCAGGCCGTCGCACAAAACAGGGAGAGTTGCACCTTTCTTAAGCAGGTTTATTTAAATCTCCTTTTGAGAAAGCGATAGCACAAATTCCCTTGTTCCTGGGCCAAATTTTCTTGTTCCTGGGCTTTTCTTGGGTGCATTTAACAGCCAGTCCGTTGGATCCCAGCCCCCTGCTCCTGCCAGCACCGCAGCGAGGAGCTGCCCTCAGGCTGAGCTCGGAGCCAGGCCCAAGCCGTGGTTCAAAGGGGCAGATTTCTGAGGGCTGTTCCCTTGTTCTCCCTCCCTGTGAGCCAGGGCCGCCTCCAGCGCTCCCTCGGAGGGCTCAGCGCCGTGTCCAGCCCCGGGCTTTCAGGTGGGGACTCCCCAGGGCCCGTCTCTGTGTGCCCTGAAACTGGTGACACTGGGGTACCCCCGTCGCGAAGCTTCGCTGGGGGTGGGCACGGGCTGCAGAGGCTAAAAGGCCACAAGGGGAGCGGCGGGGCCAGCGGAAAGCCGCAGCCTCGGTGAGCGGGACTTCAGGAAAAGGCGAAGAAGAGGGGAAAAAAACCCAAAGCCTGTCCCCGCGCCGGTGCCCAGCACGTGCCGCCTTGTCTGACACCGGCTCGGGGCCGCTGTGCTGGGCCCGGTGGCTCGAGCTGCGTTTGCCACAGGGGCTGCTCCCAGGATCGGTGGCGGCTGCGGGAGGCGCTGGGGGAGCCGCTTGTAAATGAGCCTCAGCCCCGACCGGCTCTGACCTCCCCGGAGCTCCGGGCTTCTGCTCGGCGGAGGAAAGCTCCGTGCTGTCCGAAGAGCTGGCGGCTGTCCCGCTCCCCCTCCCCGATCTTAATGCTCTTTCGACCGCGGCTTGAACGCGAGAGCAGAGCCCAGCTGTGTAAATACAGTGAAGTAAATGTTCTAGTCTGCCCTGGAAAAATGGGTAAATTTAGCGTCCGGGTCCCTCTTGCCCCCTCAGCGCTCCAGGAGGCCGCGTTACCTGGGACGGAGCGGAGCAGGAGGGCGGCTCTGAGGGGTCCCGGGGGGGATGGTCTGCTGGCAGGGCCCTGGGGGGGCTGGGCCCGACTTCAAAGCAGAGATGGGCGAAGGTGGGCGCCGGCTCTCCGAGGGGAAGGTGCTGCGCGGGGCTCTGGTCTTCCCAGGCCGTGCGTTCGGTGCCTCGTTCCCCTGTGCGGGCATCGCGCCCGCTGGGGTAACGGAGGTGCCTCTTCCCTTCGCTTTCCCCCTCCCCGGGGCGGCGCGGGGCTGCCGAGCACCCCCCAGGACGAAGAGGTGCTTCGGCGCAGGGTGGGGGTAACGCGCGGCTGTTCTCTGCCCCTCGCAGGCTCCTCACTGCGAGCACGCCTTCTGCAATGCCTGCATCACCCAGTGGTTCTCCCAGCAGCAGACCTGCCCCGTGGACCGCAGCGTCGTGACGGTCGCCCACCTCCGCCCCGTCCCGCGGATCATGCGGAATATGCTCTCGAAGCTGCAGATCACTTGTGACAACGCTGTTTTCGGCTGTACGGCCGTCGTGCGACTCGACAACCTGATGTCTCACCTCAACGACTGCGAGCACAATCCCAAGCGCCCCGTGACTTGCGAGCAGGGATGCGGGTGAGGAGGCCCCGGGGGGCTCTGCCGCGGGGAAGGAGCCCGGGGTTCGGTGCCCGACACCCTGGGCGCAGAACTCGGGGGGTGGCAGGGCTTTGAGGGCCGTGGTGCTGCGGAAAGGGTCAGGAAGGATTTTTAGTCAAACCCGTTTCCTTTTAAACTCGGTTCAAAGTGCTCAGGCTCGGTGCTGGGCCTCGGCTGTCAGTTGGCTGCTGGAAACGGGGTACCGGGGCCTTTGTGAGCGCCCGGAGCTGTTCCAGCGTGAGCTCTGCGCCCTCCTGCGTGTGGCTGGTCCGGCCTCAGCACCAGTGCTCGGGGTGCTGACACCCTTCGCACTCGGGTGTTGTAAGTGTCCAGCTGGGGGGGACTGACCGGCTTGGAGACGATGGGATCTGCTTGGGTGGAGTCGGAGGCCGGGTCAGGCCCGTGGGCGGGCTAGTGCAGGGCCTGGTGCTGAGCCCTCACCGCTTCGGAGGAGGAAGATCCCCCCAACCAAATCCCTGGTGGTGGTTTGTTCCCAGAGCTCTCCCCAGGCCCTTTGGCTTGGCGGGGACACGGCGGGGAAGGGAGGTCACAGCTGTGGGAGGTCACAGCCGGGGCTTCCCGGGCCCCGAGGCCGGGTTTGTTCTGGAGCCTGTTTCCACGCTTACACCAAGTGCTCTGTGTGTAACTTTCCCTAATGTGGGGCCTCCACCTTTTTCTCCTCCGCAGCTTGGAAATGCCCAAAGATGAGCTGCCAAACCACAACTGCATCAAGCATTTGAGATCCGTGGTGCAGCAGCAGCAGACGAGAATCGCCGAGCTGGAGAAGACCTCGGCAGAGCACAAGCACCAACTGGCCGAGCAGGTGGGTCCCCACGGGCGAGGGGCTCTCGCGGGGGGGGTCTCTCCTGGGAAACTCGGCCCCAAACGCCGACAGAGCTTTGGGGACGAGGGAAGCGGCTGCTGGGGGGTTGGTCCCTGCCGCCGCCTGGGGTCCGGGCTCGGGGCGCGCGGCCGCGGCGCCGGGTCCTTGTTGCCGACGTGTCCGTGTCCCGCCTGTCGCAGAAACGGGACATCCAGCTGCTGAAGGCCTACATGCGCGCCATCCGCAGCGTCAACCCCAACCTGCAGAACCTGGAGGAGACCATCGAGTACAACGAAATCCTGGAGTAAGTGCTGGGGAGCCCTGGTCGGGGCGCGGGGGGCGCTGGGAGGCTGCGGGGGGGGTGAGGTGCCTCCCCCGGCAGAGTTCGAGAAGAAAACGCTTCCCAACAGCGAGGGGTGTTCGTGCTGGGGAGCGGCGCGGGAGCTGCTTGCGCAGCGGCTTCCGAGCATTTTTGTCCTTCGACCTGCATCCTGCCCGCCAGCAGGAAGCTGCCGGATTCCTCCCTCCTGGGGAGAAAGGCTGGAGGAAGCAGCTTCTCATCCCACCCTTTCTTCCTCGGGGGAAGGGGCCGCCAAGCCCGGCGCCGCAGCCGGGTCCCGTTGTGGGGGGAAGCGGAGGCGTCCCCGCGCAGCCTCACCCCGAGCGCGGAGCAGGCCGGAGGCAGAGCCGCTCCCCGCTTTGGGGGTGGAAGCCCCCGGAAACGCGCCGCCCTGACGTCTTTGTCCCCGTCTCTGTCCCCAGGTGGGTGAACTCCCTGCAGCCGGCGCGGGTGACGCGGTGGGGCGGGATGATCTCCACGCCGGACGCGGTGCTGCAGGCCGTCATCAAGCGCTCGCTGGTGGAGAGCGGCTGCCCCACCTCCATCATCAACGAGCTGATCGAGAACGCGCACGAGCGGAACTGGCCGCAGGGCCTGGCCACGCTGGAGACGCGCCAGATGAACCGGCGCTACTACGAGAACTATGTGGCCAAGCGCATCCCCGGCAAGCAGGCCGTGGTGGTGATGGCCTGCGAGAACCAGCACATGGGCGAGGACATGGTGCTGGAGCCGGGACTGGTGATGATATTCGCACACGGCGTGGAGGAAATCTAAGGATTCCACAGAGAAACGCCTCGTGCTGACGAGGGAGAGGAGGGGGAAGGTGCAGAGGTGGAGGCCGGGGGCAGCCGCTCAGAACTGCTGGTGCTCCCCGGCCACCGACGCGGTTTCCTCAGGGCGCTGCTCCCTCGGACCTCTCGCTGCCCGGCTGAAATGATTAAACGCCTCTGGTGAACACTGCCCGACCCCTGGCCCAGCGCCGAGCACACGCCGCAGCCCCGCCACGTCCGCCCCTTGCAGACCCGCTTCCCCCTTCGGTGTCTTTCAAGGAGAGGGGGAGCGGCCGCCCCGCGCAGACCCTGCCCGCGCCCGGCCGCGGCGCAAACCCGGGGCCCGGCTCAGCTCCGGCTGCGGCCCGACCCCGCGGCCCCCGGCGCCTCCCGCCCACCCTCCCGGGCTTCCTCTCCCTCCCTGGATGTCCCCCCCTCGCTCTCCGCCGTCTCTGCCGCCGTCTCTCCGGGCTCTGCCTCCCCATACGGCAGCGGCGGGGTCCGCTCCCCCTCCCCGGGCTGGGGAAGGGGCTTGGCGGGGGCGGGGGGAAGGCGCCCCCGGGGCTCGGCCCAGCACCCGCCGTGCGGGAGGGCTGGGGGTCGGGGTCCAGCCCCCCCCGGCGCCCCGCAGCCCCCGGGCCCCGTCCCCGTGCATGCCCCAGCCCCTCTCCCCCCCGGGAGGCAGCTCCCCGCGCTTGCCCCCCCCCAGCTCGCAGCCCCCCGGGACGCCGTCCCGCCCCGCGTGTCCGTGTGTGCCGGTGTTTGGCTCCGCTTCCCTCCGCCGCTCCCGCTCCTCTCCACACACTCGTCATCGTGGTTCTGGGGGTTTTTTTTGTACTTCTTTTGGCCTTTTCCTGTTTTTATTCCCCTCCCCTTTTTTATTTTATGTTTGAAGTACCGTGGACAGGCACCTCAGGACCTGCTTACGTTTACTTGTTGGGAACTTAATTTATTTGCACTTGTTTTGATGTTTTTTACCGAACTCTCCGCCGGCGGCTGCTCCGCTCGGTGCGGCGGGACGCGGGGGTGTGAGTGATCAATAAACAGCGTTCTGGTTGCTTTATCGGCCTCTCGGCGCCGGGGGGGTCTGCGCCCGCTCCCCAGACCCTGCCAGGGGGGACACCGGGGTGGGGGGGGTGGGGCTCAGTCCCATGTGAGAAACGGGTGGTTTGGGGGGGTTCTCCCCATTTTGGGGCCCCTCCCGTGTCGCCAAGATCCACAAAGGCCTTTTCCGGGCGCTGCCGCTGCGGCTCCCCCCGGCCCGGGACCCTCCCCGGAGGGGGACGGGCCCCGCCACGCGGCCCCGGGGGGTTTTTGCGGGTCCCGGGGGGGGTCCAGCCGCGGGGGGGTGTCCCCTGTACCCGCCTCTGCAGCCCCGCCAAGGCGCGGTCCCCCAAAAGGACACACCCCCCCCCCGCTGTTAAATGAGCGGGTACGTGGGAGGGCGGCGGGGGGAGTCCCCCCCGCCACGGGACCGTCCCCGCCAAAACGAGGAGTCAGCGTCACGGACAGGATTCGAACCTGTGCGGGGAAACCCCATTGGATTTCGAGTCCAACGCCTTAACCACTCGGCCACCGTGACTCCCGCGCCACCCTGCGCCGCGCTCCGCCTAGACCGGGCCCCGCCGCCGCCCGCCCCGCCCCGCCCCGCCCCGGCCCCGCGCGCTGCGCCCGGCCCCGCCCCGGCGCTCCCGGAGCCACCGACCGCGACCGCGACCGGGAACGGGGACGGGGACGGGGACGGGGACGGGGGGAGGCAGCGAGCGCTTGTCCCGGCAGGGGGCGCTGCGGCCCCGGTGAGCGCGCGGGCAGCGGGGCCGGCAGGGGGCGGCAGAGCGGGCGCGGCGGCGGGAGGCGGGAGGCGGCCCGGCCCGCTCGAAGATGGCGGTGCGGAAGAAGGACGGCGGCCCCAACGTCAAGTACTACGAGGCCTCGGACACCGTCAGCCAGTTCGACAACGTCCGGCTCTGGCTCAGCAAGAACTACAAGAAGGTATCGCGCGGCGGGGGGCGGCGGGCGACGGCGACGGCCCCCGCCCCGCCGGGCCCGGCCTGTCACGGCCCCGCCGCCGCCATCGCCGCCCCCCCACCCCCCCCCCACCCCCGGGCCCGGGGCCCCGGCGGCGGCGCTGACCGCCCCCCCCGCGCCCCCGCAGTACATCCAGGCCGAGCCCCCCACCAACAAGTCGCTGTCGAGCCTGGTGGTGCAGCTGCTGCAGTTCCAGGAGGAGGTGTTCGGGAAGCACGTCAGCAACGCGCCCCTCACCAAGCTGCCGGTGAGCCCCCGGGACGCGGGGGGACGGGGGCCGCGCCCCGCCGGGGGACGTGGCCCGGCGACACCCGGGGGCGAGGCCCTGAGCAGGGACAGCGCCCCGAAGGCGTGGGGACAGCACCCCGGTGACCCGGGGACGAGGCCCTGGGGACCCGCAGGCCGCGCCCCGAAGACCTGGGGACGAGGCTGGGCAGGGGCAGCGCCCAGAGACCCGGGGGAGAGGCCCCAAGGACCTGGGGACAAGGCCCTGCGCGAGGACAGTGCCCAGAGCCTGAGGGACAGCGCCTGGGTGATGCAGGGACAGAGCCCCAAAGACCCGGGGACAAGGCCCCAAAGATCTGGGGACGAAACTGAGCAGGGACAGCGCCCCAGAGAACGGGGACAAGGCCCCGGGGCCCCAGGGCCAGCGCCTGACCACGGACAGCACCCGGTGACCCGGGACAGGGCCCCAGTGTCCTGGGGACAGCACCAGGTGACACATGGGAGCTGCCCCCCAAGCAGGGGACAGTGTCCCAGCAGGGACAGCACCTCGACACTGCGACAGGGCCCCAACCACGGACAATACCCCGAGGACTCGGGGACACCACCCCAGGGACCCCAGGACGGGACCCCAGGACACCACCCCAGGGACCCCAGGACAGCACCCCGAGGACCCGGGGACCCGGGGACAGCACCCCAGGGACCCCAGGACAGTGTCCCAGCACAGGAACAGGGCCCCAGCTGGGGCCAGCGCCCCAACACCACAGGGACAGATCCCAGCTGGGGGGTGGCACCTCGATGAGGAGATGGCACCCAGACACGGGGAGGGCACCCCAAAGAGGGGACAGCCCCCCAGTGAGGGGACAGCCCCCCGCCCAGCTCCCCGCCGCTCCAGGGACGCCGCCCCCCCTCTCGGCCGCCCCCCCCGACCCGTCTCTTCCCGTTACAGATCAAATGCTTCTTGGATTTCAAGGCGGGGGGAGCCCTGTGCCACATCCTGGCAGCGGCCTATAAGTTCAAGAGCGACCAAGGATGGTGAGCGCCCGCCTGCGCCCGTCGGGGCTGGGGGGTCCTGGGGGCAGGAGGGGGCCGGGGTGGGGGTCACGGGGACGGGGGTGGGGGGTCCCCTCCATGGGAACACCCTGGGGTGGCCTCGGCCGGGGGCTGCACGGGGGTGGGCCGGGTGTAGGGCACCCGCCTCCGTAGCAAGCAGGTGCCGGGGCGTATCCCCCCCCCTCACCGTGGACCCCTGATGGGGTTCAGGCGCGTGTGTCCCCCCCCTCCGCGCCCCCCCCAGGTTTTGGATGCTGACGAGGAGACCTGAGCTGTGGCTTTCATGAGAGTCGCTCTTTTCTTCCAATAAGGCGGCGTTTCGATTTCCAGAATCCCTCGCGGATGGACCGCAACGTGGAGATGTTCATGACCATCGAGAAATCCCTGGTGCAGGTAAGAGGCGCCGCCTCTGCCCCCCCTCCCCGGGACCCCCCTGTCCCCCCCCCGCTCACCGCTCTGCTCTCCTGCTTCCCCAGAACAACTGCCTGGCCCGGCCCAACATCTTCCTGCACCAGGAGATCGAGCCCAAGCTGCTGAGCAAGCTCAAAGACATCGTCAAGAGGCACCAGGTCGGTGGCAGCGCTGGGGTGGGGGGGCACGGGGGGGCCCCACGCAATGCCTCGGCCCTGGACCCCCTCCCCTGCTCTCCTCGCAGGGCACAGTGACCGAGGACAAGAGCAACGCGTCCCACGTCGTCTGCCCTGTCCCCGGGAACCTGGAGGAAGGTGGGTGCGAGGGGGGAGCCCCCAGCTCCGGGCTCGTGGCACAACACCAGCGGTGGAGGGCGGGGGGGGGCTGGGGGGGCGTTTGAGGGGGCCAGAGCCGCGGCGGGACCCTGCTCAGCTCCGTCTCTCCCGCAGAGGAGTGGGTGCGGCCGGTCATGAAGCGCGACAAGCAGGTCCTGCTGCACTGGGGCTACTACCCTGACAGGTGAGGGGTCCCGGGCAGGGGCTCGGGGGACGCGGCTGAAGCCTGATGGAGCCCCCCCCGTGCCCGCGGGACACCCCCAGCGCTGGGGGTGCCGCTCACCCCGTCCCTCTGCGCCCGCAGTTACGACACCTGGATCCCCGCCAGCGAGATCGAGGCCTCCGTGGAGGACGCCCCGACGCCGGAGAAGCCCCGGAAGGTAACGGGGGTGCCCCGGGCTGGGACGACGGCTGCAGCCCCCCCCCTCTTGCCCGTGGGCTGCCTGACGTGCCCCCACCCCCGCCCGGCAGGTCCACGCCAAGTGGATCCTGGACACCGACACCTTCAACGAGTGGATGAACGAGGAGGACTACGAGGTGACGGACGAGAAGAGCCCCGTCGCCCGCAGGAAGAAGATCTCAGCCAAGACGCTGACGGACGAGGTCAGGGTGGGGGGCGATGGGGGTCTCTGCTTGGCCGTCCCGCTCGGTTGGACCCAGTGACCCCCCCGTGTCCCCCCCCTCCAGGTGAACAGCCCCGACTCGGACCGGCGGGACAAGAAAGGGGGCAACTACAAGAAGCGAAAGCGCTCGCCCTCCCCCTCGCCCACCCCCGAGGCCAAGAAGAAGAACGCGAAGAAGGGGTGAGCCCGGGCTGGGGGGGCGGCCCCCCCCGGGGAGCGCGGCCCCGGGGCGCGGTGGTGACGGGGACACGGGGGGGTCTCTCCATCCGCAGACCCTCCACCCCCTACAACAAATCCAAGCGCGGGCACCGCGAGGAGGAGCAGGAGGACCTGACGAAGGACATGGACGAGCCCTCGCCCGTCCCCAACGTGGAGGAGGTCACCCTGCCCAAGACAGGTCAGGGCGGGGGGGCCGGCAGCCGCCCTGCGGGGTCCCCCCGCCCCGTCAGGAGCGCGCGCAGGGGCGGGGGCCACTCCCCGGGGTGCTCAGCGCCGCTTCCCTCCACTGCAGTCAACACCAAGAAGGACTCGGAGTCTGCGCCCGTCAAGGGGGGCACCATGACCGACCTGGGTGAGGCCGAGCGCCGGGGCTGAGCACCGCGGCGGGTCCCCCCCGGCCCCACGCGCCCGGCAGCGCCCACAGCTGCGGCGGCTTCTCCTCTCTTCCAGATGAGCAGGAGGACGAGAGCATGGAGACGGCCGGCAAGGTGAGGCCTGGGGCCCTCCTCCCCACCCGGCGCCGGGGTGGCCGTGACCCCCCTCTCCTTGTCCCTCTTTTGGGTACAAAAAGGCCCCGTTCTGCCCTTCCCCTGGCGCTGCGGGCGCGTTTGCCCTCATCCCGCTCCCTGCGAGGATGAGGAGGGGGGCACGGAGGGGGCTCGGGACCCCCTTGCCCACGTGGCGCCGGGTCTCTGGCAGGACGAGGAGGAGAACGGCGCTGGGAGCAAGGGGGAGCAGGCCAAGAACCCCGACCTGCACGAGGACAACGTGACGGAGCAGACGCACCACATCATCATCCCCAGCTACGCCGCCTGGTTCGACTACAACAGGTACGGGGGGGCCGAGGGCAGCGCGGGGGCCCCCCCGGGCCCTCCCCGAGCCTCTCGTCTTGCAGCGTCCACGCCATCGAGCGCCGAGCCCTGCCCGAGTTCTTCAACGGCAAGAATAAATCCAAGACCCCCGAAATGTGAGGCCGAACCCCGCCCCGTGGCGTCCGTCGCGTCCCTGGGGGGGCCGGCGCTGAGGCCTCGCCGCTCTCCCCCAGATACTTGGCGTATCGCAACTTCATGATCGACACGTACCGGCTGAACCCGCAGGAGTACCTGACCTCCACCGCCTGCCGCCGCAACCTGGCCGGCGACGTCTGCGCCATCATGCGGTGGGTGCCTCGGCGGCCCCGGGGGGCGGCTGGTGGTGGTGGGGGGGCACGGGCGGCTCTGAGCCCCGACTCTCCGCAGGGTTCACGCCTTCCTGGAGCAGTGGGGCCTCATCAACTACCAGGTGGACGCCGAGAGCCGTCCCACCCCCATGGGCCCCCCACCCACCTCCCACTTCCACGTCCTGGCCGATACGCCCTCGGGGCTGGTGCCGCTGCAGCCCAAGACCCCCCAGGTGGGTGCGCGGGGGGGTGCGGCCGCTCCTCGCCCAGCCGCGTGTCCCCCCCCGCCTCTCTGCTGTCCCCCGGTCCCTGCGGGGGGCCGGGCGCGGGGGGTGGGGGCCGGGGAGGGGGGCGGGGGGGGATCGCACAGCTTCGATCCGTGCCTCAGGGCCGGCAGAGCGACGGCGACGCCAAGACGGGCCGCAAGAGCAAAGAGATCGAAGAGCTCGTCACCGAGACGGTGAAGGGGAAGCCGGAGCTGGTAGGCGGCTCCTTGGGGTCCGTCCCCCCGCCGCTGGCCGAGGAAGGCTCCTTCCCTCCTCCCCCTCGCGCCCCGCATGCCGCCCTGCCCCGGGGAGCAGGGACGCGGGGGGGACGCCGTGACGAGATGGGGCACGAAGGCTTCTCCGGGGGGGGGGTTGGTTGGGGACCGGCGTCCAGGCGGCCCGTCCCCCCCCGCCGTGTCCCCAGCGCCCCCTCTCCTCCCCCGGCAGCAGACCTCGGCCTCGCAGCAGATGCTGAACTTCCCCGACAAGAGCAAGGAGAAGCCGGCCGACATGCAGAACTTCGGCCTCCGCACCGACATGTACACCAAGAAGAACGTCCCCTCCAAGGTGGGGCCCTCCCCGTCCCCGTCCCCGTCCCCCTGCCCGCCGCCGCTCACCCCTTCCCCCCCTCCGCAGAGCAAAGCCGCCGCCAGCGCCACGCGGGAGTGGACGGAGCAGGAGACGCTGCTGCTGCTGGAGGTGAGGGGGGACCCGCGGGACGTGGGGGGGGACCGCGGCCGCCGGACCCCGCTGACGCCCCCGAGCTCCGTCCCGCAGGCCCTGGAGATGTACAAGGACGACTGGAACAAGGTGTCGGAGCACGTGGGCAGCCGGACGCAGGACGAGTGCATCCTGCACTTCCTGCGCCTGCCCATCGAGGACCCGTACCTGGAGGACTCGGAGGCCTCGCTGGGGCCGCTGGCCTACCAGCCCATCCCCTTCAGCCAGTCGGGCAACCCCGTCATGAGCACCGTCGCCTTCCTGGCCTCCGTCGTCGACCCCCGCGTCGCCTCCGCCGCCGCCAAGTCGGCTCTGGGTAAGGCGGGGGTGCTGGGGGGAGCGGGAGCGGTCCCGGGGGGTTCTATAGGGGCTTCTGTGGGGAGGTGAGTCCTGGGGGGGGACAGGATGAGTCCTGCGGGGGATTCTGTGGGGAATTGTGTAGGGAGAGAGGACGGGTCTGGGGAGGAGATGGGAGAGTCCTGTGGGGAGAGAGGACGGGTCCTGTAGGGGCTTCTGTAGGGAGACGGGATGGGGCTTGTGGGGAGACGAGTCCTATAGGTGGGGGGGTGAGTCCTGCGGGCAGTTCTATAGGGGGTGGCAGGAGTCGTAGGGGGAGACGGTCAGTGCTATAGGGAGCCCTATAGGGAGCCAGGACGAGTCCTGGAGGGCTGAGTGCTGGGGGGGGCCTGCAGGGGGAAGGGCTGAGCGCTATAGGGAGCCAGGATGAGACCCGTGGGGGCGAGGACAAGCCCCCCAGGGACCTGCAGCGCGGAGGCCGAGGGCTGGTGCTGCGGGGCGTTGGGGTCCCCCCTGCCTGTCCCCTGCCTGCCCCGCTGAGGGCCCGCTGCCCGCCCCACAGAGGAGTTCTCCAAGATGAAGGAGGAGGTGCCCACGGCCTTGGTGGAGGCCCACGTCCGCAAAGTGGAGGAGGCGGCCAAGGTGACGGGCAAGGCCGACCCCGCGTTCGGGCTGGAGAGCAGCGGCATCGCCGGCACCACCTCGGACGAGCCGGAGCGGATGGGTGAGGCGGCCGCCCGCGGGTGCGATGAGTTTGCCGGGCCTGCGGCGGGCAGCGGCGGGGCCTGAGCCTGCGTTTGCGTCCCCAGAGGAGAGCGGCGCCGAGGAGGCGCGGGCGGAGGCGCAGCCGGCCGAGGAGAAGAAGGAGGCGAAGGTAGAGGCCGGCCCGGGGAGGGGGCGCGGGGGGGGCCCAGGGAGGGCGGCTGGTGCGGGGACTCGAGCGGCCGCGGGGTCGGTGCCTCCCCAGGAGCCCCGGGACGGCGCCGCCGAGGAGGAGGCGAAGGAGAAGCCCGGGGAGGCTCCCAAGAAGGAGGAGGAGAAGGGGAAGGAGGCGGAGGGCGAGAAGGAGCCCGACAAGGGCGATGGCGAGGGCGCGGGTGAGTGGGGCCCGGCCGGCTGGGGGGGGTGACGCTGAGCCCTGCCCCGCCGACACGGTCCCCCCCGTCGCTGCCGCAGGGGAGCCGGAGAAGGAGAAGGAGGCGAAGGAGGGGCCGGACGAGGCGCCCAAGGAGCTGCCGGAGCCCGAGGCCGAGCGCAAGGCCAAGGTGGAGCGGGACATCGGCGAGGGGAACCTCTCCACCGCCGCCGCCGCCGCCCTGGCCGCCGCCGCCGTGAAGGCCAAGGTGAGGGGTCGGGCGAGGGGCGGGGGGGGAGGGCGTGGCCCGGTGGCGGGTGCTGACCCCCACCCGCCCCATGTTCCCCCCCCAGCACTTGGCGGCGGTGGAGGAGCGTAAGATCAAGTCGCTGGTGGCGTTGCTGGTGGAGACGCAGATGAAGAAGCTGGAGATCAAACTGCGGCACTTCGAGGAGCTGGAGACCATCATGGACCGGGAGCGCGAGGCCGTGAGTGACCGTGGGGGCGCGGGGGCCCCGTACCCGCTCCAGCAGCCCCCCGCTGACCCCCCTTTGCCCCCCCCAGCTGGAATACCAGCGGCAGCAGCTGCTGGCGGACCGTCAGGCCTTCCACATGGAGCAGCTGAAGTACGCGGAGATGCGCGCGCGCCAGCAGCACTTCCAGCACCTGCAGCAGCAGCAGCAGCAGCAGCCGCCCCCGCTGCCGCCCGGCGCCCAGCCCCTGCCCGCCGCCGCCGGCGGTGCCCCCCTGGCCCCCGCCGCGCACCCGCTGGCCGCGCCGCCCGCCCCCGCCATGGTGGCCCCCGCCGAGCCCGTGGGGCAGCCGCTGCCCGGGGCCCCCCCGCCGCAGCCGCCCCCGCCGCCGGGCGCCCCGGCCGTCCCGCACGGTGAGTCCCGGGTACCCCAGGGCGGGGTGGAGGGGCGGTGGCGGGGGGTTCCTCAGCACTGACCTCTCCCCCCGCAGCCCCGGCGCCGTTCCCCGGGCAGCAGCCGCCGTCCCAGAGCCTGGCTGGGAGCCTCGGTGGCAGCGGCCACCCCGCCGTGCCCGGTAATGCGCCCGCGGCCCTGCCCTTCGGATTGCCTCCATCCGCCATCCCATTGAGCATGGCTAACCCCCCCGCCGAGCCCCTCGGCGCCGCCTTCCCCGCTAACCCCCCCGCCCTCCCGCTGCATGGGGCCCTCGCCAGCAGCATGCCGTCCGGGGGGCTGCCCCCCCCCCCTCACCCACCCGGCCTGGCCCTGCCGCACCTCGCGGGGGGCTCGGCCGCCGCGCACAGCCCCGCCATCGTGGCCGCCGTGCAGGGAAGCCTCCTTCCCAACCCCGGCCTCCTCGCAGGTGAGACATGGGGGGGGGCGTGGAGGGGGGGGACACACACGCGTGGAGGGGGACGGGGAGCGGGGGACCCACCGGGAGCGGCTCGGGGAGGGGGGGACGCGCTCGCGGGCACGGGGCTGGCGGGGGTGGGTGGGGGGGGCTCAACCGACCCGGGAGCTGTGGGGCAAGAGGTGCTCGCTGCACCCCCTTGCCCCCCCCAGATGTAACCCCTCCCCCGTCCCCCCCCCACCCCCTTTTCTTTTCTCTCCCTGCAGACCAAGGCCCCCCCCTGCAGACGGACCCCATCGCACCCAGCCCCAGCACGGCCACCCCCGTCCCCCCCACGCAGTGAGCCCCGACGGGGCCCCGGATGCCGCAGCCCCCCCCGACCCCGCCGCCGCCCCCGGCCCGGGGAGACCGGCCCCTCCCGCCCCCCCGAGGCGCCCCAGAGGAAGCCCTGACCCCCCCCCCAAACCCACCCCCCCAGCTTTGGTATTTTTTTATGATTGTCCCGGATTTTATTTAAGTGTTGGTCTCCCCGGGCGGGCCGGGGACGCTGCTCCCCCCCCGGCTATTTATGCGACAGCTCCAATCCCACTCGGCACATGGGCATTCCCCCACCCCCCCGCCCCCCCAGCTCCTTCTCAGTTGTCGTCGCCCCCCCCCCATTTTGTTTTGTTTTGTTTTGTTTTTTAAAAAAACCAACAAAAATAAAATTCCAAGTCCCCGGGGCGGGAAGAAACGGCCTCGTGGTCCAGGGTTTGTCTGGGGGGGGGACGGGGGGGACACAGGGGTTCACAGACGCGGCGTCACCTTTCCAACACTGGATTTATTTGATGCTGTGGAGCAATAATTTAGCCGGTGGGGCTGGGGGGGGCCGGGGGGGGGCTGGGAGCAGGGGAGGGGGGGGGGCTCGGTGGTGGGGGCAGGAAAATGAGGGAAAAGGCACAAAACCCGGAGTGATGGCGGGGGGGGGGGGGGGATGGGGGACACACACACGGCACGAGGGGTCTTCAGCCGCTCAGCACCATCCGGACCAGCTCTGTGGGGAGAAGGGGGAGAACGGAGTGAGGGGGGGTCTGCCGGGCCCCCCCAGCCCTTGTCCCGGAGAAAGGCAGGAAAACCAAAGTCAAAGGGCTGAAGAGCGCAGGGAGGCCCCGGCGGCGCTGCAGCCCCGGCCCTCGCTGCCGGGGGGCTCCGCTGCCCCCCCCCCCCCGCCAGCACCCCCATCCCGGCCCTCGCTGCCGGGGGGCTCCGCTGCCCCCCGCCCCCCCCCCCCCAGCACCCCCGTCCCGGCCCCAGCACGCAGGGGGGGCTCCATGCAGAGGGGCATGCGGGGGGGGGGGGGAGGAGGAGGAGGAGGAGGGGGCTGCACCAAGGGCGAGAGCGCAAACCAGGCGGCCTTTTTTTTTATTTTTTTGCTTTTTTTGAAAAAAAAAAAGACACCACGGGAAAAAAATAGGAAGGAAAAAAAAACTGTAAGTAACTGAGGGGAGCGGGGGGAGGCGCGTACCCCTGCGGCGTCACCCTGACAAGATGTGTCTCACAAACGCTGGGAGGAAGGAAGGAGACATGATGGTCAGGGAGGGAGCGGGGCCGCGGCTGAGCCCCCCGGGACCCCCCGGCACCCCTGGGACCCCCCGGGACCCCCCCAGGCACCACCTCCCCCCCGGGACCCCCACCCCTCACCTTCGTAGTTGATGCAGCCGTTGCTGTCCTCGTGCCCGGCCACCAGCTGCTCCACCTCCTCCTCCGTCATCTTCTCACCTGGGGGGGGGGACAGCCCGTGTCACCCCGGGGCGGTGGTGGGGACACTGGGGGACTCTGGGGTGATGGGGGTAGACACCGGGGTGATGGGGAGGGACATGAGGGGACCCCGGGGTGGTGGTGGGGGGACACTGGAGGACCCTGGGGTGGTGGGGGGACAGCGGGGGACCCTGGGGTGGTGGTGGGGGGACACTGGGGGACTCTGATGGGGGGGACAGCAGGGGACCCCAGGGTGATGGGGGGGGGGCCACTGGGGGTCCTCAGGGCTTGGGGGCCTTTGCGGGGGGGTGCCTGGCTGGGCCTTGCGGGGATCCCAGGGCTTGGGGGGGTCCCTCAGGGGTGGCCGAGGGGTCCCTGAGGGCTCGCAGGCACCCGGGGAGGGGGTGACGCTCACCCAGGGTGACGAGGACGTGGCGGATCTCGGCCCCCATGACGGTGCCGTTGCCCTCCTTGTCGAAGACCCGCAGCCCCTCCACGTAGTCCTCGAAGCAGCCCTGGTCCTTGTTCTTGGCGATCGTCTGCATCATGGGCAGGAACTGCTCGAAGCTCAGCGTCTTCAGGTTCATCTCTGCGGACAGAGCCCGTGGGTGGGGGCCGGGGGGGCCGGGGGAGTTTTGGGGGGGGTGTGGGGGCGTGGGGGGGGCGCTCACCATCGCTCTTGGGGTTGCCCAGCACCTTCATGACCTCGGCGTTGGTGGGGTTCTGGCCCAGCGCCCGCATCACGTCCCCGCACTGGCTGTACAGGATCTTCCCGTCCCCGGTGCGGTCGAAGAGCTGAAACGCCTCCTTGAACTCTGCCGGACCCCCCCCGCGTCAGCGCCTCCGGGACCCCCCCGCCGCACCGGGACCCCCATCCCGAGGGACGCTGCAGCCACACACCCCACACCGATGGGACCCCGCACCTTGGGGGACCCCGTTACCTGCCCCCCCGGGACCCTGCGGGCTCCGCCCCCCCCCCCCCCGGCCCCCGGTCAAGTTTCGTTCCCGGGTGGGATCCGGTTTCCCGGTGGAACCTGACGCCGCCCGGGATGCAGGTCGCTGCCCCCCCCCGCGCCGGGCGCGCCCGGGATGCTGCCCCCGCCCGAAGCGGCTCCCGCCCCCCCCCCGGGAGGGAACCGGGCGGCCGGGCCCCCCCCCGCAGGAATGCGCGGCCCGGCCCCGCGCTATGCCCATATAAGGGCAAATGGCGCAAGAGGGGCCCGCAGCCCCCCCCCCGCCCCGCGCCCCCCGCCCCGGGCCCGGACCCGCATCCCCCGGGCTCAGCCCCGCGCCCCCCTCCCGCCCCCCCCCCCCGCTGCCACCAGCGGCCCCGCCCGGGCGAGACTTTGCCCCGGGACCGGCCCCGCCCGCGGCCGCGCAGGAAGCGATGGGGGCGGCGGGACCGGGCCGGGGGGGGCCGGGGGGGCCGTGCCCCGTGCCGGGGGGTGCGGGGGGGCTGCGCCCGGGGCCGGGGGGTGCGGGGGGGCCGTGCCCGGGGCCGGGGGGTGCGGGGGGGCCGTGCCCGGGGCCGGTCACTCACCCGCGGTTTGCTCCTCCGAGAAGTCGCACTGCGGGGAGAGCGCGGCCGTCAGCGGGCTCCGGTAACCGGGACCGGCACCGCCCGGCCGCGCCCGCGGGGCTGGAGCCACCGGCCGCGCGCGGGACCCGCCGCTCCCCCCCCGCTCCCGCCCCACCGAGCCCCCCCCCACCTCCCCTCCGCCCCCCGGCGCGACCCCGGCCCCGCCCGCGCATCCCCCCGCGCATCCCCCGGTGCCGGTGCCGGTGCCCCACCATGGCGGCGGCCGCTCCCGTTCCTGCTCCGCGCTCTGGGCCGGGGGGGGCGGGCGGGCGCTTTCTACCGACCGGCGTCACCGGTCGCCCATTGGCCGCCCCCGCCGCGTCACCGGGGGCGATTAATTATTCATGAGAGGGGCGGGGAGAGGTTGGGCCACGCCCCTTCTCCGGGGGGGGTAATTTTTTGTCTATAGATGGGCATTGAGAGGGCCCCCCCCCCCCCCATGGGGGACACCCCACGGGTGACATCGCCCCGGGACCCCGGTGACGTCATCCTGGGGCCACCACCCCACGGGGACACACCCCAGGGCCCGAGGACACCCCAAGGGGGACTGGGGGGGGGGGGGCATCCTCTGATGGACCCACAAGTGGGGGGGGCGATGGGGACACCCCAGGAGGGACCCCCCCGGTACCCCCAGGTCAGGAACAGCAGCTCCATGGCCCCCCCCCCTCCCCTCGATGGGGACCCCCCCAAGGACCACACCCTGGGGGTGGCATCCCACGGGGGACCCCACAACGGGGACACCCCCCCCCATGGCCACACACCCCCCCCCCCCAGGGACACCATGATGGGCCACGTCAGGTGGGGGGGGACACCCCAGTCTGGAGAGCAGGAGGATGTCACCCGGGGAGGGGACACACCACAGACCCCCCAGGAGCACACGAAGCCGCTGCCGTCTCCTCCCTCCTTTATTAGCGCGGGGGGGCTGCGGGGTGGCCCCCCCCGGGGTTGGGGGGGGGGGACACGGGGCCGCAGCCCCAGGAAGGCAGCAGTTGGGGGGGGGGGGTGTCAGCACGGCGGTGGCATCGCGGTGACATCGTGGCGGTGGCAGCGGCTCTGACAAAAGCGTCTCCCCCAGGGGTGGGGTGGGGGGGGGCCGGACCCCCCCCCCCCCCCGCGCCAGGAGGCTCCTCGGTGGGCGAAAGGCACGAGGTATGTAACAGTCTGGGGGGGCACGGGGGGGCACGGCCTGGCCCCCCCCGGTGCGTCTTTGGTCAGTGGCGAGGCGGGGGGGGGGGGTGGGGGGGGCAGCAGGAGCAGTGGGGGGGGGTGCGGCCCCCCCCCTCGCCCTTCCCACCGCCCCCAGGCACGATGGGGAATGGGGGGGCTCCAGCTCTAGGGGCTGCTCCGCTCGTCCCGCAGCTCGTACCTGTGGGGGGAGAGAGGTGAGGGGGGGTCACGGGGGGGGGGGCACAGCCCCTCACCCCAGAGAGACACACGAGGAGCCCCCCCAGGACCTCCCGCTGCCCCCCCAGCCCAGCCCCACTCACCAGTGGGGTCCCCCCTCGGACAGATCCACCTGCGCCAGGTCCAGATGGATCTGGGGGAGAGCAAAGGGTCAAAAGGTCAAAGGGGCCCCCCCCAGCCCCTGCCCCGACCCCCCCACACCCCCCAGCCCCCCCAGCCCCCCCCACCTTCCCCAGCGCCTCCTTCTCCCGCGACATGAAGGACACGGTGGATTTGACGTGAGCTTCCAGCTTGCGCCGCGAGGCCTCCTCCAGCGACACGTCCCACTCGAACCTGGGGAGACTGGGCTGGACTGGGCCATACTGGGCCGGCCTGGGCCATACTGGGCCGGACTGGGCCGCCCCCCGCCCCCCCACTGTGCCCCCCCCCCCCCTCACACCTCTCGTTGAAGTCGGGGTTCAGGGTTTTCTTCTGCACGTTCGTTTTCCTCTTGGTGCTGCGGCTGCGGTCGGGCAGCAGCACCAGGGACACGTAGGGGTCCGGCAGCTCCTTCGACACCGGCTTCAGCTTCCTGGGGGGGGGACACGGCTCGGGGGGGGGTCCCAGCCCTGAGACACCCCCCCCCCGCCACCCCGTGGCCTCACCTGCAGCCGTGGACGATGGCCACCAGCTTCCGCTCGTCCCCGTGGTACCAGAGCGTGAGCTGCAGCCGGCCCAGGGGACCCTCCGCCGGCTCCGGGGGGCTGGGGGGGGGGCAGAGGGTCAGGGGCCCCCCCCCGGGACCCCCAGCATGGAGGTGAGGGGGGGGAGGGCTCACGCCTGGACCCCCCCCACCCTGCCTGGGGGTTTGCAACCGGAGCAGACACGGGGTGCGATGTGGGGAGGGGGGGTCTGGATGCTCTGGGGGGGGTCTGCGCCCCCCCCAACCCCCCCCCAGCCCTACCTGTCAGCCGGGGGCAGGCGCTGGCGC
Source organism: Strix uralensis (assembly GCF_047716275.1). Lineage (NCBI taxonomy): Eukaryota > Metazoa > Chordata > Aves > Strigiformes > Strigidae > Strix > Strix uralensis. Next base: position 3,174,322 of record NC_134004.1, on the reverse strand, counting down.
AGCCCCCCCGCCCCACACTCCTCCTCCCCCGGCGCCTCCGCGGGTTGGGGGGCAGCGTGTCCCCCCCCCGCCAGGGCCACGCCACCAGCCCCCTCCTCCGCCTGCTGCGACACCAGGACCTGGGGGGCGAGGGGGGGACAGGGTGAGGGAGGGGTTTCAGCCCCCCCCGCCGCCCCCCCCATCCCGTCACTCACCCCCAGCTGCGCCCGCAGCAGGATCTGGCTGCCGGGGCCCCCCCCGGCCAGGGGCAACCAGGAGTCCAGCGCCAGCCCCTCGCAGGCCAGGAGCCGGGGCAGGGGCAGGCTGAGGGCGCCCAGGGGCTGCCCCCCCTCGTCCTTCACCTGCGGGCACAGGCGCTTCAGCACCCCGGGGCCCCCCCGCCGCGGGGATGGACCCCCCCGCCCCCCACCCCACCCCGGGGGCTCAGACCTGCAGCTCCAGCGACTCCACGTGCGGCCGCTTGATGAGGAAGGAGAAGCCTTCGTCCCACACGGGCTCGGCGGTGGGGGCGCAGGGCTGGGGGGGGCAGGAGAGCGTGAGAGACCCCCCCTCGGCCCCCCAGCCCCCCCCCCCAGCCCCCCACTGCCTCTTACCTTGGTCCTGACGGAGACGTCGCGCACGGCCAGGCTGGCGAAGGGGGTGGGGGGCTTGGAGCCCTTCCGGAGCTGGGGGACAGTGCGGGGGGGGGGGGGGACAGTGAGGAGGAGGAGGATGAGGAAGGGGATGGATATGGGGGGGGGGGGGCAGGGCCAAGGGGACTCACCGGGAGGTCGGCAGCTCGGTCCAGGAAGACGGAGAGGAGGGCGGCCGAGAGCTCCTCGCCCCGGGGGGGCTGCAGGAGGCTGTTGGTGTGCAGGACCTGGGGGGGGCGGGGGGGGGGGGCTGGGGGTCCCATCGAGGCCCACGGGGATGTGTGGGGACGGGGATGGGGACGGGGATGGGGAGGCCCAGAGACGGGCGCAACGGGGACAGGGGTGCCTGGGGAGGGGACAGGGGAGGGGGCTGAGGCTCGGGGGCCGCTGTGCCCCCCCCCAGCCCCCCCCCGGGGGCCGTTACCTGCTCGAGGAGGGCGGTGCTGGGGGTGGGGGTCAGGGTCTCCAGCCGCACGTGCAGCCGCCCCGACTTCACGTCCTCCAGCGGCAGCCACTGGCGGGACGGGGGGGGGTGGGTGAGACCCCCCCGCGGTGCAGCCCCCCCCCCTCCTGTGCAGCCCCCCCCGGCCCCTCTCCTACCTCATCCACGATGCGGCTGCTCAGCACCCGCCGCAGCGGCACCTTGCACCTGAGGGGGGGCGGTGGTGAGATGGGGAGGGAAGGGGCCCCCCCACAGCCCCCCCCGACCCCCCCCCGTGCCCCCCCAGCACCCACCGGCCCAGGAAATCGTCCTTGTCCAGGTCCTTGTCGAAGAGCTCGAACTCCACGTCCTGCCCCGGGACGTTGTTCACGATCGCCTGGGCAGGGGGAGGCGTCACCCGCGGGGGCACCCCTGGGTGGGGGGGAACGGGACCCCCGGGCGCGGGGGGGGCCCCCTCGGTACCTCGTAGACCTCGTTCCAGCGGGGGTTCAGCTCCTCCTTGACCACGCGGCTGCGAAAGCTCCTCCCGGCCACCCGCACGCGGGCGTAGGGGTCCGAGCGGCCCCGCACCGCCCCCCCGAAGAAATTGTCCTTGGCCACCAGGCTCTGGGCCTCCAGGAGGTGGATCCGCAGCACGTGCTGGGGACAGGGGGACACGCCGGGCGCTGGCACCATCCTGCCCCCCAGAACCCCCATCCTGCTCCCCACAACCCCCATCCTGCCCCCCAGAACCCCCATCCTGCCTCCCAGAACCCCCCCAACCTTTGAGGCTCATCCTGCCCCCTAGAACCCCCATCCTGCCCCCCAGAACCCCCCATCCTGCCCCTCAGGACTTCACATTCTACCCCCCACAACCCCTGCACCCCCATCCTGCCCCCCAGAACCCCCCGTCATGCCCTCCAGGACCCCCCCAGCCCCTGAGCCCCATCCTGCCCCCCAGAACTCCCCACCCTACCCCCCAGGACCCCCCATCCTGCCCCTGAGCTCTCTCCTGCCCACCAGGACCCCCCATCCCACACCACTCCCTCCCAGCCCCCCACACTGTTCCCCTCTGCAGCACCCCCTCCCCAATCCCTCCAGCCCCCCCCATCCCCTCCCCACCTCGGTGCCGAACTGGGGGTCGGGGCTGGTGTGGGGGGGCCGGTGGGTGCCACTGGTGCTGGCCAGGGACTCCGGCTGCCCTGGGGGAGCGGGGGGGGGGGCCGCCATTCTCAGGGGCATCGAAGAAGAGCACCTGTGGGTCTGGGGGTCAGCACGGGAGGGGTGTGGCAGGGGCAGCGGCCCCCCCAGACCCCCCCAAACCCCCCCCTCTCACCCGCAGGACCAGCTTCAGGTAGAGGCGGCTGCCGGGCCCCGAGCGCTGGAGCTGGAAGGGCTGGTCCAGGGTCAGCTCCGGGGCGTCGAGCAGGCGGGCGAGGGGCAGCGACAGGGAGCCCAGGGGGCTCTGGCGGGGGTCGTCCTTCACCTGGGGGGGCCCGGGGGGGTCACGGGGAGGTGTGGGACCAGGGGGTGGGTGAGAAACTGGGGGTGAGAAACTGGGGGCTGGAGGATTTAGAGGGGGGAAGGGGGACAGGGACTGGGGGGGATTGGGGGGGATCTCGGGGCCGTGGGGGACGCGGGGCCGGGGTCTCGCCTGGATGTCCACGTCCTGGTTCCTGGGGTCGTGCAGGAAGAAGCGGAAAGCGTCTTCCCAGACAGGAGCAGACGTGTTGTAAACGACCTGGGGGGAGCAGGGTCAGACCCCCCCTGGCCAGGGGGGGCCCCTGAACCCCACCCCGGCCTCTGCGGGCCCCCCCAGCCCACCTTGCTCTCCCGCGTGACGTCCTGCACCGACACCTGCACCATGGGGTTGGGCTCCTTGCCCGGCTTCTTCATCTGCACAAAAATGAGGGGTCGGGGGGGGCCCCACAAACCTCTGACCCCCCGGGGCATGGAACTGGCAGTGCTGAGCCCCCCCAGACCCCCCCCCTCAACTCACGGGCAGCTCCTCGGCCCGGTCCAGGTACACGACCAGGATGGCGGCCGACGGGGGATCGGGTTTGGCCACGATCGTCCGGTTCCTCTCCAAAACCTGGGGGACACCCCGGGGGGGGGGTCAGCTGGGACAGACATTCGCCCCCCCCAGATGGGCTGAGCCCCGCTCACCTGGTCCAGTCTGGAGGTGTCGGCCATGAGCGAGAGCCACTCCAGGCGCAGGTGGAGCCGCCCCCGGCCCCCCTCCTGCAGCGGGAACCACTGCGGGGCAGAGGGGTCAGCACGGCCCCCCCGGCCCCCCCCGGCCCCCCGCTCCGGCACCCACCTCCTCCAGCGCCCGAGCCTTCAGCACCTCCCCGAAATCCAGCTTCATCCTGGGGAGGGGGGAGAGGCCGTGACCTGGGGGGCAGCAGCCCCCCCCCCGCCATCAGCAGTGTGGGGGTGCGGCCCCCCCGTACCTGCCCAGGAGATCGTCCTGGTCGGGGTCCTTGTCGAACAGCTCCACCTCGATCTCCTGCCCCGGCACCTCGTGCACGATGAACTGGGGGGGGACAGTGTCAGCGCAGGGGGGGGTCACAGGGGTCCCCCCGCCCAGCACGGCCACACTGGGGACGTCACAGGGGGGTCCCCGTGTCCACCCCGGCCAGGTCGGGGAGCTCCTGCCCCCACGGCCCAGCTGGGGATGTTTGGAGGGTCCCTGTGCCCCCCACAACCGCAGCTGGTCTGGGGGGGCCACGAGGAGGAACTGGAGGGGTCCCTGGGTGTTTTGGTTTTTTTGGGGTGGGGGGTCCTGACCTCGTAGACCTCGTCCCAGGTGGGGTTGAGCTCGTTGTCGATGACGCGGCTGGTGACGACCTGGGTGCCGACGCGCAGGACGGCGTAGGGGTCCGACTTGCCCCCCACCAGCCCCCCCATGAACCGATCCTTCGACCGCAGGTCCCGGGCGCCCCGGAGATGCACCCGCACCACCCCCTGCGGAGGGGGGGCGAAGGGGGGGGGGTCAGCCGGTGCAGGGTGTGTCCCCCCCCCAGGACCCCCCCCGGGCACCCCTTACCCGGGGCAGGGGACAGCGGAGCTGCGCGGCCTCGTGCAGGTCGGGCACCAGCGGGACCAGGAGGCGGTTGGGCAGGACGAGGTAGGAGGAGATGGCGTCCATGATCATCGTGTCCGACATGGAGCTGCGGGGGGGGCACGGTCACGGCGCGGGGGGGGACACGGGGGGGCCGGGAGGACCCCGCAGCCAGGCTGGGGCTCACCTCAGCCCCGGGATGTCCAGCAGGTTGGTCATCCCCGTCCAGTTGATGTCCAAGGTCTGGGGAGGGGGGGAAATGGGGTCAGACTTGGGGGGGGGGCTGGACCCCTGCCACGTTCTGTTTGGGGGGGGCCGGGGCTGCCGGTCCCTTTGGGGGTGCGGGGGGGGGACACAGACTCACCGGGCGCCGGATGAAGAACATGGTGAGGGCCCCCACGATGGGCACGTCCCCGAGGAGGGGCTCCAGGATGATCCGCAGCATCCCGTGGAGCTGGGGGGGGGCAGCGCTGAGATGTGACCCCCCCCCAGCCACAGCCCCCACCCCGCTAACTCCCCACTGCCCCCCCAACCCCCCCCACAGCTGGGCGGAGCCCCCCCCTCACCTGCATGCCTTTCACCCCCGCCTTGCAGAAGAACTTCTTCACCTCCACGTCGATCTGGACGTCACCCACGTAGCTGCGGAGACGGGACGTAGGGATGGGGGGTCTTTGGCACCCCCCGCCCCCCCCCAAGCGAGGGGGAGCTCCAGCAGCTGCTGCGCAGAGGGAGGAGACCCCAGTGCCGCGGGGGGGGGGCACAGGGGGCTGAGACCCGGCGCCTTCAGCACACGGGTGGCTCCGGCCGCTCACCTGATGTTGAGGTCCAGCAGAATTTGCTTCTGGTGGGCGCCGGGGTGAGCCCTGACCCCCAGGACCCGGAGAGGCTGCGGGGGGGGGGGGGCAGCGGTGAGTGGGGGGGTGATGGGGGGAGCAGCGGGGTCACCCCGCCCCCCAGGGGGGTCCCACCTTCTCGCCCATGTCCACCCTGGTGAAGGTGAAGGTCTGGAGGTGGCTGTTGGAGGCGCGGATGGACGGAGCCACGTTCTCCACCAGCAGCTTCTCCATGTAGCGCCCGAAGAAGGGCCAGGCCTGGGCCAGCACCTGCCGGCAGCCGGACGGGTGGACGGACGGACGGACAAGGGGGGACGGAGGGAGGGATGGACAAGGGGGGGCAGACGGACAGACGTGGGGGACAGGAGGACAGATGCAGGGGGATGGACGGGTACGGAGGGACAGACACGGGGGTATGGGGGGACAGAGGGACACAGGGAGGGATGGACACGGGGGGGATGGACGGACACGGAGGGACACACGGGGGGACAGAGGGACGCAGGGAGGGGCAGACACGGGACGGAGGGACGGACAGACGCCGCCTCACCTTGTTCAGCCATTCCGCCCTCTCCACGTCGGGGAAGCTGACCTGCGGGCGGACGGGCCGGGGGTGTCACGGGGGGGGGCGGGGAGCTCCCGCCGGCCCGGGGTGTCACCCCCCCCCGCAGCTGCCACCATCGTCCGGCCGCGCCGTGGCCGTTCCCGGGGGTCCCGGTGGGGAGGGGGGTCCCGAGAAGGGGAGTCCCGGCCCCCCCCGCACGGCAGGAAGGGGCTCACGGCCCCCCCGCGGCCCGGCAGGAAACGGCCCCCCCGGGCCCGGTGAGTCACGGGCGGGCCCCGGCACTGCCGGAAGGGCCCCGGGCGGTACCCGGGGGGGTTGGGGGGGGAGTCACCCCGTGGCGGGGGGCTCCGGGGGGGCGATGCAGCATCTTGGCGGTCACGGGGGGAGCTCGGTGGAGCGGGGGGGGTCCCGGCCCCGGGGAAGCCCGAGCGGGGGGTGCGGGGGGGCTGGCGGGGGTTCAGCACCGCCCCGGGGGCCCTGGCAGCGGGGGAAGCCCAAGCGGGGACCGCGGCGCGGGGGTCCCGCCGAGTCGGGAGCGGGGCGCGGGGCGGGGGGAGATCCCGGGCGGGGCCGCAGGGCGGAGCCCCCGGAGAGGGCAGAGGGGGGAAGATCCCGAGCCGGTGCCGCCGCCGGGGATAACGGGCGCGCCGCCACCCGCTTACCCAGGCCGGCAGCTCCCCGCGGGCCGCGCCCAGCCCGGCGGCGGCGGCTCGTACCGCGGCCTCCTCGTCGCGCTGCAGCCGCGCGGCCAACCGGAGCGAGCGCTCCCGGGCGCGCCGCCGCCGCCGCCACCCGGCGTAAAGCGCCAGCGCCAGCACCAGCGCGCCCGCGCCCAGCCCCAGCAGCCCCGCGGCGTACGCGGGCAGCGCCCACAGCAGCCGCCGGCCCAGCGCGCCCAGCGCCGCCAGCCCCGGGCCTCGCCGCTCCATCCCGCCGCCGCCGCGCCCGCCGGGGCCGCCGCGCCACTGGGCGGGGCCTCGCCCGGGAAGCCCCGCCCCGCCCCATTCCGTCCCGCCAGCGGGCGGGGCCTTCCCGGGAAGCCCCGCCCCGCTGGCCGGTGGGCGGGGCCGGGGCGAGGGGCGGAGCCAAGGGCGCTGGTGGGCGGGGCCGCGGCCCGACGCGCGCTCCCGGTGCCCCCGTGTTCCCCTCCCCCGCGCCGTTCCCTCCCCGGGGGCACCGGCCGCCCCGCCCCCCCCATCCCGGGAGTCGGCGCCGGTGTCAGGGGGGAGGGGGAGCGCGGGATTGCGATCGCCGTTGACTTTTTGGTTGTTTTAATAGTTGAAAACGTTACAGGGCGCGGGGGGGCCCCCGGTGCCGCCCCCCCCCCCACCGGGACACAGACCCGGCGCAGGGCAGGGGGGGGCCGTGTCTGTACGGGGGCTCCGGGGGGAGCAGCCCCAACCCCCGTGCGTCAGGTCTCACCGACACCCCCCGTGCGGCGGGTGCGGACCGAGGCGCGAAGCCCTGGGAAGTGGGGGGGGGGTCCCCACACCCCCCACCCCAGGCGGGAGCTGCCACCACTGTCCCCAGGCTGGGGGAGGGGTCTGCCCTTCCTCCTCCTCCTCCTCCTCCCGCGTCCCCCAGGGGCTCAGTTCCGCGGGGGGGCGTCGGCCGCCCCGTCCCCCCGGCCGGGGGGGGTCAGTGGGGCATGGCCGTTATCCTCATGCTCTGGGAGGCGATGGGGTACGTCACCATGGGGGTGGTGGCGTGGCTCATGGTGATCCCGCCCAGCGGCTGCGCCATCGAAACGGCCACCGGCGCCACCGAAACGGCCACCGGCGCCATGGAGACGGGGGGGGCCATGCCCTGGGCGATGGTCTGGGCCAGGGCGGCCGAGAGCGGGGTGATTTCGGGGTTCATGGGGGGAGCGGCGTTGGCGGGGGGGGCCGCCTGGGCTCCGGCGGGAGCCACCAAATCCTGTTGGGACACGGGCCGGGGCTGCAGGGCCTGGCTGCTGAGCGTGGTGTGCGTCTGCGCGATGCTGTGGTTGTAGTTGGTGACGGTGCCCACGGTGGGGGCCAGAGTCTGCTCGGTGGCGGTGGCGGTGGAGCTCAGCGTCATCACCTTGGCCTGGTTGCGGAACTGGGCGTTCTGCTCCAGCAGCACCTCGTTGGTGGCCAGCAGGTTGTTCACCTGCTTCTTGAGATCCTCCACGCGTTTGCGCAGCAGGATGTTCTCCTCCTCCAGCAGCCGGTACTCGACCGTCCGCGGGCTGGCGAAGCTGTACTCGTAGGTCTCGAAGTGCAGCCCGTCCACCCGCCGCCGCTTCAGCACGGGGTCGTGGTCGTCGTAGCGGTCGGGGTCGTAGATGGCGTCGTACGGGTCGTAGCGGCGGCCGGCGGGGACGATGCCCTGCTCGCGGGCCGCCATGCCCCGCGCCTCGTACTCGTAGTCCCGCTGCAGGTGCTGGAACTTGCACTTGGCGCCGCGTTGGCAGTCGCCCTTCAAGAAGTCCCTGCAGATGGGCACCTCCTCCTTGCTGTTGGGCAAGTCGGCGGGCGAGAGGCCCAGCCCGGCGGCCACCTTCTGCCGCAGGCGCGGGGGCAGCTCCCCCGTTTTCTTGTAGCAGTCCTCGTCCTCCTTGGTGCCGTGGATGAAGCGGCAGTTGAGGCGGACGCACTCCTTGTTCTGGAAGTCGTGGCAGAAGATGAACTCGTTCTTGCGGACGCCCAGGTTGGTGACCTCGCTGATGTCGGGGTGCCGGAACCGGCAGCGCTTCCCGCGCTTGCAGACGTTGCGCAGGAAATCGCGGCAGATGTCGTCGGCGTTGGCGCCCACCTCATCGCCGCTGCTGCCATTGTTGTAGCCGTCGCGGTCGGGCATCTTGGCCGCCGCCGCGGGGCTCCGGGCACTGCGGGAGGGAGGGGGGGGGGTGAGCGGGGAGCGGCCCCCCGGTACCGGGAGTGGAAACAACTACCCCCGGGCACTGGCACCTCCGGGGAGCCGGCCCGGGCGGCGCCACGCAGCCCCGGTGTCCCTGTCCGGTGCCAGCGAGACCGTGGCGCCACCGAGGCCCGGGGTGGGGGGGACCGGGCAGCCCCGCACGGCCCCTCCCCGGGGCTGCCGGTACCGGCGGCGTCACCGGGGGCGGCCCGCGCCGGCTGGAGGGACCCGGGCGCCACCGGGTCCCGGCCCGAGGAACCCCCGCCCCGGGACAGCCCCGCCGGGGCGCACCGGGTGGGCGGAGCGGGCACGGCCCCCCCGCCGGGTCTCCATAGCAACCGCCCCGCAGGCCCGGGGCAGGCCCGGCGGCCGGGCCTGGCGGCGGCTGGGCCCGGGGCGGGGCGGGGGCGGCCGCCGCGGAGGCCCCGGGCCGGCGGAGCGGGGCCTCTCCCGGTCGCGGCGCGGCCCGTCCCGTCCCCGGCGCGGCCCGGGCCCGCACTCACCCGCTCGCGGCCTCCTCGCGGGTCCTCCAGCGCCAACAATGAGCGGCCCCTTCCGGCCGCCGCTCTGCGCCGGGCAGGAAGTACTCTATGGTGCTTCCGGGGCGACCCGGAAGTAGCGCTTTTTCTCCCGGCGTGCAGCGTTCCGCGCGCTTCCGCCGCCGTGACGTCATGTGAGTGCGCCGTTCTCAGCGCACCCCGCGGGCTCCTTCCGTCGCACCGGGACCCCCCGGCGGGGCCGCCCCTCCCCCCCTCCGGTTCCGGCATCCCGCCCCAGCACCGCCCTGTGACCCCGGTCCCGAGGAACCGCCCCGGTCCGGAGGATCCGCTCCCGCCCCGCCCCGTCCCCGCCGCTCCCGGAGGCACCACACCGTGTCCCAATACCACCAGCTTTATTCGCGGCACAACGGCCGCCACCGAGCGCGCAACCGGCCCGGCGCAGCGGGTCCCCCCCGCGGCACCGGGCCCCTTCCCCGGGGCACCGGGACATCTCCCCGGTAGCGGCGGCGGCGGCCCCGCGGCGGGGCCTACTTGGACCTCTGCCTCATCTTCCTCCTCTTGCGCTTCAGCCTGGGGGAGACAGCGGCGCTCAGGGCCCGGCCCCGCGCGGCGGCACCGGGCGGCGGCCGGGCCCCCCCCGGGCTCCCCGCTGGGACGGGACCGGCGAGCGGCGGCCCCGGGGGAGCCCCACGTACCTGCGCATGCGCTTCTTACGCCACTGGAGGGGAGAGAGGAGGACGCGCCGTTAGTGCCGGTACCGGGGGTGCTGCGGCCGCGGCTCAAGGCCCCCCCGGCCCAGCGGGGACCCAGAGCCCGTCCCGGTCCCGCCGACACCCCCCGCCCTCCCCCAAAGCGCCCAGGTCCCCCCTCCGGTGATGGGAACCCCCCCAACAGGGCCCCCCCGTCCCCACGCACCCAGAGACCCTGGTTCCGCCCCCCCGGCCCCCAACACCCCCCTCGCACCGACCACGTCCCTGGGTCCCACCCCGCGTCCCGCCGCAACGGAGCCCCCCGGCCCCCCCGCGGCTCCCCAGGCCTCAGCGCGACCCCTCCGGCCGTTGCTGGGGACCCCCCGGGGGGGGGATGAGGCGCCATCGGTCCCCCCCCGCCGCTCACCTTGGCCCTCATGGCGGAGCGGAGGCGCCGCGCTCAGTCCCGGCGGGCGGGCGGCGGATGGCGGCGGATGGCGGCGGCGGGCGGCGGGAGCCCACAAGATGGCGGCAGCAGCGGCCGAGAGAGGCCGCGTCGCCCGCTGGGGCCTATTTATAGGGTGGCGCTCGTGGCCCCGCCCCCTGAGGCGCGGGGTGTGACGGGAGCTGTAGTCCTCGCCCCCGGGGCACGACGGGAGCTGTAGTCCGCCCGCCGGCAGCCATTTTGCGCAGCCCCGCGGGCAGAGGCCGCGCCCCGCCGGCTCGGGGAGCACCGGGGACATGGGGGGGGTGTCCCCGCGCCCCCCCGGCCCCAGAGAGCGGGGCCCTTCCTCCGGCCAAGGAGCGATGGCACCAGTCCAGTTTATTCAGGAAAAAAAAAAAAAGTCTGTTACAGAGTTCTCAGGAGTTTCTGCTTGTCACAATTTTTTAACAACCGGATTGTTGTTGCTTGTATCAAGAGGTACTGTATATTGTTTTTCTTTAAAGTAAAAATAGAGAATTAAATAAACCTCCAGCAAGTCTCGGTGGTCTATAAACCTGTACTGTGGACTAGGAGAAGGGTGAGCTCAGCCCTTCATCCACAAAGCAGAATATTCCTTAAAAACGCTCAAACGTTCCTCCTGGGGAAGGTTTTTCCCCTCAAGGTCACGGTCGAGGCGTCGGCGCTGCCCAGACCCGGCGCTGGGCGAGGGCCCCGCGTCCCCCCCCCGGCCCCGCCACAGCGGGAAGAGTTTGAGAACAGGAGCAGAGAGAGAGATGGAAAAATTCAGAAAAAAAAAATAGCGCATCATTTATTCTCTTTTATTGACTTTGGTAATATTTGCACGTGTGGAGTTTGGGGTGGAAAACCCAGATTTGACGACGAAGCCGGTGCCTGCGGAGAGCCCGGGAGGGGGTTTAGGGGCCGGAGTTTTTCCCAAATTCGGCTACAACAGGGGAGTCACCAGGGAGCCCGTCAGCGGGTATCGGCAAAGAAAAAAACCTCACATTCAACTACGTGTAATTCAATCGGCTTTTTTCTTTTTTTTTTTATTTTTGTTTTTTAAAAAAGATTTACTATAAAAGAGCAAATACCCCTGGCCAGACTCTCGCCCTGTCCGACGCCTCCTGCAGCGTTTCCCTCCCGATCGCCGGAGGAGCGCGTGCGGACGGGAGACGCCTCCGGGAGGGAGCGGGACCCGCTCCCGGGCCACGGAAACCAGCCCCGGGGAAGGATCAAACCCCCCCCGGGACGGCGGGGAACGAGCCCCCAGCGCCGGGCAGCCCCTCCGCAGAGCTGCCGCGGGGGAACGGCGGCGGCTTCCCAGTCGATTTAAAAACGAGCTCGCCACGGCGGCGTATTAAAAAATAGAGCGTTTATAGGTAAATCAAGGCAGAGACGGAACGGAGTAGAGTGAACAGCCTACAGTTTCACAGGGGACGTAAAATTTAGTATTTTTCCCAATTATAAATGTACAATCTAGAGGCTAAAAGAGCGAGAAATCCTCTGCCCCGAGGTGAGGGAGAGGCGAGGCCCCGCGGACCAGATCACTAAACACGGGGCGTAATCTGCTGTTGGTTTGGGGGTTGTTTTTTTTTTTTCCTCCAAGAAAATCTGTAAAGGGAGAAATTAAAAAAAAAAAAAAGGGGTGGGAGGAGGAAGAAGAAAGCAGGCAGCTCTCTACACTCCCTCTCACTGGGATCGGCTTGGTTGTTCACCTCTTCAAGTGTGGGGAGCGTAAAGGGTTAGAAAGAGTGGATATAGATTAGCTTTAACTCCTGATTTTATTTTTCTGCTTTCTTTTTTAAGTAGTCTGAAGTGGCTGAGAGAATCCTCCCTCATTGGCAAAGTCAAGAGGAGCTGGTTGTAGTCAGTGGGAAGTCCAGACTGTTTGTGGTTTGGTCATAAGAGACAAACAGTGCCAGATTCTTTTGCTTCTGGTTTGGTTTTTTTTTTTTTTTTTTTTTTTGGGGGGGGAAAAGGGGCAAAGTGTGTGTGAATTGGGCGCTACATGGAGGGAGCGGGAGCTGCTCAGTCGCCAGCCTCGTTCTCTTCCGCCGTCTCTCCCGTGGTGGCGTTCTCTGCGTTCTTGGAGGCCTGCGGACACAAACCCACGGTGGCCGTCAGCGCGGGGCTCGCCCGGGGACGACGCAGCCCCCCGGGAGGCCCCTTCCCCCGCGGCTGCCGCCCCCCGAGCCAGGGGAACGCCGGGGGCGGGGGGGAGCCCAAAACGCGGCCCCGCGGGACCCGGGTGACAGTTGGGCGCTGCCGATTGCAAGAGATAACGGGCCACCAATCCCCACGAGACGTGGCCAAATTACCTTCTTTTTCTTCTTTTTCTGGGTCTTCCGGCTGGCAGAACTTTGTAGAAGGGCCTGGAGACAGGAAGGAAACATCAGCAGCTAGAAAACCGACTTGTTTTTTGTTTTTGACAGCAGATGAAGGGAAACACCTTCACAGTGGAACGAGCGCCGGCAGCCGCCGAGGGACCGGCCGTGAGTCCCAACGGCCACGGCGACAGCGGGACCGCCGCGGGCTCAGGCCCTGCCCAGCTCTGAGCCCTCGGAGCCACTCCCAGGCCACATCGAGCCACTCGAGCTGGTGCTCGACGCAGGAGATCGGGGCCCAGCCTGGTCCTAAGCAAACCTCCTCCTTCCTAAGCGCACGCCTCAGCCCCTCCCCTGCGGAGTCTTCTGGGTTTTACTTCCCCCCCCTCACCCCGAGGGACGCGAACACAGCGTGACCCGCGCGATGTGCTACGTCTGGTTGTTGTTGTCATTCTCAAACCAACCTTCAGTTCCCCATCTTGCACCTCAAACTCCGACTTGTAGAGCTCCGGCTCGAAGGGGCCGCTGGTTATCCTCATCGGACCGTTGGGCATTAAAAGCACCGTGAATTTGAACTGTGCGACGAACTCTCCTGCGAGACAGAAGCGGGTGTTACGCCCCGACCCACCGGCTCTCTGGGCAGGTATTTCCCCACAGACACCGTTGTGATTCCTGGGCTGTCACCACGCCATCGCTGCCCAAAGCCACCTCGCAGGAATTCCTCAACCCCGCCCAGCCAGGGCAGAGCGATTCCCTCGGCACCAGCCCTGCTCTGGCAGCAAACCAGAGCCTCAACCAGCCACCTCTCCTCCTGCCCAGGAAATTACTCCACAAAAACAATTTCATCGCTGGAACGATTCCAAAACAAGATCCAGAAGCCAACGGGTAGCGAGTTTCCCGGAGGATAAATCCTGGGGCCCTCGAAGTGCATCTCTGGAATTTACCCAGCGACACTCGCCCGTCCACAGCCGGCTCCGTCCTCCCACCGCCAGCACTCACCTTCCTTTTCGTAGAGGACGTTGAAAGGCTGGAGCAGCTCGTGCTTGGCGCATTCCACCACCCCCATCCTGGCCTTCTTCTCATCCTCAAACGCCCTGCGGAGGAGACAGAGCCGCCCCCCAGCTCAGGCCCTTCCCTAGAAGCCAGATTCCACCCCGCAGGTTTGGGCATCGCCCCCAGGGTCAGGCTGGAGACGTCGTTCACTTGCGGCCCCCCCGCCCCGTCAGCGTGGTGCTGCAGTGACCAAGCCAGCGTGGGCAAACTGCCACCTCCAGAGCGGAAAAGGCAAGTGGATTTAGGGATGAAAAGGGTCTGTTGAGTGACCATTGTTTCCCTAGTTTGGGAATACGTAACTTAGAAAAGTTGACTGGAACCGCCTCGCCCCTGCGCGCTGTGCCCTGGCACCGCTTTAACCCCTCCCCGGTTTATTTTCAACACAATTCCTGGCCCCCCACCTGCCACGCCAGGCACAGGAGATTCTCAAATCCTCAGGCCCTGCCTGGGATTCCTGCTTAAGCCTGTAACATCCTTCCTACACCCACTCCAAGCTCAAACACGGCCAACCCCAACGTCAAGCGGCCAAGGCTGCCACCTCCTCTGCGGCCGAAATCGCGTCGGTCCCTGAGCTCACGCAGAGCCCCCAGCTCCAGACACGCCGGGAAGCCACGAATAAGAGCAAATACCTGAGAGTAAACGGCATAGTGTCAAAGCGCCTCTCCACCTCGCTGAAAAAGGCACGGGAGGTTTTCATCTTCAAGCCATACTGTTTGGAGGGGTCCCTTTTGTAAATGGTGGTTCTCTGCCCAGCATCCTTCGCCTGCAAACGCAAACGGCGCTGAGGGCCCCGAGAGCGGCGCGGCCCCTCCTCAGCCCCGTCAACCCTCGCGCCGGCCGGCCGCCGACACACGGCAAAGGCGCCCCTCGACTTTGGGATGGAAAAAGCTCCACCAAAAGACGCAGCGGTACCCAGGCAACAAGTATTCCCCGGCACCCCCAAGGACGTGGCTGTTTGGTGCAGCCGACGACCCTGAGACACGGAGGCGCGGCGGCCGGGCAGCACCGCGCTCACCTTTCCCTCTCCGCTGCTGACGAGAACATCGACAGCGTAAACTTCGTGGACCTCGAATTCTGCTTTTTCATGGTCCTTCCTGGATGAAAAAAAAACATTTGGTGAGTCAAAGACCGGTAAATAGAGAAGACAAAACCTCCTACACAGCCACGGTGCCTCAAACAAGCCCACACTGGGCTTCGCCAGAGGTCTGTGAGCACAAAGCCAACGCCACAGCGACCGGGTCCCTGCGCTGAGGAGCAGGAGCTCATCGGTGACAGACCGGCCCAGAAAAACAACGACGAGCCAGAGCTCCCGCCCGTGACGAGAAGCTCCGTCCCCAGTGAGGGCTGGGAGGCCCCGGGGATGTTCACCAGCTCTCTGAACTTGCAGTCACATCCTAGGCAGGCCAAGAGCCCCACCACGCCCCAGAACTTAGTCCGAGTGCTGGGTTTAAAGCCACCAAGCTCTAAATACCCAGCGCGAGACCCAACCCTGAGGGATCCCCATGGAGAGGAGCTGCTGGAACAGGACGGAATGACAGATCCAGCTCGTTCGGTTCAGAACCACCCCGAGATGCTACTGACAGCGATCACCGCCCGGCGGGCTCCGGGCAGGTTCTGTGAGACGCGCCAGGCCTGGGCACAGCTCCAGGTGACGAGCACCCACCGCTCCAACCAGCGACACTTGGGTGTTCGCAGCCCCCAGCAGCCTCCTCCGAGAAACTGCACAGAAACCAACAACGCTCGCAGGTGCCAGCGAGGAGCCTCGTGTCAGCGACTTCCAGCCGTTCTCAGGACAACCCCTAAACACAGAGCCACGCCCAGGGGCTGACAGGCTACGGATCTGCTGTACTGGGTCAGAAATGTCGAGAGAGAGAGGCCGTACGGGGAGCAGCCTACACCCCAGTTCAGTTAAACACACTCGATACCGCAGCGAGAAACAGGGTCACGGTCCTGGACCCAATCCCAGCCCTCCCCAACGCCGCTGGAAGCAGCAGCCCCAGAGGTGATGCTCACTTTTGCTGGTCTGTAGGGTTCTGGATGATTGTTTTCTCTCCATCGATCACATGCTGTTTCAGCTGGTGCGACAGCATCCCTGCCGCGAGAAGAGAATCCATTAACACCTCCGAGCCGCAAAGCAGCGACGCAGCGACTCGCATTATTCACACTCGGGGGCCCGGGACCGCAGCTGGAGCAAGCGGGAACGCAAACCGGTGTCGGGGCTTCCTCAGCTTCCCTCTGCCGTGGGCTGCCCGCTGCGTTAGCACAGACACGGGGGTCCCCAGAGCCCCCGCCGGCCCCCCCAACGCTTCCTGGCCAGCGAGGAGCCGCCGCAGGCCCCGCCAGGCGCTGCCCCTCCTCGCTGAGGCGCGTGCCCCGCGCCCGCGGGCTGTACGGGGCCGGAGGTGACGTTTGTGACGCACCCTCGGGTGCTTTTAAAGATGCTGAACGTCAAATTAACAGAAACTCTCAGTCCTTTCCCCAGTTCCTCGGCTGTACAGCGCTCAAAGGGTGGCTGGGGTGGGGGGGGGGTTGCTTTGCTGTTCCCTTCTGTCCTACACTTCACCTTCCAGTCCAAGCCCAGGAAGAGGCACTCGCGTCCACCCCGTCCCCCGGCCTGCGGGGACAGTGGCCCGTCTTGTCAGGGAGGAGGGAAGGGGAAGCACAACCCCAGCTGCCAGCAGCTCCGTTTGTTTTCATCAACTGGGGCCTTATGCTGCTGCCAGTGCCTCGATAATTACGGCACTTGACTGTTTCCAAAACAGTGGCTGCTTAAACTCCCTTGACAGTGCGAGCGGCCGCCTCCTCACTGCAGCTGATGCCATGTTTTTTCACAGAAAAAGGAGCAAAAAGCACTGAGGAGCCCCACAAAGCCATCCCACACAAGGAACAGGGAACCGATGTTCCAAGGCCGGGCTGAGGCGAGCAAAGAGAACGAGCCAGCTCGACGGTATTTCAGGAAATTTAACTAATAACGGACCAATGTAATTGTGGCTGAAAGAAGCACCTGACAGCGATGTCAGCGGCCGGGAGAACGGCCTCGGCACGCGCCCAGCGCCAGGCCCAGCGCTCTCGCCACCGTCCAGACAAGAGGCCAGTGGTCTCATTTCGAGCAGGAGCCATCCCAGCGCCTTCCCACTCCCCCGCCACCGGCGCTGGGAACGTGAATCAGTTTAGAGCTGGGAGGAAATGACGTACCCTGGGCTCCTTCGCAGGGGCTCCCGCACTACAAACGAGCTGTTACGTACTCGCCAAAGGGGTTTAACACCAGGGGCCAAGGGGGAAAGCAAAGGGCCACGCCGCTCGCCCAGGGCTGGCAGCGAGGCCACGAGCCAGGACTCTACCTACCAGCCACGGAAGCCCACGTCTATTGTTCCTAGATTAAAGCATCTTTAAAAATCAAAAAAAAAAAACCCACCAGAGGGAGGAAGAATAATCTCGAGAGTTTTGAAGGGATTTTTTTAGCAAAGGCGTTTAAAGATGGCGTGTCAAGGGCTCGTAGTCATGAAACATTCCCCAGAATTTGGACGGGGCGGCGCAGGACTCGGCGCGCAGCTGCGGCGTCGCTGCCTCTCCTCACCTTCGATCGGCGTGCAGTGAAACGAGTGGGCTATTTTGTTCCACGCGTCTGTCACTTGCGTGTTCTGGATGAAGGACACACGAAAACACGTTAAGATACAAAATTCAAGCCACAAGCAGGACAGGGTTGGTTTTTTTTAACTTGACAGTGTTCTGCGATAAAACAGGTTTTCTAACCGACGGGTGCTCTGACACCTTCAGAAAAAGGAGAAACAGCGCCAGGCCTCCATTTTTAATCCCGTCTCAACAAAACCCACGCGAACGGGAGGCCAGCTCAGCTCCCGCCCCGCGCCCGGTAACACAGGGTGAAGGAGCCCTCCCCAGCGGGGACGGACGGGCGAGCGGCAGCGCCGAGGCTCCTCTGCGACGCCGCCGAGGAAGAGCTCGGGTCCCACACCCGCCCCAGCAGCTGCTGCCAGATTCCCCCCGTCCCCGGCAAGGTCACCCGCTCGTGTCCCCACGCACGAGGCGCGGCCCGAGCAGCGTCTGCGCCGGCTCCTCGCCCCCGGGTCAGGCGCTCACCTGGTTTCCCGGCTTTACCAAGCGCAGAGCAGCTTCGGCACAGAGATGAGCCGCCTTGATGACATCAGCTTTACGGCCTGACACAGGGTTTTCCTGGAAGAAGAGAAAAATAAAGGCTTAAGGTACATTCCTTCTTATTAGCACGAACTAAGTGTCTATTAGCAAGTTCTGAGTGTCTGGGATGGAGACTCTGCATCCAGCTGGAAGCGCCTCTGGCTCCCCAGCCCCACCGCTGGTCCCTCCTCCGTTCAAAGAGCAGATGGGCACCAGCCCCACCCCAACCGGCCCTCCCGGGTTTCAGCGGGGACACCCCGGTACAAGCACGTCACTGTCAACGACCAAAACCAGAGCAAGACTCTCCTGCAGCCGAAACACAGACTGGAAAGATTTCAGTACGCTGCAACAGACTTTTTTTTGGCTGGTCCCTGTCAAGTCGTTCGCAGCCACTGGAGGAAAACCACCCCCCAGGCCCAGACCACCGCCCTCCTCCCAGGACTACAGCTGGAAATTTGTCCCGAGCTCACGTGGCGGCTTTACACACACAACAGCGACTCCCACCGCGTACGTGTCTCCGTCACCCGCAACAGGCCCGAGCAAACCACGGGCCGCCGTCAACCCCGAGCAGGGAAAGCCCAGGCAGGGGAAGTGGGCAGCAGGGACGAGGTCTGGGGTCCAAAATACAAGCGGCCCCTTTGCTCAGTTTGCAAAGGCTCAGCTCCCTCTGCCTCGGCCAGTAGAGGGGGCAGCAAAACCAGTCTGCCCAGTCCGCCCCGCTCCAGCGCCCCGCACTGCGTTTGTCTCAAATTATGTGTAACCTTGCAAAATTGTACGTGTTGAAACACTCAGCCCTCATCTTCCAGAGGGCCGAGGGATTTTTAGGCGAGGGATGTTTTCAGCCCGTTGCCGCTGCGACACCAGACCTGCGGACGCCTCTGGGACCGGCGGCACCCAAACGTCAGGTTTGCAATCCCTCCTGTCGCCCGCCCGCGGAGCGGCCGCGGGAAGAGCCACCGGTCCGTCACCAACCTACCTTTGAGGCGTCTATGACAAAACTGTGTGCTACATTCGCTATGAAGCCGTCGACGTGGACTCCCAGGTCACTGCAACACAAAGAGAGTTAATGAGAGGTGGGACGTCCCGGCTCGGGGAACTCGTGTGGCTTCTACAAGTATCAGAAGACTCAGGCGTGTTTCGAGCGCTTCACTTGACGAGCTTTTAGATTCTTTAATCAGCCACGTCGAGGAAGTAATTTAACACAGCGAGAAGGATTAGAAAGCAAAGCCCAGATGCCAACAGCAAACCCCCAGGTATAAGCTGACACTTACATTTTGACCAAGTCTCCGTCTTTGAGGATGTAGTCTTGGTCGCTCTTCAGGGGGGAGAAGTGACAGACGCAGTTATTTACCGATATACTCGTGGGGAAGGCAATACCTGGAGGGGGAAAGGAAACATCCCGTGAGATCACGCCGCCAGCGGGGCTCGTCCCTCAGGATTTCAGTTTTTGAAGCGCTGCAAAACGCCCCATTCCACGAGCCACCAGCCAAAGGGCCGGGAGGAAGGCGGCGCGCGGCCTGACCCCCCAGCGGCTTCCTCGTGCCCAGGCAGCTGCCGGAGATCCAGCCCAGGCCGTGGGCGAGTCCCCGGCAAGCGGAGCTCCGGTCTCGGGAGCTTGGGGAGCTCTGGGGGACACCCGAGCGTCACCCAACGTCCACGGCAGCCGCAGGCCGGCGACAACCACGGCTCTGCCCGAAGGGACGACGCTGCCGCCGGGGGTAACGCGCGCTTCAGCGGGGGCGACCGGCTGCGCCGGAACAGGAACCCGCGGCTCCTCGGTGACGCGCGGCAGCAGGGCAGGCAGGAGGATTTGGGTTCAGATTGGCTTTCTGGGAACAGCAGGCAATTCCTTCCACTACTTAGCCCAGAGCAGAGCTTTCTGCGCTCTCGCCCCTTCACAGCAGCCACCCAACGGGACCAAGAAACGCGGCACCGCTGGAAATATCTTTGGAGCTGGCCTCACCTTTCTTCATTTCTTTTTCTTTCTTGAAAATCTTGCCAGTCTCCTCCATGATCATGGCGTCTCCCTTCTCGCACAGGCAGAGAACCGACGCTCCGGAGTTCGCCGCTTCGACCACCGCACGCAGGACCCCTGAATCCAAACGACACGGAGCTGCTGAGGCACGTTAACGCTAAACAGCCTCAAACCCAGCACCACGCTCCCCGCACGGCGCCGCGGCGGAACGGCCGTTTGTTTTGTAAGAGAGAACAAGACTCTGGGCCGGGCCCTCCCCCAACAGGACGGCGGACAGGCAGAAATCCCGCTTTAGTTTTTATTTTTGAGATTTTAATTTTGTTTTCGAGGACGTTTTCACGGAGAGCACGAGGAAAGGACCGTGCGTGCAGGCCGAGGTCTGTCCGACAAAGCAGCCGAGCAGCAACACCGCTCTCCCACATTCCTTCTGGAGAAGTCAGAGCTCCAGAAACAGGTTTGGGAACGACTCGGGGGACGGGACGCACAGCACATCAAAGGCGCCGGGCGGCCGCGCGGGACCGGAGGCGCGGAGCAGCTGAAGGGCTTTGCCGGGCGCAGGGGCTGCGCAGGAGCGGCGCGGCCGCCCCCTCGCTCTGCACAAACGTGTTTGGAGGTGACGCACGTGCCGCCGCTCGGCCCGGCGGCGCCGACACAGGAACCCCGCGGGCCTCGCCCCGCGCCGCAGCCTCCAGAAGCTTCGCTGCCTGCGCCCGCTTTTGGGCAGGTTCTAGCACCCGCAGCGCTCTGGCTCTGCCGTAGCGGACGGCGCCTCGCGCTTGACAGGGAAAGGGGCGTAAAAGCGGCGGCTTTGGTCAAAACGCCGCAGGGACGTTCGCAACCGCGTCTCGACGGGGGCCCGGGGGCTGCTGGAGGAGCCACATCGCGATGGGCTCCGCACCCGCGCGGGGGCTGAGGTGCTCTGGCTGTCGCTGGCGGACCCCCGAGCTGCTGTGTCCCCTTCCTCCTCCTCCTCCTCCCCAGCTGGGACACTTTATGGGCAGTGACAAAGCTCACCCCGGAAGGTTTCGCATCCTGGGGTATCCTCAGAGTTTCTCCTCGTTCTGTGATCACGTTGTTTTTCCAAGAGGCTGTTTTGTGAAGCGCCTCTATGGGGGGGAGTTTCTGTAACCGCCTGCTGCGGGCACGACAGCCATCCATGTTTTGGAAGTGCTGAAGGGGACGCTTACGAGCAGGTTTTCATAATTTTTTGACACCGAGTAAAACCTGAAGCCTTTCACCCGCGTGGCGAATGAAATTTCAGCTCCCTTCAGTCACCTTCCCGTGCGCCACAAATACTGACGAATCGGGAATGTTTTTAAGTACAGATAAAACTCTGATAACGGGACATTCAGTGGATGGCGGGACGCGGAGAGGCGAGAATAGGAAACGTGAAAACAAACACAGCCCAGAGATAAACGCAGAGCCGGGCTCAGCAGAGCCTCCGAAAGAAACCGAGCAGCAGACAGCGCGATAGCACCGACCGAGGAACACGCTGGGCGTCCCCGGGCCTTCCACGGCGCTTCGTTTGGGGAATTAAAAGCACTTTCCATCATTAAAGGCAGCTCGCTCTGACAGGGACACGAGGCGTTTTGAACTTTTTGCCACAGTTCTGCGTTTGCTCTCCCCAAACGTGCTCTGAAAGGGGGAAGAAAGGCTGCGCCGGAGCTGCCTTTCCCCCGTGGGGAGGGAGGCGGCCGCCCCCCCGCGCAGCCACACCGGGGACACGCCGTGAAATCCGGTTTGCCCAGCAGAGAGAAGCCAAAGGGGCGACGTCCCTCCCCGACGGGGAACCCCCGCGGCCGCAGCCGCTCTCCTGCGCTGCTCCCAAGGGGCCGTCGGGAGCGATGGCTTCAAAAGAAGCGTCGAAGTCAGCAACAATTCGTGTGGGACACGCCACGACCGGGGCTGTTCCGAGCGCCGGGAAGGCCTCGGGGAACCGGTCCGGGTGGCTCTTTGAGCAGCTGTCACCCTTGGCGAGGGGCAGCTTCGTGAGACAGCAAAAATCAGCGTTGGAAAAAACCACAGCGGAAAGGAAATAACGCGGGGCGGCGGGTGGCAAAGTTTTAGGGGTGAACAACGCGTGTCCCAGGCCGGGGCCGGGCGGCCTCCCCCGGGCCGGGGCTCCCCGCCGAGCAAAGGCGCTGCCAGGGCCGAGCCCGGCGCCCCCCCCCCCGCTCCTGGGGGCCCCCGGTACCGCGGGGCTCGGCCCCCCGGGGGGGCGGGAGGCGGCTGCCCTGCCCGGCGGGGAGGGGAGGGGGGGGGTTACAGCCCCGAACAAAAGAGCGGAGCGGGGCAGCCCCGGGCAGGATGTGGGCAGCGACCGCGCCGGGCCGGCCCCGCCTGCCCGGGCCCCGCTCCCGGCTCCCCCCGCGGGAGAGAGGGCGGCCGGGGCGGGGAGGGGGGAGCAGCGGCGGAGGGGGGCGGCAGGCCCTGCCCCCCCCCCCCCCGCGCCGCCGGTGCACGTGGGGCGCGGAGGCCACGTGCCGGCAGCGGCCGCCGTGCGGGGCCGAGGCCGGGGGGAACCTGGGAGCCCCCGGGGGTAACGGCGGCCCACACCCCCCCACTCCCCGCCACCACCGGCGTGTGGAGGCGGCCGTTAAGGGGGGAGGGGGGGGGAGCGCCAGGCCTCACCGCCCGCCCCAGGCCCGCCGCCACCCGCCGCTCCCCCCCACCCCTCCCCACCTCACCGGGCACCCCCGCCCCCCGCCCAGGCCCAAGCCCCATTCCCGGTGCCCCCTCCCCGCCGCCCCCCCCCCCCTCCGCCCGGCCGCGGCCCGCACTCACGGTTGGCGATGTCCCCCCCCATCTTGTACTTGGTCACCACCAGGTCCTCGGCGATGGTGAGCTCGGCCGCCTCCTCCTCGCCCGACATGGTCGGAGCCGCCTACGCCCGGCAGCCGCCGCCGCCGCCCCCCGCTGCCGCCGCCGCGCCGAGGAGCCCCCGGGGAGCGCGAGGAGAGAGCGCGAGCAGGGCAGGAGCGCGGGCTCCGCGCGGGGCACGCTGGGAAGGCGAGTCCCCGCCCCCTCGGACTACAACTCCCGGCAGCCCCCGCGGCGCCGCGCGCAGCGCCGGGCCCGGCGCCCCCGGCTGGCGGACTACAAATCCCGGCGGGCGCTGCGGCTCCCGCGAGAACACGCGACCGGAAGTTGCTGTGGCGGCGCGGGGGCTGCTGGGAAATGTAGTTCCGTTGGGGGGCCGCTCCCGGTAAGGCCCCACGGAGGGGGTGGCGCAGCCGCCCCGCCGCTTTACCGGGACCGGTCACCGCCCCGCGGCCGCCGGTGCCCCCAGCCCCACGGCCCCGGCCCCTCTCGCTGCCCCCAGCCCCACCGCGGCCCCCGGGCAGGGCCGCCCCCGCCCGCCCCTCAGGCAGCAGCACCGGCACTTTGGTCAAATTCCCTTTATTCAGCATTTACAGACCCGACCCGCGCGCCCCGGCGGGGCCTGGCGGGGGGCGGGGGGGAGCGGGGCGATGCCTTGAGCCGGGGGGCCGAGCTCGGCCCCCCCGTCCCCCCCCCGCCCCGGGCAGCCCCGTGAAATTTGGTGAAACCATCACGGTAAAACCCCGACCCCTCGCCCCGGGGCCGGGTGGGGGGCGGCTGCCCGGACCCTCCTCGCCCCGGCTCCGAAATCGTAACGGACACTGCAGCCCCCCCACCGACCGGGGGGCACCCCCCGAAGTGTCCAGGGGTTGGGGGGGGGCGGGAGGGGGCACCCCCAAACCTTCACCCCGGTTCCAGCAGGGAATGGGGAAACCTGAAAGTGAGTCTGGGGTCCTTGTGGCCCCGAAATCCCGCCCGACCCCGTCTGCCCCCAGACCGGGACCCCCACGCGGGGAGCCCCTTCGGCTGGGGGGGGCGGCTGGGGGGCACCTGCCAGGCACGGCTGGAGGGGGCCCAGGGGTCCGCTGACCCCCTCTGCAGGGGGGGCCTGGGCCGGGCCCCTCCCTCAGCTCGGGGTGCTCAGGATGAGCCCCACCGGCCCCGTACCCCAGGAGAGGCTTTGGAAAGGGGGGGACAGGGAGCGGGTGCGCCCGGGGGGCTCGTGGCCCCCCAGGCCGGGCTCTGACCCCTTGGCCCCCTGCCCCAGCTTTGGCTCATGCCCCCAAGGGCGGATCCTTCATATCCCGTGTAAACAGCCCCGGGGGGGGGCCAGGAAGGCAGCGGGGTGCCGGGGGTGTCCGGGGGGTCCCCTACGTCCGCTGGGCGTCCGCCTTGGCGAAGAGGCGGCTGTGCCAGTAGTCGGGGTTGTCGAAGGCGCAGTCCGAAGCCTCCAGGCTCCGCAGGGGCTTCATGCAGGGGGTGGGGGGCCCGGGGGGGCCGCGGCAGCCGGGGCAGCGGGGGGCCAGCACCGCCTCCATCTCCTCGTAGCCCTGCTCCTCCTCGGGGGCCGGGGCGGCCTCCCCGGGGCGCATGTCGGTGTAGCCGTCGTGCCGGGGGGGGCCACCCTCCTGCCGGGCTCCCGGCCCCGCCGTCACGCTGCCCAGCGAGCGGCTCAGCCGCGGCTGCTTGTTCATGTACTCGTAGTCCTCCTCCTCCTCCTGCCCCCGGCCTGGGGGGGCTCCCGGGGGACCCCCCGGCTCCGAGCCCACCTCCATGTACTCGTAGCCCAGCTCCTCCAGCGAGGCCGGCCGGGGTGGGGGGGCTCCCGGGGGACCCCCAGGCCGGCGGTTCATGTACTCGTACTCCTCCTCCGGCTCCGGCATCGAGCCCGCGGCGGGGTCCGGCTCTGCAGGGAGGGGGTGAGGCGCCGGCCAGACGCCCCCCCAGCTCCCCTTCTCTGCCCCCAGGGCCTGTCCCGAGTTCGGGGTGGGGGGGTCTCCTCTGGGCCACAGGTTCATCCCACCCCACAACCCTCAGCCCCTAAAAGACGATCCCCCCCCAGCCTGAATCCCAACCCTGCAGAAATGGGTCCCCTCCCCCCAGGGGCCCGGCTGCCCCCGGCCACAGGAGCCCCCCAACCCTCCGACGACCCACCACCCCCCAGGACGGGCTCCCCGCAACCCCACAGCGGGGGGAGCCCCCGGATCCGTCCGAGAGGACAGGCCCCCCCCACTCCACAGGGATGGGACCCCCACGCCTTAAGAACGGGACTTTGACCCCCTGCCTGGATGGGCCCCCCCCCCCCCGCCACGGCTGCACCCCTCACCCCGTCCGGCGCAGTTGGGGGTGACGTAGCCGTTGGCGTCCTCCTCGCTGCCCTCGGTGCTGGGGGGCGGGGGGGGGAAGCTCTCCCGCTGGGACAGGTACGCGCTGTCCCCCCGCGAGCGCAGGCTGCGGCACAGGCTCCCCGACAGCGACCCCCCCTCGGCCAGGTCCAGCTCCGAGGCCGTACCCCGACCCTCCGACGACTCCGACACCGTCCGCCCCAGGGACTCCTGACGGCTGCGCCGCGGCGGCCGGCACCCCCCGCCCTGGGGGACACGGAGCTGAGGGGGGGGACACACACCCCCCTGCGGAACCCAGCCCCCCCCACCCCGCCACCCCTCAGCCACCGCTTCACCTCCCACCCCTCTGGTATCCCATGGCCACCCCTTTTCCCCCCCTGCCCTGGCACCCCAGGATCACCCCCCCCAGTCCCCCCCCCGCCCCACGGGTACCTGGCGGCCGCTGCCGAGGCCGGGCTGGTTCATGGGGATGTACCCGGCCGGGGGGCTGAGCAGGCTGGGGCTCTGCGGGGGGACGGGGGGGTTGATACCCAGCGGGGGGGACGCAGGGGCTGGGACCCCCCCACCCCGCTGCGGGACAGGGGTGCGGGTCCCGACAGGGCTCGGAGGGGACGATGGGGCAGTGGGGAGGGGGGACCGCGGACCCCCACCCTGCCCTGTGCCAGGCCCAGGAGCTGGGGGGGGGGCAGAGGGGTCTCACCCGGGCGCAGCTGCCCCGCGGCCGCTGCGGGTAGAGCCCGGT
Organism: Strix uralensis; assembly: GCF_047716275.1. NCBI lineage: Eukaryota > Metazoa > Chordata > Aves > Strigiformes > Strigidae > Strix > Strix uralensis. Next base: position 3,148,882 of record NC_134004.1, on the reverse strand, counting down.
GCTGAGGCCGAAGGAGGCGTCCAGCTCCTCCTCCTCCTCCTCCAGCTCCAGCGTCTCCATGTCATCCAGCTCCTTGTCGCTGAGGGTGGGGGGCTCGGCGGGCGGCGCAGCCCCGCTCTCCTGCTGCGGGGAACGGCCACGTCAGGGGCTGCGGGGCTGGGGGGGCCGGGGGGGCGGGGGGGTCGTGCCCACCTTGATGACCAGGTAGCGCGGGGGGTCGCGGGCCATGCGGGTGAACTCGTTCGCCAGCTCCTTGAAGGTGGGACGGATGTTCTCATCGATCATCCAGCCTGGGGGGGGGGACAGCGGGGGCTGAGAGCCGGGACCTGGCCCCCGGGATGGGGACAGAGCCAAGTCCTGGCTACAGGGCTGGGGACAGAGCCAGGACCTGGCCCCAGGGATGGGGACAGGATGGGGACAGGATTGTGCCCCAGGGATGGGGACAGAGCCGGGACTTGGCCCCAGGGATGAGGACAGGATGGGGACAAGCGCAGGACCCTGCCCCGGCGCTGGGGACAGGGCTGGGGACAGGCGCAGGACGGCGGGCGGTGGCCCCGCACTCACACTTCACCATCACCATGTAGACGTCGATGGTGCAGATCTGGGGCTGCGAGAGCCGCTCGCCCTTCTCCAGCAGGTCGGGCACCTCGGCCAGGCGGATCCCGGCGTAGGGCTCGGCCCCGAACGTCATCATCTCCCACAGCGTCACGCCTGCGGGGACGTCCCCGTCAGCCCCGCGGGGCCTGGGGGGGACACGGGGGGGGTGCTGGGGGGGGGGCCGGCGCTCACCGTAGCTCCAGACGTCGCTCTGGTGCGTGTACTTCCCGAAGTGGATGCTCTCCAGCGCCATCCACTTGATGGGGGTCTGCGAGGAAAGGGGGGGGTGTGGGGGGGTGTGGATGGGTGGGGCAGACGGGGATGGGTGGGGGGGACACACCCCACGGGGCAGGGAGGGGATGGGACATCCCTGGGTGGGGGGGACACACATGGAGAGGAGGGGACGCAGGGGGTGTGGGGCAGGGAGGGGGTGCCCCATGGCATGGGGGGGGACGTGGGGGTCCCCACAGGCACCGACCTTGACCTCGTTGTAGAAATATTTCTTGTCGTCGGGGTAGAGCAGGTCGGCGATGCCGAAATCGGCCACCTGGGCCTGGCTGGGGGACTTGAGCAGCACGTTGCGGGCGGCCAGGTTGCGGTGAACCATGCGGTGCTCCTCCAGGTAGTACATGCCCTGGGGGGGGCGGGCGGGGGGGGGTCAGCCGGGCCTCGGCGGGGGCGGCGGGGACCCTTCACCCCACCCCGGGGACTCACCTTGGCCACCTGGACGCACCAGTTGAGCAGGAGCTGGGGGCTGATGCTGTCGCGGTTCTTGCGGACGTAGTCGAGGAGGGAGCCCAGGGGCAGGAGCTGCGTCACCAGCTGCAGCTGCGGGCCGGGGCAGATGCCCAGCAGCCGCACGATGTAGGCGTGGTCCAGGCTGCCGATGGCCAGCATGTGCTGCGGGGGGGCAACGTCAGCCGTGGCTGAGCCCCCCCGCCCCGCGGGGGTCCCCCCGGGGAGCAGGATGGGGCCCGCGCCACCCCCCTGCCCCGGCCTTACGTCGGTGACGGCGTGGAAGGATTGCTGCCCGCTCCAGTCCTGGATCACCTTGATGCTCACCGGGATCTTGATGGAGTCGCCGTCGGGGATCCAGATTCCCTGGGGGGGACGGGATGCGCCGGTGAGCCCCGTGCCGAGCCCCGCGCCGAGCCCCGCCCCCGCTGAGCCCCCCCCTCACCTTGTGCACGGTCCCGAAGACGCCGGAGCCCAGCACCTTCAGCCGCTTCAGCTCCGTCTCCTTGAAGATCCGGGCCAGCACCTTGTTGGCTTTTTCACTGGGGTCCAGCGGCTCCAGGCTCTGCCGGGAGGGAAACGGAGATGGAGCTGGGGACGGGGACTGGGATGGGGACAGGGACTGGGATGGGGACGGGGACTGGGACTGGGATGGGGATGGAGACTGGGATGGGGACAGGGACTGGGATGGAGAACGGGATGGGGACGGGGACCAGGATGGAGCCAGGTGGGGACAGAGAGTGATGAGGATGGAAGCAGGTAGGGATGGGGATGGGGATGGGGACGGGGACGGGGACGGGGACGGGTCCCAGTCCCCTCCCGCCCATCCAACCCCCTCCCCGCAGCCCTGGGGCTCCCCCCAGCAGCAGGGACCCCCCCGGGGGGGCGACTGCCCCGCTCACCTCCCCCCTCTCCAGGTAGCGCCTCATCGCCCGCTTCTTCTGGATCTTCTTGCCCCGCCAGTAGAGCAGCGCCAGGAGGACGCAGGAGCAGGAGAGGAAGAGCCCCCCGACCACCATCACCGCGATCACCGTCGGCGCTTTCCTGGGCGCGGGAGGAGGCCGGGGCTCAGCTCCCGGGGCCGGCAGGTCCCGGCCCGTCGCTGCTGCCGTTCCCCACGCGCTTCCCACGGCCCTGCCTGGCGCGGGGGTGGCACGGGCAGGGCAGGGCTCGGCACCCCGGGGTGTGAGGGGCGAGGGGGGGGGGGACGCGGCCAGGGCAGGGGGTCCCCCAGCGCCCGCGTGGGCAGGGAACAGCCCTGGAATGGGGGGGGGGCACGGCAGCACCCCGCAGCCCCCACCCCGCGGTACCTGGAGACGGGCAGCGCCTCCCCCAGGCAATCCCGCAGCAGCGGCCCCAGGCACCTGCGGAGATGGAGATGGGGGTGAGATGTGGGGCGCGGGGACCCCCCGCTCCTCCTCCTCCGGCCGGCCGCCGGGTCCCGCAGCCCCCCCAGCCCCGGCGCACCCGCGGGTGCAGTTCTCGTGGCAGGGCCGACACTCGCGGCTGCTGTCGGGGTACTTGTAGATGGGGCCGCGCTCGCCCAGGATGCCCTCAGGGCAGGTCTCCACGCAGTGGGGCCCATCTCGGTAATGGGCGCAGCGGGTGCAGGTGTCGGCGCCCTGCGGGGGCGGGAGGACCCGTGAGGACACGCGGGGACGTCGCCGCTGCCGCCGCGGGTCCCCAGCCGGGCCGTACCGAGCCGTTGCAGGTGACGTTGCCCTCGATGCGCTCACACTCCGGGTGGCACTCGAAGCACTCGCCCCCCTGGGCAAACTCCCGCGTCTCCCTGCGGAGATAAAGTGGGGTCACCGGGACACCCCGGCATCCCCCACTGCCCCCCCTTAGCCCCCCAACTCCTTGGCAGATCCTCTGGCGCCAGTTCCTGAAGTTCGAGGCGGCCGACAAGAACCGCTCCAAGGCCATTTTCCAGTCCCTGGAGGTGAGTGGCAGCACTGGGGGGACGGGGGTCCCAGGGGATGGGGGTCCCAGGGGACAGGGGTCCTGGGGAACAGGGGTCCCAGGGCCTGGGGTCCTGAGATCCTGGAGTCTGGGGTCCTGGGGGTCCCAGGGAGTTGGGGGTCACTGGGGTCTGAGGTCCCAGGGGTCTGCGGGTCCTGAGGGGCTGAGGGTTCTGGGGGACTGGGGGTCCCAAGGGCTGGAATCCTGGGGGCTGGGGCTGCCAGAGGTCTGGGGGTCCCAGTGTCCTGGGGGGTCCTGGGGGCACCAGGGGTCTGGGGGTCCCCCAGTGTCCGTCCCACCCCGGCATCACTCCCCCCCAACCCTGGGTCAGTCCTGCTCCCCGCGCCCACCCTGGAGCTCTCTCCAGCGCCCACCCCGGTGCCACCCCAGGGAGCCACCCCCCCGCCCAGCGCCCCCCCCCCGAGCCCCCGCACCCCTGGGTGAAGCGGCAGGTGGCCACGCAGACGCCGCGGCGGCCGTAGTGGCGGCAGGACAGACACTGCGCGGGGCCCGGGCCCCAGCAGCCCTCGGCGGAGCACAGCGGGTCACACACCTTCCCCTCTTGCTCTGCGGGGAGGGAAGCGGCGGGGGGGGGCTCAGTGTGGGCTCCCCAGAGCCCCCAGCCGCCCCCCCGGCCCCCGGCCCCACTCACGGCACTTGCTGCGGGGTTTGTTGTTGCGGATGTCGAGGTCGGCGCGGCGGCGGCTCAGGGCCCCCCACTGCACCGTGTGCAGGTAGCAGAGCCGGCGGTTCTCGGTGATGTAGACGCGCCCCGCGCTCACCTCCCGCAGCGAGCGCAGCCCCAGCGACGTCACGTTCTCGTTCTTCATGATCAGCAGCGAGAAACCCCGGCTGGGGGGGGGGGGGGGTCAGGGCTGGGGGGGGCGGCTGATCCGAGAGACTTGGAGGGGACGCAGGGATGGGGATGGGGGGGACGGGGGGGGTGAGGGGGATGCAAGGACAAGGGGTGATGGGGGGATGAAGGGATGGGGGTGACGGGGGGTGCAGGGATGGGGGGGACAGGGGGGATGAAGGGATGGGGGGACAGGGGGATGTGGGGATGGGGGATGAGGGGACAGGGGGGACAGAAGGGATGAAGGGATGGGGGTGACGGGGGGATGTGGGGATGGGGGGACGGGGGGGACGCAGGGACAGGGGATGATGGGGGGGATGCAGCAATAGGGGTGACGGGGGTGCAGGGATGGGGGGGACAGGGGGGATGAAGGGGATGCAAGGACAAGGGGTGATGGGGGGATGAAGGGATGGGGGTGACGGGGGGATGTGGGGATGGGGGATGAGGGGACAGGGGGGACAGAAGGGATGAAGGGATGGGGGTGACGGGGGGTGCAGGGATGGGGGGGACAGGGGGGATGAAGGGATGGGGGTGACGGGGGGATGTGGGGATGGGGGGACGGGGGGGACGCAGGGACAGGGGATGATGGGGGGATGCAGCAATAGGGGTGACGGGGGTGCAGGGATGGGGGGGACAGGGGGGATGAAGGGGATGCAAGGACAAGGGGTGATGGGGGAGGCAGGGATGGGGGGCCGGGGGGTGCAGGGCCGGGGGATGCAGGGACAGCGGGGGGGTGTGAGAGGCCGGGCCGGGACTCACTTGTAGAGGCTCCGTCCCCGATGGTGACGAGGTTGGAGAAGACGCTGAAGTTGTGCATGTGCTTGGGCCAGGACTGGATGTTCAGGTACCCTGGGGGGGGCAGGGGGAGGTCAGGGTGGCCCGGGGGGGTCCCGGGGGGGGGGTCCCGGTGTCCCCCAGCCCCGCCGCTCACCCGTGATCTCCCGCACCGTCCGGAAGACGTTCAGCTTCTCAGGGTCCAGCGCCGAGATGTTGCGCCAGGGATCCCTGCGGGGCCAGAGCCATCAGCGGGGGGGGGGGGGGGGGGGGGCTGCACCCCGCTGCCCCCAGACCCCCCCCGGGCCCTCACCCCTCCAGGCCGGTGATGAGAAAGTCCAGGTTGCCCAAAATCTTGGTGCAGTTCACGAAGGTGTCGATGTTGCTGGAGTCCACGGTCTGGTACTTGCTGCCGGCGCCGGTGCCCTCGCAGGCTGCGGGACGGGGACGGTGAGGGCTTGTGCTGCAGCCCCTTCCCCCCCCCCGGACCCCCCCTCGGGCCCCTCCAGCCCCCCCCTACCCTTGGGACACAGCCCCGAGCAGGGCTCACACATCTTCAGCCCGTTCTTCTCCACCTCCATCTTGTCGTTGGGGCAGGCGCGGACGCAGGAGCTCTGGTCCACCACGAAATTGTCTGCGGGGAGACCCCCGCGGTTAGAGCCCGGCCCCGCCCCCCGGCCCCCCCCGGGGCCCCCCCCCAGCCCCCTGCTCACGCGGGCAGCTCCGGACGCAGATGCCCCCGTACTGGTACTTGGTGTCGGGGTTGGGCTCCAGCTGGAAGGTCAGTTTGTTGTAGATGAGGGGCTGGGGGCAGAGCGGGACGCAGGCGCCGCTGTCGTTGAAGTGGCGACAGGCCTGCGGGACGGACGGACAGACGGACACGGGGGTGGGGGGGGGCGCGGCGACACGCGCGGACACACGGACACGCGGCGACGTCTCTCGCCCCACGCACAAAGCGTCACCCTGCGCCCCGCCCGGGGTGCAGCCCCCTCCCACCGGGAGCAGACGGACGGACACAGGGATGGACACACGGACAGGCAGACACCCCCCCCCCCCCAACACCCACCCTGGGGGGACAGGGACGAGGCCCCTTCCCAGCGACGCAGACAGACGGACGGTGCAGGGGGGGTGGGCAAACAGGGGGACGCACGGACAGACAGACACAGGGATGCTGCCTGGTATCGCGCCCCCCCCCAGCCCTGGGGGTGCGGGGGGGCCCCCCCCAGGCCCCCCCGGACACGTACGAAGCAGTGTGTCTGCAGGGGGCCGGTGCAGCCCCCCGCGCACTCCTCGTGGCAGCACTCGTTGGGCGCCCGCCCGAAGCAGCGCCCGTTGCACTGGGGGGCACAGATGGTCTTTGTCACTGCGGGGAGACGGGGGTCAGCAATGGGGGGGGGGGATCCAGCCCTGGACCCTCCCCGGGACCCCCCCCCAGGACCCACATTTCTGGCAGTCCTCGGGGCCGGGCCCCCAGCAGTGTCCGCCGCAGCTCTCGTGGCACGGGGCGCCTGCGGGGAGCGCAGGAGGGTCACCCCCAAAGCCAAGGGGTGTCACCCCCCCCCCCCGCGCCCCCCCCACGCACAGGCCTTGCCGTTGTCCCCCACGACGGGCTCCAGGTGGGGGTCCCGCATGATGTCCCGCCACTCCACCGTCTCCACGTGGCAGAGCTGCGCGTTCTTCTCGATGTAGACGCCGCCGGCCAAGATCTCTGGGTGGGGGGGACACGGTGGGGGACGGTGGCTGCGGGCACCCCCCCCCCAGCCCCAGCACCATGGGGAGGGGACAGCACCGCCCCGGGGAGCACGGGGGGGGGGGGTCAGCCCCACTCCAGGGGGCACCATCGCTCCAGGGGGCATCATCGCTCGGGGATGGGGACCCCAGCGGGCGCGGGGGGGTGGCACCGCTCTGTGACAGGGACCACGGGACCCATGGGGGGGGGGAGAGCCCTGGATGGGGGTCACGGGGTGCACAGGGGGGGTGACATCACTCTGGATGGGGCCTGTGGGGGGACGACACCAACACCCTGGGCTGGGGACCGGGACGTGGCAGGGGCCAGCACCGCCCCCAGATGGGGACCACGGTGGTGACACCATCGCTCCAGGATGGGGAACGCGGAGGGGACAGTGGGGGGGGGGGGGGATGGCACCAATCTGTGACGGGGACCATGGGGGGGTGGCACCGCTCTGGATGGGGACCATGGGGCACACGGGGGGTGGCACCGCTCTGGATGGGGACCACGGCGGGTGACATCGCTCTGGATGGGGACCACGGGGGGTGGCTCCGCTCCGGGACAGGTCCCAGGACCCGGGGGGGGGCCTCGGGGCAGCCCGGGGAGGGGGGGGGTCCCACCTGTGAGCTGGTTGAGGCCGAGCTGGCGCAGGGCGTGGCTGGTGTTGTGGTTGTAGTTGAGCAGCACGAAGAGCGCGAACTTCTCCTCGTAGAACTGGGTCCCGCGGATGACGCGCAGGTTCTGCAGCGGCAGCGAGGCGAAGATGTTCATGGCGATCAGGATGTAGCCCGTCACCTCCCGGATGGTCTGCGGGCAGCGGGGGGGGGGGGTCAGCCCGGCGGGTGTGTCCCCACGTGTGTCCCCTCCCCGTGTCCCCCCCCCGCTCACCTGCAGGAAGGAGAGGTCCTGCGTGTGGTCGATGAGGACGATCTCCAGGTTCCCCATCACGATCTCGCAGTTGTTGTACATCTTGTGCAGCGTCTGGTACTGGTGCTGCGCGTCCCCCGTCACGCTCAGCCCGTTCAGGGTCCCCGCGCACACTGCGGGCACAGCACCGTGTCCCCAGCGCCTCGGCACCGTGTCCCCAACGTCACAGCACCCTGTCCCCACTGCCTCCGCGTGTCCCCCCCCCGCCATGGCGGCCGCATCCCTCTGCAGTGGCCACATGCCCCCCGTGCTGGCCACAGTCGTGTCCCCCACAGGGTCCCTCTCCCCCCACGCTGGCCACATCCCCCCCCCCAGTGGCCACGTCCCCTCCTCAGTGACTCTGTCCCCCCCTCAGTGGCCACACCACTGTCCCCTCCTCAACAGTTTTGTCTCTGTCCCTCCTGCGCTACCCCTGTCCCCCCCCCCCCCATACTCTCCCTGTCCCCTCCATAGTGTCCCCCCACCCCCCCCAAACTGGCCCCACGGTGCCCCCGTCCCCCTCCATGGTGCTGCCCCCTCATCGTCCCCAGCGGTGTCCCAGCCGTGGGGGTGGTGGTGCCCGGCGGGGGGGTGACGGGGTGCTCCCCCGCCCTCCCCTCCCCTGCGCGGCGGCGCCCGAACCGGCCGGGCGAGGGTTGCGCAAGGCGGGTGCCGCGGGCATGGCCCCCCCCCGGCACGCCCGCGACGCCCGGACTTCGGACCCGCGCGGCCTGTCCCGCCTCGACGCCCGGGGCCGGGGTTGGGGCCAGGACGTCCAGGTCCCCCCAGAGCTCGGGGGGGTGGGCGGGGGGGGCAGCGAGCATCAAGGGGGCCCCAGGGTTAATGATTGCCCGGCCCCCCCCCCCGCGCCGGGGCGGACAGGGCCCCTTTGTGCGCGGGGCAGGATGCGGCCCCCTCCCCGCAGCCGCACAAAGGGGCGATTGTGGTGAGCGGGACGGGGGGAGGCCGAGCCCCCCGAAAGCGGCGGGAGAACCGGCACCCCCGGGGGCAGAGCGGGGTGCGGCCCCCCCCGGCCCGGCGCAGACGTGACTCAGGCCCCGGCACGGGGGGGGGCAGAGGCGGGTAAATGGCAGCTTTGTCCGGCCCCGGCGCGGGGGCAGCGAAGGGCCTGAGCCCCCTCGTGGGGGCGGCCACAGAGAATGGGCAGCTCGGTGCACACATGGGAAGGGGCGCGGGGCCAGCACCGCCCCCCCCCCCCAGCCACAGCCTGTGCCCCCCCCCGGGCCGGAGCTATTTTAATAGGGAAGGGGCTATAAAAAGGTCCCAGCTGCCTGGGGGCACGGCCCCCGCCCCGACGCCCTGGGGATGGGCACGGTGGGGCCCAAAGAGGGAGGAGCTGGGACCCCCAAGCAACAAAACGGGTTTCTGGGGGCAGCTGGAACCTGCTTGGGGGGCCCCCGGGCTGCCGGGGGGGTCGGGGGGGGGGCAGGATCCAGCCCCCGCGGGACCCCCGTGGCCGGGAACACGCAGCACTTCGGGGTGACGCTGGTGAATCATTAACGGCCGCTCAAAGGTCCCGGGACCCCCCTTCTGGCACCGGCTCCCGGCAAACCGAGACACGGGGGGGGGGGCGGGGGGGGGCTCAGGGTGCACCTGCCCGCTGGGGGGGGGCGGTGTGAGGGTCAGGGGCCCCCCGGGCGCCGTCGCGGCGTCGTGGCCGGGCGTTATCAGCGCGGGGCCGCGCTGGCAGCTCCGGCACGTCGGCCGCTATCTGCCGCGTGCCACCGCGGCCCCCCGGTCCCCGCCGCCAGGAATAGCACCGGGGGGACCGGGGGGGGGCCTGGGGACCCTGGGGGGGGGGCCGGGACACACAGACGTGACCTTCTGCCCTGGGCCCCGCCGGCGGCACAAAGGGGGTCTCTGTGTGCGTGGGGCCGCGGGGCCGGATCCTGCCCCGAACAAAGGGGGCTCTGAGCCGGGGGTGGGGACGAGGACGGGGGGTCTGGGGGGCTCTGGGGGGGTCTGGGGGGGGCGGGGAGCGGAGCCGGTCCCGCTCGCCCCAATTCTGGCACCGGGCACCTGCGGGTGCCGGGGCGGGACCCAGCCGGACCCCGCGTGCGGCAGCGCCGAGGGGCCGGGTGTGCCCCCCCCGCGCTGTGGGGGTGTCCCCGCACCTGGGGCACCCCGGCGGGTGACGCCGGCCCCACCTTCGCGTCCAGCCCTCGGTGTTTTCCTTTCGGGGCTGAAAAACAACTCCCGGGCGAACCCGGCCCTTCCGGGAGCGTCCCCCGCTGCCCCCGGGGCAGGGCGGGGGGGGCGGCCAGGGGCGGGGGGGCCGCTCCGAGGGGTCCCCCCTGTGCCCCGGCCGGATCCCGGTGCCGTCGGCGGGTCCCGGCCCCGCAGCCCAAAGTTAGCGCCGGCAGCTGCGGGGGGTGCAGGTGCCTCTGCCCGGGGCGGGGGGGGGGGGACACGGACCGAGCCCCGGCCCCGCCACCGACCGAGCCGCAGCCCGCGGGGGGACTTTGGTGGTCCCGGTCCCCCCGGCGGGTCGAGAGTCCTGGGGGGGGGGGTCCCGGAGCTGCTGAGAGCGGGACGAGGGTCCCGCACCGGCAGAACCGGGACGACGGAACCGCCGGGACCTCCCGAGCGCTCCCGGTCGCGCCGCCCCGTCCCGGGACTCCCGAGCGCTCCGGTGCCGGTTCCCGCCGCCCCCCCGCGCGCTGCCGGGGCCGGGGCCGGTGCTCACCTGCCTGCGCGGAGCCCGGCGCCGGGGCGCGGAGCAGCAGCAGCAGCAGCAGCAGCAGCGCCCGGGGCCGGGGCCGGGGCCGGGGCCGGTCCATCGCGGCTCCTCTCCCGGGCCGGCTCGCGGGGCCCGGCGGCTGCGGCGTGCCCGGGCGCGGCGGGGGGAATGCACCTGGCGCGGGGCCGCCGGGGCGGGGCGGGGCGGGGCGGGAGCGGCGGGACACACACACACCCCCCCCCCCCCCCCCGCAGCCCGGCCCGGGACCCGCCCCCACCGCGCCCCGAGGGCGGTGGCACCGGGACCACCCACCACCCCCCCGGGGCTGCGCCCCCCCAGTCCCGTCAGGTGCAGCCCAGCCCCTGCGGGCCCCCCCCGGGCAAAGACGGGTCCCATCACAGCCCCCCAACATTATGGGGAGGGGGGGTCTGGCCCCATTAGAACCCCCCCAGGGCAAAGGTCTGTCCCTTCGGTGCCCCCCCCAGGGACAAAGCCTGTCCTGTCCGTCCCCCCCCCCCCCCCCCCCCGCCATCTCAGCACAAGCTCTGGCCCCCCCCACGACAAAACTTGGCCCCATTACAGCCCCCCAACATTATGGGGAGGGGGGGTCTGGCCCCTTTAGAGCCCCCCCAGGGCAAAGGTCTGACCCCCTGTGCCCCCCCAAGGACAAAGCCTGGTGCCATCACAGCCCCCCAACACCACAGTGGGGGGGGGGGGGGGGGGGGCGTCTGGCCCCATTAGAGCCCCCCCCAGCTCCCAGGGTGAAGCCCAGGCCCCCCCCAGGGCAAAGGTGGGGCCCCACTGCAGCCCCCCAGCCCCACCAGGGTCATGCTGGGGGGGGGTGTGTATGGGGTGTGAGTGCTGCCCCCCACCAGCTCCTGGCCCTTGGGGGGTGGCGGGGGCAGCTCCAGGACCTGAGGGGATTTGGGGGGGTGGGGGGGCACAGGGCCAGCACCCTCCCCCCCCCAGCCCTGCGACAGGCGCTGGGTGTCCGTCCATCCATCCACCCCCCAAAAACAGCACCAGTGGGCAAAGAGCCCCCCCAGGACGGGGCTCCCCCCTCCATGGGGTGAGCAGCAGCCCCCCCCCCCCCTCCCCAGCTTCCCCAGGGTGAGCGCAGGGCCCCCCCTCACCCAAGAAGGGGGCTAGGAGCCCCCCAGTCACCCCAAACACCCCCATCTGCCCCCAGAGCGACGCACACCCCCCCACACCCCCCCCCCCCCCCAAGAGACACGGAGCCGGGCTGGGTGCAGGATCCTTTATTGAGTCTGCGCTGGGGGGGGGCCACGTCCGGCCGGAGCCTCCTCACATCGGCTTGGGGGGGGGGCGGGGGGCAGCACCCTGTGGGGGGGGAAAGAAGAGAGTCAGGCAGATTGGGGGGGGGGGTGAACCCCCAATCGCCCCCCTCCCCGATACGTACGGCGGGTCTGAAGCGCGGTGGGGGGGTCCGGTCCTTCCGCGCCTCCCGCGAGCGGTTCCGCACCACCTTGCTGTGGATGGCGCAGCTGACGCAGTAATGCAGCTTCACGTACAGCTTGGGCAGGACGTAGGCTGGGGGGGGGCAAAAAGGGGGGGTCAGCGGCCCCCCCCATCACCCCAAAACCCCTCAGGGCACGGGCGTCCCCCTCCCCGTCCCCCACCCGGGGGGGTGTTTGGCCCCGTTTCAGGGGCACCTCGCTGCCCCTCGCAGCGCCCCCCCCCCCCGCCCTCCCCCGATGCCTCCCGCGGCCCCCCCGGGCCCCCCCCGCTCTCACAGTCGAAGACACTGGCCTCCGAGATGTCCCGCACGGCCGCGGCCTCAACGATGTTCCTGATGACAAACTTCTTGATGGCCTTGTCCTTGGGGACGCAGCGGGCGCAGTTGGTGCAGCGGATGGGCTGGACATGGCCGCGGCCCTTCTTGGCCCGACCGTTGTTCCTCCTCTTCTTCGTCTGGCGGGGGGGGAGCAGAAAGAGGATGAACCCGGGACCCCCCCCACCCCCGATACCCCTGCCCCGCCCAGGCCTCGGCAGCCCCTACGAGCCCCCACAAGCCTCCCTGCCCCCCTCTTCCCCACAGCACCCCCCGACCTCCATAAGATCCTACGCCACCGCCCCCCCCGGCATCCTCTACCCCATATGGGCCCTGGGACCCCCCCCAAAGCATCCCCCACCCCCCCCGGGCCCTGAGGCTCCCTAAGCCCCCGCCCCATATCGGCCCTGGGGCCTCCTCGAGTGCCCCCCCCGGGCCCCCCAAGCCCCCCCTACGGGCCCTAAGGCCTCTCTGCACCCCCTCCCTCCGCAATCCCCCGCCCCCCGGCTTCCTACGGCCCCCCCGGGCCCCCCCGGCCGCGCCGCCCTCACCATCTCGCTGCCGGGGCGGCGAAAGAGGGTCCGGCCGCCGCGCCGCCGCCCTTATATACCCGCCCTCCGCCCGGAAGCGCCTCCGCCGCCGCCCCGCGGTCGCCCCGGCCCCGCAGGGCCCCTCCGGCCGCCTCGCAGCGGCTCCTCCGGTGGGACCGGAGTGGGGGGAGGGGAGTTGGGGGGGGGGGACGCGGGGCGGGCGGGGGCGGCGCTGGGCGGCGGTGGGGAGGGGGAACTATTTCTCCTCGCCGCGGCGGAGGGGTCTGCGCGCCGCGCGGGGGTGAAGAGTCAGAGCGCGCCGCGTGCTGCGTGTGACGTCACCGGCGCCGCGCGCGCCGCGGGGGGCGCTGGGAGATGGAGTCCGGGGGGGGGAACGTGTCCTGCCCCCCCCCACCCCCGGGGAGGGCCCGCGCGTGCCCCCCCCGCGCCCATGGGGGTCCCTGGGTGTGTCCCCCAGAGGGGCCCGCACTGCCCCCCCTCACACCCCGGGGGGGTCCCCACCGCCCTACCCCCCCCCCCAGGCCCCCTCCCAGCTCTGGGGGGACCCCCCCATCACCCCGCCATCCCGGGGGGGGGTGTGTGTGTGTGTGTGTGTCCCACCCCTTATGGGGGGGCCCCAAGTGTCCTCCCTCCCCCCCAAACCCCCACCGGGCACCCCCAGTGTCCTCCTCCCCCCCCCCCCAGCTCCTCCAAAGGGACCCCCCAAGATCCTGCCCCCCCCCCCCGCAGCCCCCCCAGCCCACAGAAGGGAGGCGGGAGGGGGGGGGAGGCGTTAAATTACTCCGGTTTATTTATAACAGACCTTCAGCCAGTACAGTACAAAACTTACAGTAGTAGATCTCGTTACACAAATAGGTAATTACAATATCTTACAGATACAAAAGCTCCTGTGGTCACGGGCGGGGGGGGGGTGGGATGGGGGGGGGGGCGGGGGGGGGTGGTTTTTTGTCCAAAAGCGAGTCTAACCTCACAAAAAAGGGAAAAACAAAGACGACAGCAAATCCATTAACGATATACAAATGAAAACTCCGTTAGAAAGGAAGGAGGGGCCGTAGCCGGGGGGGGGGGCACGGGGGGGGCCGGGGTATTGCACATCATCGTTTGTTCTTCATACATCTGATTAAAAAATATAGATATTTACACGAGTAAAGCGACCTGGAGTTTACAAAATTCCTACATTTTTGTTTTAGACTCTTTTACAGGAAAAAGAAAAGAGACGGAAAGGAAAAAAAAAAAAAAATAAAAAACGAACAACAAAAGCCAAGAGCAGTCAGAAACTGCAGAGCTTCCATTTCGGGTTGTAAAAACCCCTTTTTGGGGTTGTTTCGGCGCTGGAGGGGGGAAGGGGGGGCGCGGGGGGGGGCTCCGGCCGGGCGGGAGGGGGGAGCTGAGCCCCGCGTCCCCGCTCGCCACACGGCCACCGGCCACAGAACAGCAAGAAAGGAGGAAAAAAAAAAAAAATAATAATAATAAAAGAAATAGAATATTGAAAGAAAATGGGAAATAGGGGCAACGGGAGTTGCCGCCGCGTGAGGTGGTTGTGTTTGTGTCCGTAGAAAAGGAACAGCCTTTGGTTTGAACCTCAGGAGAGCCCCGCGAGCGGCTGCTGCTGAGGGGCGTTTTATGCATCCTGGGCCTGGGGGGGGGAGCGGGGCCCCCCCGCGGCGGGGGGGGGCTGCGGCCGGGGGGGTCCCGGCTGCGGCCGCCAGCACCGAGGCGGTGGCCGGTGTGGCCGCGGTCCCCGCCGGGGATCGTCGCCGGGGTCGCGCTTTATTTTTGGTTATCGGCTGCCTCCCCCGCCCCCCCTAAATCCCTTTCGCCAGGAGACCCCCCCCCACACCCCATCACGGAGGGGCCCCGGCTCCGGCCCCCCCCCCGCGGGACCGGGAGCCCCTTCCCTCGGTCTGGTGCCCCCCAAAACCGTCCGGCTCCCGGCTCTGCCGCCGGAGCCCGGCCCGGGGGAAGGGGCTGAGGAGACCCCGCAGCCGCCCCCCAACTCTTTCAGACCCTCCGAACATGGAGGGGGGGGGGGGTCCCGGGGGGGGGCAAAGCTCCAGCGTTGGGGTGCCGCCGCCCCGGCTCCTCCGCGCGAGCGGGACGGACGCTGCGGGGACACGGGGAGACCCCGCCGCCCCCCCGGGAGTGCCGGAGGGAGCAAGAAGGCTTTGGGGGGGTAGAAGGGGGGGGGGGGGACTGGATTTAGCGCCCCCCCCCTCGCAGGCGGGCAGCGTGGGGGGTCAAACCCCGCAGCAGAGCGGGCTGGGGATACTGGCCTGTGCCGAGGAAGAGGAGGAGATGGCGGGGGGCAGAAGGCTGCCCCAACACTCGCCCTCCCCCCGGCTGAACGTTTCCTTCATTGAGGTGGAGGGAGGGGCCCCCCCGCCCCCCCCCCCGCCGCGGGGGGTCCAGGCACACGGGGGGTTCACCCCCGCGGGAACGGGGAACCGGGACAGACCCCGGCCACGACGGGCCCCGCGGGGAGGCGGGGGGGGGGGGTCCCTGCTTTCTGGGTTTCGACTCATTAAAGCTCGGGGCGCAGCGGCCCCCCGCCAGGCGGGGGGTGCAGTGGGGCGGGGGGGGGTCTGGGGGGGTTTAGCACCTAATCTGAGGTTTGGCTTCGCCCGAGAGCGGGGACGGGCGACGCCGGGCTCGCACCAAGGGGGGGCTGGGAGCTGCAGGCTGGCGCGTGGGGGGGGGAACAGTCTCAAAAATTCAAGTGAGACTTTGGGGAGGGAGTGGGGGGGGGGAAAAAGAAAAAAGTTATAAAAAGAGAAACTAAAAAGCTTAATAAATAACGGAGGGAGGTGAGAGAGGTGGGGGGGGGGAAAGCACAAAAAAGTCCGTTAATATTTAAATAACTCCATTTATAAAAAGGCAAATTGTTAAGAGCTCCCCCTCGTCGGGGTTGGTTTTTTTTTTTTTTTTTTAGTTATTGATATTTTTTTTTTTAAATATTTTTTGTAGCCAAAGTCAGTGCAAAGGAGTATAAAAGAAAAACCAACAGTTCCATGCCCTAAGGGTGGAGGGGCTGAGCTGGAGACAGAGGAAGAGTGGAGGGTGGGCTGGGGGGGACGGGGGGGAGGAGGAGGAGGAGGAGGAGGAGGAGGAGGAGGAGGAGGAGGAGGAGGGGGGTTTAGCCGACTTTATGCTCGCCCCGCACTATGTGGGAGGAGAACTCGTACCGGTCCTGGCTGTGGTAGCCACAGATGTTGCATTCGAAAGGGTCTCTGAAGCCGTGGCAGCCCATGTGGATGGTGAACATGACGTGGTCGAGGAAGAGGATGCGGCAGTGCTCGCACTTGAAGGCCCTGATCTGCTCCCCGTCCTCGTTGACCACCCGCAGGGCTTCTTTGGCGGCGCTGGGGGTGGCGCGGGCGGCGGGGGGGCCCTCGGGCAGTTTGGGGTCCTCTTTGGCGTAGGCCGGGCTCTGGCGGCTGCCGGCGCAGTTCCCCGGCGGCGGCTGCGAGCTCCGCTCCTCGTGGTTGCTCTCGGTGTCCGTCGAGTCCTGGCAGCCGTTGGTGGGCGACACGCCGGGCTCGCGGCCCCGGAACACCACCTGCACCCCGTCCGGCCCCTCCTCGGGCCCCTCGGCGCCGTCCCGGCCCCCCGGCAGCTCCAGGCGGCCCGGCAGGGGCTGGATCTGGGTGTAGACGGAGCTGATGACGGGGGTGACCTCCGAGATGCAGTTTGTGGGGGGCAGCCGGAGGGGCCGCAGATGCTCCCCCCCCATCAGGGCCAGGGAGCTGCCGTAGGAGGGGTCGAGGGGGTGGTGGGCCGAGACCATCTCCACGTCCTTCTCGAAGCCGGAGTTCACGTCGAAGGGGAGGTCCGAGAGGGTGAAGCGCATCTGCTTCTCCCCTGCGGGGAGGGAAGGAGGGAGGGGGGGGTCAGGACGGGCAGCCCCGCTCCTGGGGGACGCTCCCCCCCCGCCCCGACGTCCTCCCCCTCCCCGGCGCCGCGCGACCTGCCCCGTCCCGGGATCGTGGGGTGAAAGGCGCTCGCCGTGCCGACACCAGCCGCGTGCCCCCGTGCTCCCGCGGTGGGGGGGGGCCTGGCTCCCCCGACCAGGGGGTTCCCCCTCTCCCTCCGCGTTCCTGCCTGCCCGGGAAGCCAGGGGAGGGGCGAAATCATCCCCTTACCCACGAATTTCTGAGGTGTCGATCGTTTCCGTTTGGTGAGGCTGTTGGCCAGCCGGTCGATAAACGTCGGCCGATCGGACGAGGGGTGGAGCAGAGAGTCCGGCACTAGCTCCAGGTCTCGCATCTCGTCACCTGGCAAGACAAGGAAACGCGGGTTCAGCCGGCGACCGCGGGACGGGGCGAGGGGGACGGGCACGCTGCGCCCCAGCCGCGGCCAGCGCTCGAGGCTCACTCCTGCCCTTCCAGCCGGGACGGACCTGCGGGAGGCTCCCGGGCCGCCTGCTCCAGGCCCAGAGCTTACCCCGTCGGCGAATCGGTCGCGGGGGAGCGCCGGCAGCCGGTCCGCCTCCCTTCTTCATCGAGCTGGGCCCGCTCCTGCCACTTTGGGGAAGAGGAGCCGGCTTCAACGGATCGAAGTGCCCTCGATTTTCTTGCCGGCTCTCAACCCCGTCCCGGAGAGACCTGCCCCGCGGCGAGGGCGGCTCCGCCGTTCCCGTGCCCCGCGGCGGGGTGACGGATCGTCCGGTTCAAGTCTCCGTGTGGGAACCTCACCGAGGGCGCCGGCGGCTCCAAACGGGTGAGGAGCCAGGAAGGCTCCGGCTTCGGGTCTTTGCCGGCGCAAAGAGGGGGGGGGTCTGTCTGCAGGCTCCGAGGGGGAGCCCGGAGGGGCTCCCAAGCCGCGCGGTGCCCGGCGCAGACGCCTGCCCGCGGGGTAAATCCCCCCACGTCGTGGCTGTGCTCTGTTATTTATGGAAAACGCTCTCGGTGGTTCTTGCGCCAGAAACACGGGCCAAGGGCGCGTTTCGATTCGGGGGGCTTTGAAATTCGGCCGTCGGCGAGGGGAGGAGCAGGGAGGTCACGCTGGGCACTGGCAGAGGTTTGCGGCATTCACCAACGCGCGGGCAGAGCGGCGCCTTTCATCCCACGATTGCCGGGGCACGGAGAGCGCCGGGGGCTCACGCTCTCCCCCACGCAGCACCCCCCTTTTCTAAGGGGGTGTCCCCAACGCTCGACCCCGTCACCCACAGACGGGGCTGGAAAGCGAAGCCGCGACCCCGTTTCCCACCCTGCCGGGACCCCCCTGCCGGTGTCCCCGGAGCCAGGGAGGCCGCGGGGCTCCGGAACCCCCCCCGGCACTGACCTTGCTGGCTGGCCAGCGCCTGCGGTTCAGTGTTCAGACTCTGCAGGTAGTTGTGGCACCGCTCCTTGTGCTCCTCCAGCGTGCTCTGCTGCTTGTAGCTCCGGCCGCAGTAGTTGCACTTGTAGGGTTTGCCGACGGTGGGGGAGGAGACTGCAACAACAGGCAAACCAGAGCCCGGCCTAAGAACAGGCACCGTGCCCTCGACGAAGAGCCCGGGCAGGGCCGGACGCGCGTCGACGGGAGAGAAAAGCGCCTGGAACGGGCTCACATCGACCCCCGAGCCGTGCCGCAGGGACCGCGCCTCGCCGGCACGGCGGCCTGGCCACCAGCTACCCCCCCCCAGCTCCCCGATTCGCCCCCTCGGAGACCCGCAGGAGGAGGGCTGGGTGCTCCCGGGTTCTGATGGAAATAAATCATCCTTTGGCCAAACACCTGAACCAAAACGCCTCGGGCCCGGCTTTTACCCACGCTCTGCTCCCAATACGGGTTTCTCGTCACGTTACGCGCCTCCCGGTGAACCCTCGTGCTGGAAGCCCCGACAAGGGCGATATTTAAGGAGGGCAGCTGGACCCCCCAACTTTTTAAACGTTTCTAAACATTTCTTCACCCTCCGTTCGCCCCAAAGCACTCAGCCAGCGGCTTGGCCAGCGCTCGGCGGCTGCGCAGTGCGCGCACCCCCCCCAGTGAGACTCGTGATAAACGCACTCCCCAGACACGTTTTTTTTCCTCATCTCTCCCAATTTTCTCACTTCTGACTGAAAATCACCGAAGCCACGCGAGGTCGGCATTCAGCCTCACTGGCCGGCGACCACCAGACAAAGGAGAGTGGCCACCACGTGCCGCGGAGCCGCTGCTCCTCACCGCGGCGGTCCCTGCGCGCTCTCACCGGCGGGCTACTTACGGTGAAAACCCACGGCCCCCCCGCGGGGAGATGGTATCTCTGGCCCCGTCGCAGTTTCCATCGCGTGCGCGAGGCCGAGCCTGCGCCGGGGAAACGCAAACGCTGACGCGGGGGTTTCGTGCCGCCCGTCGGGCGATGGCTAACGACGATAACGACGGCAGTGCTCGGGCAGCCGACGGCCCGCGGGCGCGGGGGCAAGGCGGTCCCCGCCCCACTGAAGGTCTGGGAGGGGGGTGAAGGGATCCAGGCTCCCAAGGTTGGGCCCACTCAGACGCCTTTTAGGGAGGCAGCTCGTTAGGCCAGAAGGTGTTCACGGGAATAAAAGGCGAGTGCCGGGTTGCTGAGCTCGCCTCCCGACAGGCACGACCCCAAACCGCGGAGCCACGCCACGCCGGGGACGGGGACGCGGCGGCGTTTGAGCCCAGGAGCTGCTGGGCCCTTCCCCTCCGGCCCCGCGCCCCCAGCTGGGGAGGTTGGTTTTAGTAGCGGGGAAATGCCCCAAAATCGGCGGCTTTTGCTGGAAGCCGGAGCCCATCGCCCTTGGCCCGGCTCGGCAGCCCCACGGCAGCCGCCTGCGTCCCGCTCGCCCCGTCGGGCTCCGGCGCGAGGCTCGGGGAGGAGCGTGTCGTCTGCCACAGCCTGCCCGGACCAGGTTCTGTCTGTTCCTGTCAGATGTACGGGGTTGTTTGGGGGTTTTTTGCAGCTTGTGGTTTAACCTTTAACTGCTTTCTAAAAAAAAAAAAAAAACCCCAAACCAAAAAAACCCCCATTTTCAGGCTGTCGGTGAATCCACCCTTACCCCCCACCCCAGCTCCAACACCTGGGCTCCCGTCCAGCGCCCGGCGCTGCGGTGGGGACGCGGGGCCAGCGCCAGCTCGTCCCGGATCCCGCCCGGCCCGCGGCGGGCAGCGAGGAGCCCGGCCGTGTCCACACGCGCCGTGTCCCCGCCCGCTCCCGGCCCGGCGGCCCAGCCGAGCCGCGGGCAGATCCGGGAGTCCAGGAGCCGCTGTGGATTTCACCACCGAAGCTCCGGGTTAGAAATCAATCCGGAGAAGCCGATGACAAGTGCAAATCTCTCCTCCCAGCCCTCCCCGGGCAGCAGCATTGTCGCAGAGCAGCGGAGGGTTGGTTCACTCCAGTCCCGAGGGAGGTGAGGATGCCACCAGCCTCCGAGTCCGAACACAAAAATGCACGTTCGGAATTTACTCCTCAAATCTCGCCCTTCAGATGCGGGAGCCCCGACTCCGAATTCCGTGATGTCTCGTTCATCTCCATCACTTGCGCAGCTTCTGAAGTTCACAGTTCCCCAACTGACGGGGTTTTGTTACTCCTAAACCGAACAACCCAACCCCCCGCGCGTGTTCGTGCCCCGCCGAGCTCTCCCGATGCTGCGCTGGGAGCGGCGTTGGCTTTCCAAGCCGGGAAGCTCCTTCCTCGGGATCCGGCCTTGCCCTTCCCCACCCCCAGCCCGTGTTTCAGGGCTCTGGGGACAGCGGGACACCAAGGAGCCTGCGACCTGCCCCTGGCACCGGGACGGGGACGTGGGGACTGCGCTGTCCTCCTGCTGCGCTCCCGGCTCTGCCCGCACCCTGGGTTCCACCTCGGGGACAGGGTTTTAGGCGGCTGCAGGACAAGGAAGGAGGCTCCATCCCGCGCTGGGCTCAGCCTCGCGATCCGTCGCTTTTCCTTTTACCCCTCAGTCTGTTCTTTGAGATCGTCACCGTCACCCACCGACACGCGCTCGTGATCGGGCGGACTCGGTCCATCCGTCACCTGCCGCGAGCGAGAGGCTTCGGGCAGGCAGCGAGGGCCGGGCAGGATTCCCCCAAGTTCTTCAGCCCTGTAATACCCGAAACACGAGCAAGGGGGCCGCTCTCCTCGCCCCGGCCCCAAGCTCCAGGCTCGTTTATTTACCGCCCTGCCAAGCGGCGAGGACGAAGAGGGAGGGAGGTCTCGGGGGGCCGGCGGCTCGTCTCAGCTGTCCCGGGTGTGGGCTGCAGCTTCTGATCTATTTCAGAGCAACGCAGCGTGTTTGATCTGGATTTTAATACCTCACTTTTTTGGACAGCACATCCTCCGAGATGAAAGCTCCGCGTCCCTCATGGGGACGGCATGAAACGCACATGCCTCTAGTTAAGGCAGAGGGAGGGAAAGCCAAGCCCCGCTGCCTTCCACCCAGGCAGGGCAACCGCTAGACTCTCGCCTGTGAAATCCACATTAAACGAAGGTTTTTCTTAGTTTTTCTTAGTAATTAGCTCCCATAAAGATTAATTTTTGTTTGATATTTTGTGAGGGCTTGTCCCATTTCTGCGTGTCTTGATCGAAGGACTCAAGACGACCCTTTCCCTGCCTGGCAGCGGGGAGACGTCGGCACAGCTCGGCCAAGGACCCACCTCCGGGCGCTCGGCGAGGGCGAACGCGGCGGACAGGCAGCGGAGACACGACCGAGGAGCCCAGAAACGACCCTCGCCCCGGGGTCCCCTGAAGCACGTTCATTAATTAACACGCGAGCAGGCTCGGAGCGGGGCCTCGCCAGCCCACGCGCCCCACGTCCAGGTCTGCGCATCCGCCTGCGAGTCGGGGTTCCCAGCACGGGGCTCCGCCACGTAACGCCCCCGAGCCCCGCACCCCACACGGAGGGGACGGGGAGGGTTTCAACAAAGCGAAGGACGGGCACCTTCCTAACGGGACTCTGCTCCAGACACTCCAGATTTTGTTTTTTCAAAAATCCAGGAGCCGCCCAGCTCCAGAGCACCCGTCTCCTGCCCAAACCCCGCGCGCCGAAGGTCCCCGAGCCGACGCGGCGCTGCCCAAGGTGGAGGCGGAGGGGAGGAAGGATGATGGTGATGGCTCCGTCGGGAGGGCCGAAGGCTCAGCTGGTCCCGAGCAGCCGCCATGGTGCTTCGCGGGGAGCCGGGCTGTCGCCGGGGCCGGGCTCTCCTCGCCCTCCGAGCGGGGCGGGAGGAGACACACGCGCTCTTTGCTCTCCGGAGTTAACGACACGAGGGTTTTTGCATCCAGCTACCGCCTTCTCGCTTGGTTTTTTTCCCCCCTTAGAGATAAGGAAAGAATGTGGGGAAAGGATTTCCTTGGCATTTCTCCCCATTAACTGGCAAAGCCCAAGGCTGCTCATCTCGCCTCCTCCCCTGGGGTGAAACCAGCTCCCTCCCGGGATCACAAACCGCTGCCTTATTCCAGCCAGGCTGGAGAACCAGACGAGACCAACAAGGTTTTACACCGAGAAGCGGCTTTGTCCCTTGGCAGCGGGGACATCAGAGACAAAATATAATGGATGGAAAACTCCTGCAAAGCCCCAAAGCCCCTCCTGCGCAGACTCCAGGCGAGAACCAACAGCCCCATTCCAGGCTCCGGGGGTCAAACCGCCTGGATTCCCCTCCGGCATCTCCCGGAAAGACTCAGGTGCGGGAGGGAGATGAACTCCCAAAAGAAACAGTGAAGGGGGAAGATTTGTCCACAGCTCAAACCCGGAGCACCGCAGCCTCCGACTGAGAAGGGCAGAAACTTAAAGCAAACGGAGGTTCTCGGGCCAGGCTGCGAGGGGGGAGCAGGTTTCTGGGCTCCTGGGTGCGGCTGTGGCGAGAACAGGCTCTTCAGGGCCCGGTTTCTCCCTCCACGGAAGCGCCCGACGCTCGTCCCCACGCAGCGCGCGGAAGGTCAGAGTCAGTCACCGCCGTTCAAAGCGTCTGCGTGAACCTGAAAAGCCCCGGCAGCACCGTCGAAAGGCGCCGGTACGGAAATCAGGGGGAAACGACGACAGAGCAGGGGCCAGCTGGCGTGTTTCACTCCCACCCGTGGCCCCCGCCAGCTGTTACATCACGGAACCGGAGAGTTGAAAACCACATCTCAAATGTCACATTTGAAAAGGACAATGTCAAAACAAGACGCAAACAAAACCCCTCAGCGCTCGTTTTCGCTGGGGCAGGGCACACCCAGGGGTGGGACCTATCTTGACTCAATAAACTCTATTAAACATTTATCTTTATAAGAGATGCAATAACCCCCAGGAAGGGCTGGAACGCAGCGGCACAAAGCCCCGCGGGTGCCCCTGGGGTCCGCGGAGTTCCCAGACCGTTCGCCAGCCGCAGCCACAACCCCGCCCCGGGCACGGGCTCGAGCCGGGAGCCGATACGACAGCGAGTCTGGCTGCTGCGGGTCGGGAGGTGGAGGCTGGCGCTTTCGGAAGCTGGGCTCAAATCCCCGGTTTTGTAGCATCACGGCGTGTTCCCTCCCTGCCTCCTCCTCCCTCCCCGGCCCGCGCGGCCGCAGCTACCCACCGGAGTGCGTCCGCAGGTGGCCGGTGAGCGCGTCCCTCCTGCGGCACGCGTAGTTGCAGAAGGGACACTTGAAGGGCTTCTCGCCGGAGTGCAGCTTGATGTGACGCAGGAGGTTTCCCTTCTGGGTGAAGGAGGCTCCGCACTGGTTGCAGTGGAACGGCCTTTCTCCTGCAAAACCGGGCGAAACTCTTGATTAAAAGCATTTTCCAAGCCCGCAGAGGAGCAGCTCTCGAACCAACAGCACCGAGCACGTTTGGGATGGAAAGGCCTCGGCTACCGACCAGCTCCGGATGCAACCCTGCACCCGGGGAGCCTCAGCCCTGCTGCTGGCGGTTGGATGGCGACGAAGGAGCTACACGCACCTTCCCAGACTTTCCCCGGAGCCTGACACCCACCTCCCGCGGCGTCTGCGCCCACCAGCCAACACCCACAGAAATCCGCTTCCCTCGGGCCCCCCCCGCCCGTGCCCCGGGGCCGCCGCTCACCGGTGTGGCTGCGCTTGTGCACCATCAGCACGTTGGGGCCGATGCACACCATGCCACAGATGTCACATTTCAGCTTGCCGTTGGGCAACCGAATGCCCCCGGGGGAGTGCGGCTCCTGGCCCGTCCCGTCGCAGTAGCCCAGGGGCTCCGAGAGCGAGTCCTCCACGATCACGCTGTCCTCCTTCTCGAGCATGCGGTCGTCCTGTGACAGCAGCCGGCTGGCTTCCTCATCGCTGTACATCTCCACCTTGATCGAGTTTGCTACAGGGAGGCAGAAGGGACGAGACACAGTCAGCGGGGGAAAAAAACTCTGAGGTTAAAGAAGGCGGGAGCGCAGCTTAGGCGAGACTTACTCCTAACAGAAATACTGTGCTGCGTTAAGCGATTTGTGCGCGATAAACGTGCATCTTCTTATTTTGTCGGCTACTCAAGAGCAGACACCAAACACGGATCACACGAGGTTATGGGCTGGATGGTTTGTTTGCACACCCCGAAGGTTCCTGCTCTGCATCCTGCCTCGTAGGGCGACTGACTGGAGAAAAAGAAATTGAGTTCCCTGGATTCAAAGGCAGAGGGGGAAAGAAAAACTGCTCGTGCTTTTAAGGTACCGCAGAGGAAGCAAAGACACCAAAGTTTGACTCTGATCAGTAAAGGCTCAAAAGCCCCCGGCCCACAGAGCCTAACACGAGTCTCCCGGACGGTCACTAAACCTCGGCTCACTAGAGAAGACGTTGCTTCACCGCAAGTCGCTCCAAGACCTGGGATCCATCAACTATCTTAAAGGCAAAAAAAAGAAACCGAAGAGGACGGTGCTGGAAACCCCCAGCCCTGCCCCAGGCACGCCGAGCCCTGGCCCTGCCTGCCCCGGCTCCCCCCAGGCAGCTCTGCCTCTCCCCTTCCCTCAGCCGCCGAGGAGGCTGCAGGAATCGCGGCAAAGGAGCGAGGGGACGAGCGCGCAGACACCCGTGGGGCGGCGTTTGGGCACCGAAAACCCCAAGAAAGCTTGTGTGAAACCAGGGAAGGGGGTGCCCGGGACCACCGAAAGGTCCCGCAGCTGCGGGAGCAGCCGCCCGGCGGCACTTCTGGCCCAGGCAGGAGGGCAGGAGCCAGAGGAACGGCCCCCCCGAAGCCGGAGGGGCGCGGGGCCGGGGCGGCAGGTGGGGCTCCCCGTCGCAGCGAAGCCCCCGGGTTTCCCTCCCCGCCGCTACCTTTCCTTCCTCCCGCAGCATCAGGAGCCGAGGCTGGCGAGGGGATGCGCCAGCCCTGACCTACATTCCCGGCTGCTCTAATGATCTGTGGAATGCCACAAATCAAACACTCCCCGAGACGACGGCGACCGCTCCGCTCCCGCCGCTGCCAGCAAGCTGCAGCCCTGCGGGGACCGGGAGAAAGAAGGACGGGGGAAACCTCTGCCTCTCCCTCTCCTCCCTCCCAGTGAGCTCGTCCACCCCGATCCTGCACGCTTCCTCCCTCGGCCAAGCGTCCGTCCCACCTCGCGACGCCGCCTGTACCCTCCGCTCGAGGGAGAACTGTCGCCGGGACACCCTCAGCCTCGGTGAAAAGTCGCCTGTTCGGAGAGCCCGTCTTTAAATGATCAAATTGGGAAGTTTCCTCCCACTTTCAGCCATCGCCAGCAGCCGGGAGCGAGAGGGAATCCCCTGGGGAGGCTCCCGGGCGCTCTCCTCGGCCGATCGCACCCACTACCTGCTCCCGTGGTGCTGGTCCTGGCAGGCCGGAGGAGGATGACGCTGGAGTAAAGTCGGATCCAGGTCACCCACATGGCCACGCACCGAGCCCACGGGCTTAAACAAAATATTTACAGAATCCCTTTAAATATCAGATTCTTATTTCTTCCATTTAAAGCAGGAGGCTCTTCCCAATCCCTTAAGAGGAGAACTGTGGGGGCTGGAGGAAACTGAACTTTATATACACAAAGGAGCCTCTGCTGCTGCCCGCAGGGTAGGAGATTGCAGAGTCCAAGCTGCCTGGTGGAGCCAGGCGTGAGAACGGCGCGGGCTGAGCGCAGCCACACACAAACCCCAGCAGCTTCCAGATCTGGTGCTGACTCGACCCCTGGGGCTCGTTCAGCTCTTTGTGAGAGCAAACACTCACCCACGGCCCGGAGACGCCCGCGGCGCGCAGCGGGTTGGAGAAAAACTCGGTAACGTCCCGGGGCCCGAACTGCCCGGAAGATCCGACCTGTAAAACCTGGGGGGGCTCCTGAACAAAGTCTCGCGTGGGCTGGGGCAGGGCCGGTCCGTCCCGGGAGGCTGTGGGTCGCTTACCGGGCGAGGAGGACGCGGGAACGCCGCAGAGCCCAGACGGCGGCAGCGAAAGGGTCCTGGTGCCGGGGAGACCCGTGCCCCCCGCTGCCCCGGGAAGGGCGGACGCGCGGCCCCCGAGGAGCCGGACCGTGCGCCCGGGGCGAAAGCTCCTCTCCCGCGCCGCCCTCGAGGCCGGGCGGCAGGCAGGAGGGCACTGGCTCTCCCCCAGAGCTAGGTACGGCTTTGCAAGTGGGGATTAACGAGGAGCAGCAGCATGGAAGTGATTCATCCGAGGCTGCGTGAGGTTTATTGCCGGGTGAAGAGCCCAGGAATCCTGGCTCGCGCTCCCTCCTTCCCTTCCTGGCTCTGGCGCAGACAATGCTCCTTCCCAGAGAGGCTCCAGGCAACGTGAACTGTGCAGACACCCGGCCTTGGCAATCGCAGGCACTTTCAGACCGTCTGCGGAGCCACCGGCCAAAGCCACCGCTGGCTGCGGCCCGGGAGGAGGCTGCGGCTGAAGCATTCTCGCGGGGGGAGCAGAACCTCGCTGACGCGTTGGCCGGTGCCACCGCGCTCCCCCGGGGGCGTCCAGGAGACCCAGCGCAAAGAGCCGCCTCCGTGCACCGACGCGACGGGAAAAGCTCCTCTCGCGGCGGCGGGAGCTGCCGGGATGAGTTGACGTTCGCTGCACTTTGATTTTCTGGTTGGGTTTTTTGTTGGTTGGGGTTTTTTTTTTTCCCCCCTTCCATTCCCCTGGGGACTTATTTTTTCCCTGGGCGGAGAAGGGAGGCCAACTATTGTTCTGTAATTCTCCTTTCAGAAGCAATGCAGAGTCCAGTCTCACTGGAGAGAAGTCTCTGCTGGCAGAACAGGTTATATAATATTCTTGCTCCTCTGGGGCACGACGCTTGCTGGATGAACCAGCTGTGAAGTCAAGTCAGATCAGAGGCAACACCATCACTCACATCCTGCTGTTAAAGGGGAAGGGATCGTTATTGTCCTCTCCGTCAGTCCCACGTGCTCAGTTCCTTTTGCTTCTGATCAAGCGAAAAGGCTGCGTTACCTCTCAGAGCTGTCCTCTGCCGAAACGCCAAGATTTCGTTTCTTTGCAGAGCTTCTGAGCGTCTTTGTAGGGCAAATGTAAAATAAATAGCAAGTAATAAAAGGAAAAAATGGCAACAACCTCCTGTGGAAACGTCATGTTTTGGGCTTGTTATATCCCAGTTCAGAAAGAGGAACCTTCCCAGGCCAGGAGCTCAGCGGAGGCGTCCCGAGCACCTCGCTGCTGGAAGCCCACGCGGATAAATTACGGGGGAGTTTCCCCGCGACGGCAAAGGAATAGGAAAGGGCCCGGCGGGAGCGGGAGGGGGGCTCAGAGCGGCGCCCACTTGTCGGTGCCGGTTGAGTCAACCTGGTAGAGACGGCCGAGAGCGCGAGTCAGAGCGGGACCCGCCACCTCCTCTCGTCTCAGCCCCCACACGACTGCGCGGCACGTGAGGCCCACGGGAACTCGGCGGCTGCCCCGAGACGGCCGCGCTCTGCACCGCGTCTCGGCGCGTTCAGCCCGTCCCAGCCGTTCCGAGCTCGGGCAGGGCCGCGCCATCCCGCACCAGGGCCGCGTCGCGGTGCCGACCCCGCACCGAGCCAGCAGAGGGGGATGAGGACAGGCTGCGGCCACTCCAAAGCCTGTTTTACTGGGGGAGGTTCTTAAAGACAACCAAAAAAGCAGTTTCCTTCATTTTAAATAAAAAACAGAGAGTTCCAGGGCAGGCAGGGAAGGAGATGGAAAGTTTCATGTCACGGACGGGAGATTCCCCACATGGGTCCTGTTTCTGGGTCCTGGTCAGGCGCCAGCACCAGCTCAGCCACAGCACTTCGCCGGGCGAGAGCACGCGGAGGCTGCGGCGTGGCGAGACCTCGGCGCGCTTCGTCCCCCCGTGGCCCTCCCGGTGTATCCGGAGACGCTCGGGGCTCCCCGAGTCTCCCGCAGCGACACGAGTAACTCCCCAGCAGAGTCGGTCGGGTCGAGGCAGAGCTCAGCTGCCACCTGAACCACGGCACCCGCCGCGGCCCCCCACCCTCCCCAGCCACCACACCAGAGGAAGCGGAGCAGCTTCTCGTTTCCCACCCGGCCATCCAGACAGATAAAAAAATAACTTCTAAAGCAACCAGTGGCTCTGCAGCCCCTCCCGAGTTGTGACTATTAACAGCCTGGAACGCGCAGCTGCGTGAACGTCAAGGTGGAATTCACAACCACAAGGAAAGACCCCGACTCCTCGGCACGGCCACAGCCGATCCAAAAAACCCCGGGCGCAGCCACCGCCGGTGCCCAGGGCCAGGAGCGGGCAGCTGCTCCGCGCGGGACCCAGGCAGGGTTTTATCCTCTTCGCTTGAAAAACAAAGAGTCAGACTCAGAGTCACAGCGGGAAGTCAAAATTTATGTCACGCCTGAGCGAGCGCAGGGTCTGGGGACAAACCGGGCAGCCCTTGGCACGGCTTTTTCCCTCAAGTCGGCTACTCACCGCTGAGGGAGCGGCTCGGGGAGGAGTGCTGGCTGTTGGGCGTGCTCACCGTGGGTCCCACGATGGCCGAGCTGAACTCCTTCTCCAGAGAGGAATCCCCGCTACCTGCGGGAGGAGGGAAACACAAGTCAGTGGTGCCCGAAGCACGGCTTGTGGGCGCCCCACCGGCTTCACCCTGCCGAGCCTCTTCCCAGCACCTCGGCTCTGGAAAGGGGGTGGAGGACGCGGCTTTCACCCCAGGGCACCGGCTGCCACACACGCCAGCGCGGTGCGAGGCGGCAGCGTGGTGCTTCCTGGACCCCAATCCTCCGGCTGCGACCTCCTCCGACGCCGCAGCCCCGAGCCCGCGCCGTGCCGACGGCAGCAGCGCGCTGTGCTCTCCTCGGCGGCTCGCCGAGAGGCTGCCGAAGGGGAGAGGGGTGGGCACGCCACGCCGGAGGGCTGCACCGCAGCGCAGAGCCGTGCCGGCCGGGGGGAGCCAGGTCACCCCCCTGGGCACGAGCAGCAATCCCCCACCAAAACAACCCTGAGCTGCCAGGCTGAGCCCAGCGCCCTGCCTGGGCGAGCGGGTCCCTTCGCCAGGCACTGGGGTCCCCCGCCCCGACAGTCCCTGCCGAGGTGACAATTCCCGAGCAGGTCCCTGGATGTCGAGCCCCCCCCCGACAGACCCCTGCAGTCCCTGGAAACAGGCCCTTGCCCGTCCACACTGGAAAGCGAATTGAGCGACGCGGCTGCCTACGAGATCACCTCGAGCCCAGGGCATGTGCTCGCCAGGCCAGACTCAGTTTTTCCCCTTTGGGGGCTACCGGGTTTCTGTTCCGGCGAGACCTGCCAGCGCGCAGAAACCCCCCGCCCCGTTCCCTGCCAGCCCTCCCCACCGCGTGCCCGAGAGCAGGCAGCTGCCTGCAGCGGCCGCTCCGCAGCGATGCTGTGGGGACGGGGACGGCGGAGTTCCATGATGGGAAGCGCAGAAGCGCCGCGAACGCCTTTAGCACAGCTGGGAATGTTATTTCTAAATACTCGCATCTGGAGAAACTCTTCTCTCGGTGCTCCCCGAGCCCAGTTCATCCCATTGTCTGATGACTACTGGGACGCTGAGCTCATCAGCCTCGCTGAGCATGGGAATCGTTTATGGTAACTGCCCTCGGTGAGGCAGCAGCTTCCGAATCGCTGCTTGGCTGCCACCAAGCCGGGACACCCCAGCAGCATCCTCACGCTCCCCAACTCCCCGCGGCAGCATTTTCAAGAGGTTTGCTCTTTCCTCCCGGAGTCATGGAGGGAGAGACTTGGAGGACCCTTCCCTCTCCCCTCCCCACGCCTCGGCGAGGCCGGCAAGCTTCCGCCAGCGCCTTTGAGTCACACGAAGCGTCCGCGCAGCGCCGGCCGCAGCAGAGAGGTTAAGGAGGAGGCTGAGCGAGGAGGGAGCTGGCTCTGCGGGCTGGGGCCGAAAACCCAACAGCTGCTGCCTGGGGTGGGACCGACCCTCCCGAAGGGTCTCGGTACATCGCAAGCGGCGCCCTGAGCCCACTGCGCTCATATTTGCCTCCACAGGCATCTCGGGGGGGGTCAGGCCTCTCCTTCCCTCTCCTCCCTGCCAGCACGGGGGATTTCAGACACCTCTAAATCCCCCTCCAGGGTCAGTCCCTCTGCCCAGCGCAGCCCCCTGCACCCCTTCTCCTCCGCGCACTGAGAGCGAGCGGAGACGGCACCGAGTTATTTCAGGATCCTCCTCCCCCCCCGCCGCTCCCGTTTAACTCGCATTATTCTACCTTGCTGGAGATACCCTGGAGTGTTATCACAGCCAACTCCTTGGAAACAGCGCTGGAGCCCAGGCTGCGTGTGCATGTCTGCGTCGCTGGCAGGGCGCACGCAGCCACTCACCTTCCAGGAAGAGCAGATTCCTGGAAGCGAGGGAAACGACCGTCATTTTACAGGCAGGCGGCACGGCGAGCGGGAACCCGGGCTGTGCCGCTCCCCGGCGCGGGGACAGGCGGCCGCGGCCTTCCGAGAGCACGGGGCCGCGCCGGGCCGGCTGGGGATGATGCTCTGAGGAGGGAGAGGGCAGGGGATGGGGGGCCAGGGATGCCGCGGGGTCTCTGCTCTCCCCTCACAACGCAGCCGGCTGCGCCCCGGCTCAGCGACCAGGCACAGGCCCCGAAATATCAGTGGGAAAAAGAGGATCTGCTGACCGGAGGGAGAACAGCATCATCCCTCACGTCAGCCCAGCGGTGGCTCATCTGGGCTCCGACCCTCCTGCATTGATAAGGGGAGACCGAAGCCTCGGTCCTCAGCTCCAGAACCGGAGCAGAAGCGTCTCCCGTTAAAGCCCGGGCGCTGCACGGCGCGTGCGGGACCCCCAGCACACCAGAGCCCGGCAGCACCGGAGCCGCCGCGCAGCCCCGAGGAGCCACCTCGCACCTCCCGGCCCACGCCAGTGCGTCCGTGTCGAACGGCCACGACTCACGAGCCCGTGGCCCCGTGCTGGAGTCGCAAGGAATTTCTTTTAGGCGGCGCTTGCAGGTGAGCTTACCTCAGCGTGCAGTTCCCATCCTGCAGAAAAAGACCCTCCTGGTGCCAGGTTTAGCCCGGCTGGCGAGGGCAAGGCTCGCTGGCAAAGCCCCGGGTGATGCTGACAGCAGGGAGAACCCCGCTGCGCTGTTTTACAACCTGTTCCCAGCTGCTGCCAATCTCCCATGTATTGGAGAAAGGTTAAAAACCCCGAACTAGAATTTAAGTTAAGCGTTAAGGAGAAAAATAAAGCGAATTTCTCCTCGGTCCCTTCAAGCATCCTGTTTTCAGCTCAAAGCTCAGCTCCTCTGCCCGCCAGCTTCACCCTCCGGACCCCACAGGATCCTCCTTATCCCAGAGGATCCTCAGTCTCCTCCCGGCTGGAAGCACCGAGGGGTAACACGGCGCCGACCCCCGGCGCCCAGAACCTCCCCGAAACAGGGCTCAGGCCAGCGCGAACCTTCGCCCTGCCAAGAGCCGCCGCTCCCCGGGAGGGAGGGATCGCTGTCCAACCCCCGCAGAGCCGCGCGGGTCTCAACCAGGACCCCCCCACACTCCAGAAAATCTCCCCCCCAGAGGGGGACGGGGTTTTTCCCTCCGTGCAGCAGCGGGTCTGACACTGGGGCCCCCCGATAACGGCTCCCGCGAGCGGGTCGGAGCCCCGGGAAGGTGGGCAGGCTGCCCGCCGCCGCCAGCGAGAGCTGAAGCACTATCCCACCCCTGGGAGCAACCAGCGCCTGGTTTCGACGGTCTCTCAGCAATTTCCCTCTCTGATAACTTTTCAGACTTGAGATTTCAGGAAATATTGGGTCACATTTCATTTGCTCTAAAAAAAAAAAAAAAAACAAATGGAAACCTGAACATCAGGCAAGAGACGGTTCGTCAGTCTGTAGCCCAGTTATCCAAGGAGCTGTGAGTGTTTAACCCTGTTCTCGGGTGCCCGGCACCCAAATAAAAGAGGGTAAAAATGGAGGAGACCTGGGCTGTTTTGGGGCGCAGAGGCAGCCTGAAAACATTCCCCCATCTTCCACCAGCCCCTGACACGCACGCACCCGGCGAGAGAAGCGGAGGCAAACCTCCGAGGGTGCTGGGCCACCCCAGGGAGAGGAGCGGAGCGAGGGAGGGCAGGATCCCACGGGAAACCGCGGCGGGACGGGCACCCGCTCCCACCCCATCGATCCCACCCCATCGATCCCACCCGATCCCACCCGCTCCCACCCCATCGATCCCACCCAATCCCACCCGCTCCCACCCCATCGATCCCACCCAATCCCACCCGATCCCACCCGATCCCACCCCATCGATCCCTCGGCCCTCGGAGGGCGGCTCTGGCGGCTCCTCCTGCGCGGAGCCGCGCTGGCCTGGGCGTTCCCAGGTGCTGAGCCCTGCCGAGGCAGGACCGACGCCCGGAGCGAGCAGCAGAGCCGTTACCCGCGACCCCAGCGCCGCCGTCGGGGCTGAGCGCCCACGGAAGGACTCACACCCCGAGGAACCCGCGAGCGCGCGGAGAGCTCCCCTGCCCGCCTCCACCTTGTTCCTGCCCCTCTGCGCTAACGGCTCTGTCTCTACCAGAGCTGTTTCAAAACTGACTTATTTTCCTGTGAAGAATTCAAAGGAGAAAAAGTATTTCACATTCATGAAGAGTTTCCGGGCTGTCGGTTACCTCGCTACCCGATGAACGTGAACTTTTCGAAGAGTTCGTTTAATTAAACATATTTCACAGAAACAAGTTTCGAGAGCTCTGCTGTTTGTTTCCTCTACTCGCTTCAGATCCGCAGCAGCTCAGTGACCTGAAGCAGCTAATTGGCAGGCCTTGACCCTGACCCTAACGATTAGCTGCTCTTCGTTAGGGCTGCCCCGCGCCCCGGGCGGGCAGACAGGCTGCGCTGCGCAGGCTTCGCCCCCCAAGTCCCGGGGAGCTCCAGAAAGAGCCGCCCCGGGCGGGACGGCCCCGTAACGCTGCTCTTCCCTCCTCCCGCCCGTTCACCTTCCCCGAGCTCCAGGAGCTGCGTAAACCTCGGACCCCCAGGACGTCAGCACTGAAAGCTCACACGCACCCCAAAATGCTTCGGGTAGTTTGTTATTTAACAGAGACACCCCGAAACCCGAGCAGCAACCTGCAGCGGGCGCCTCGAGGAGAGCCAAGGGTCTGACCCCAGCAGGGATCCCCCGGGGACCGGAGGGACGCTCCGCTGAAAGCAGGAGCACACGGTAACTCCGAGGATGAATTCCGTCAGGACGGGCAAGATGCGCCGTGACCGAGGCCAAGGGGCGTCGCGCAGGGTCCCCCCGCGCAGCCGCCGCAGCCGGGGTCCGTCCTCGCTCCCAACGCCTTCGACCCCCGCCCCTCCTCCCCGCTGCGCCCCGCTCCACGGCTCCGGGGCCCGCGCGGACCCGACCTCCCGCCTCTCCTGGCGCTGGGGCCGGATTAGGCAATGGCGAGAGTTTCCTCCGGCTTTGCCACTCCTAAACTTACATCAGGTCTTACTCTAATCCCCCTCTTCTCCCGAGCAAAGACGGACAAACCGAGGTGTTTTCACTCTGCAAACACCAGTCCCCCACAGATAAGAACAAATCCACCGAACCAGCTCTCACCTGCAGCCCCCACCGGCTGTAAATCAGGTTTCTGCAGGCGACCAGACAATCTAAATCCCCGCGGGGCCCCCGGGGTCCCCTCTGCGGCCCCAGCACGGCAGCTCCGGCCCATGTGACCCCGCCGGTTCCGGAGCGACCCAGCACGCTGGCACGAGCGAGCCCCACGCCGCCTGCCCGCTCCCCACGGACGCTTCACGGCTTTACTCCAGAGCTGAGCCCGGGTTTAACCTCAACACACCCCGACAGACGGCGGCGCCAGCGGGCGCACGGCCGAGCTCACCCGCGCGGGTCTTCGGCACCGCGCGCTGGGCAAACCGGAGAGCGGGGCTAAACCCCCGTTCCGCGAGCGCAGCCGGGGCCCTGAACCTTCGGCGCTGGCGCTGCGCAGCCGTCGCCAGAAAGACGTTTTCCGACGTTTTCCTTTCAGCTTGCAGCAAGGCTTGAAACTTCACCCGCCGCCGGCGTGCCGGCACCCACCCGCCGGGTCAGCGGGCGAAGGCACAGGCACATCAACATTAGCGTAAACTTCCAAGGCTCAGCCTAGGCACCGGGTTTTAAATTAGCTGCTTATTACGCCGTGGGCTTTAACACTTCTCAGATGCTTCATGAAACAGGCCGATGTTCTCAGTTCTGTTCCCCAACGCTTCACGGCGACAGCAGCACAGCCGCAGACAAAGCAAGCGAGCCCAGGACAGCTCCCACCCAGAGGATGAGGCACCTTAAAACATTAACGACCCGAAACAGCTGGCAAAAATCAAGATCAGACGTACCAGATATGTAAGATCGTCCATTACAGTCTTCTATATCCATCTTTAAGGTACTTTGCTGAAAGAGAAAGCAGAGCTCAGTCAGAGTTGGCCTCCAGGAGCTGCTCGGACTCTCCTCCTCCGGTGAAACCGCCCGACAGCTTCTGGGCGCGGACGAGTTACTCACCCCATGTTCCTCTACCGCTGCTCTGCAGCTTAACACCGCCAACACGCCCTCGCCACCGACCCCGCAGGACCACCCTGATCCTCCTCCCCGGCCCGCGCGGCGCTTCCCTGGCTCCCCTCTCCGAAAGCGGCCCCGAGGCCAGCAGCGAGCGGCGGCCCCGCCGGGGGGTCTCGTCCCACCGCCCGCAGCAGCGGCGGCTCCTAAAGCCCAACCCGGGGCGCTCGGAGCGGGCAGAGACGGGAGAGGAGCCGCGGGCAGAGACGGGAGAGGAGCCGCGGGCAGAGACGGGAGAGGAGCCGCGGGCAGAGACGGGAGAGGAGCCGCGGGCAGAGACGGGAGAGGAGCCGCGGGCAGAGACGGGAGAGGAGCCGCGGGCAGCTCCCCTGCGCCGGCGCTTTGCCAGTCCCGCTCCGGCGAAGCTGGGAACCGACGCGGCGGCGGGGAGGTGAAGTCTGGAGCGCGGGATGTGCGTGGCCGAAGGACCCGGCTTCATTTTATCCACGAAAAAAACGGGGTTTTGGGCAACGAGACCGACGGCCGACGGACGAGGCTCTGCCGAGCAGCCTCGCAACAGCCGTTCCAACGACCACACCGAAATAAAAGGGAAATCTGCCTTATATTTTGCTGCTCAGCACCCCACGGAGATAATGAACGTTTTATACATTCAAATGGCTTTTATTTGTCAATTACACCGGCTGTTTAAAAAACAAAACGAGCCCAGTTTTAGAAACAGGAGTTTCGCTGTTTAGAGCCGGCTCTAATTGGCAGTTGATAGGGTCGGAAACGGAGCGTTTGCTGCAGAGAACAATTTAAAAAAGCGATAATTTGTGGAGATGAATCGTCTCCTCGGAAAGGAAAATCCCCGTGATTTGCAGCGTGTGAGCGCTCACAAGCAGCAGCCACGCTGCTCATTTTCTCCTCCATCTCTCGAGCAGCCGATACACCGCGGAGGACGAAGCTTTCCAGG
Source organism: Strix uralensis (assembly GCF_047716275.1). Lineage (NCBI taxonomy): Eukaryota > Metazoa > Chordata > Aves > Strigiformes > Strigidae > Strix > Strix uralensis. The sequence continues at coordinate 3,113,532 of NC_134004.1, read as the reverse complement.
GACCTTGGTACCTTTTCCAAGCTGAAAGAAATCGGTCGCTCCCTTCCACGGTGCCTCTTTTAAAAGCAGATTTTTAACAATAACTGCTTCTCGGATGAACCGAGTCGTACGAGTCTTGCTCCTGGCAACGCACCACTCGAGATAAGTACAGATGCGGACGAGGCACATTAGGCCGGGCTTATTGCCCCATCGGACCCGACTACTTGCTGGATGTTATTTAAGAAGAAACGCTGGCACCACGCTCCCTGTCGCTGCGGAGCTCACGCGGGGGCTCGCTGGCTCTGGGGAGGCTTTCGCCCGCTGGGCGCCAGTTCCCACCCAGTCCAGCCCAGCGATACCCCGCGGCGGGTCCCGGTCAAGCATTTTTCCAGCCGTCCCCACGCGTTTTGGGGACAGGCTGGCGGGGACCCCCCTGCACCACCAGCACCCAGGGCTCCGGCGCTGCAGGTCCCAAAGCCCGACCGGGGAGATAAGCCGAGCGCTCCGGAGTTCCCCTTCCCACCCCACGGCGGCCGTGAACTTCACGAGATGAAAATAATTCAGGTTGAAATCTCTCTCTCTCTCTCAAGCACCAGGTTCCGCAGGAACTGTGGTTGAAAATGCATCCTGCAGCTTTATTTTTGTTGAACTTGTAATTTTGCTTTTCTGCCCTACGCACACCCACTCAGAGATCTGTCTGCTTTGCACAAAGGGCACGGCAACACGCTAATAAAAATCAATTTTATTTAGAAAGCCCTTTCTCTCCTGTACTCTGCAGAAGCCCTTAAAAATAGGATTTTTTTTTTAAAAAAAGACGAAGTGCCACGTGACCATCCGACGGGCACAGCAAGCTGCCCCCTCCCAACCCCCCCGCCGCCTCGCAGGGACCCGTCACACCCCGGGCTCGTGGCCGAGGCCGGGAACGAGCAGGACCCCGGCAGCAGAGCGCGAGCGGCGAGAACGAGAAATTAATTCCCCTCCAAGTAATGAGCTAATAATCAGCCAAATACCGTTCAGTTGAGGCGCCAGTTCTGCTTCTTCCTACTCGTGCACGCGGTCTCGTTAACGTTAACGGGATGACGTGCAATAAAAGAGATCGATTCCTCGCTCCTTTGTATTTTAAAAGAAGACCCAAAGAAAAACACTGGGAGCGTTTCAGGAGCCCTGAGCCACGTGTCAGCGGTTATTTTCCTTAATTTTGGCTGAGCGTAAAGCCTCGCGCGCAGGAACTGTCATTTTAAAAATTGCAAATTAAAGAAAGCACCTGGCTGGCCCCGACCTGCAGCTCTGCAGGAGCAGCGGCGCGTCGTGAACCTTCGGCTGGGAAACGGTTCTGCGCGTCGGTTGTTCTCAGAGTCCCTTTGCCTTCGAGAAGCACCACAAAAAGGCTGCGCAGCCGGACTGACAACGCCCCGGGGTGAAAAGGGGCTGCGGCTTCCCAGGACACCCAGGGAGCTGCCCCCAGCCCCACTGCCAGCCCCCTCCATCTCCGCGGGGAGCACAGCCCCCGCCGCCCCCCAGTTCCTCCTCTCTCTGGAGGGGGTCTGGGTCGGGCACAACGTGGCGAGGACCCGATCGGGGACAAACCTCCGCGCTCGGGACCGCGTCCCCGTCTCGGGACCTTCTTCCCAGCTTTCAGGTGTGATCATCAACTTGGGAATCGGAGACAGAAGCGCATTAAAATTAGAGCAGAGCGCCTTCAGCGCCGCCCGACGCGCTCCTCCCCGCTGAAATAAGGACTTTTCCCCAAGTGGCAACACTCAAGGAAAAAAAGAAAAAAAAAAAAAAAGAGTCCTCAGAAGTAGCCCAATTTAAAAAAGCCTCCATCTCAGCATGATGCACTTTGTGAGTGTCCTTTGCACTAATAACAAGCAGCTCCTGCAGTGGCCGGGCCCGGGAGAGGGGCCGGGTCTTTGCTTATTCCTGGGATGGCAAAAATATCCCAGAGACGGGAAAAGTCTCTCGGATCCCACCCAGGTTTCTACGCTCCCTCCAAGGCGGGGCTCCCGCCAGCTGCCCCCAGAGCCCGTCACAGCCCCGACGAGCCTCGCGGTCGCCACGAAGGGCAGCCTGAATTCCTCCCCTCTCAGCTTCTCCCTGGTAGTCCTGGTTAGACCTCGAGCGCTGTGAAACGATCCCGAACGCCCGGCACCAGCAGCGAAACGCTTCCCCACCTCCAGACACCACGGCGGCAGGAAAAGCCCCCCCCAGCCCAACGACACCCAGGCACCTGCCAGATTATTTTTAAGGTTACAACATCAGCCCCCACGCAGGGTCAACGCACCAGAAACCTCAAAACCCCTCGGTCTGACCCGTTTCTCGGCGGGTCCGGCGGCGCGGCCGGCCGGCAGGGATTGCGGACACGCCGGTCCCAGCCTTCCCCAACACCTCCCCGGCGCCAGCACGTCTCTCCGTGCCGAGGTTTGGTCCCGTCTCCCCGCTGACCCGCCGCGGGGCAGCTCGGCTCGGCGGGACCGGCGTCGCCAGAAGCAGCGAGCCCGCGGCGCGCGCACGGGGAGGACACGCTCGGGGCGAACATCTTCGAGCCTCCTGTCGGGGTAAGAATTAGTAAGCGCTGTAAAGGTCCCCGCAGTTTCTTTTTCCCAACCATTGTTTCCATTAGCGGCCATTTATTTTCCAACGTGAGGAGTTTTTTTCCACCTTTGCTGCAAATAGAAGCTCGCTGAACGAGCCGGCTGCTCAAAAATAACAAAAGTTTGGGTCACTGGAAACGCTTCAGAACCCAGCGCGGGGGAACGGCTCGTGCTCCCGGAGAGCCCCCGTCCTGCCGAGGACGCGGCTCTGCCGCGCGTGTGCCGGCACCGGGCCCCGCTCGCCGGGGAGGGCCCAGCTCAACGGGGGCAGAAGCGAACGGAGCCTTTCGAAAGCAAAAATTAAAGCGTTGTGACGTGTTTTACCTGTTGTAAAATAGTTCCCATCGTTTCCATAGTTTGAAATATATTATTAAAGAAGATGAACCGTCGCTGCGAAAAACCCAACGGTTTAACGGAGCGCTGCGGCCGGACGGCAGCTGACAGCTCCTCGCTGAGCTGGGCAGGGACCCTTCATCTCCGCCCACATTTGCCATCGGGGCAACCCCGGTCGCCGGCGGGAGAGAGGCGGCAGGAACCTTCTCAGGTCACTGCTTCAGGGACGGGCAGAAAAAAACCCCTAAACCCCCCAGCTGAGCCCCCGCGCCGGGGTCTGTCACCCAGCTGAGCCTCTGCATCCGTCTGCGGGAGCCCGGCCCAAGGACAGGTCTGAGATCACCCCCTGTGCCCCCCTGGTTACTGACGGGGGACCAGCGCCTGCGTTTCAGGTGCCTTAACCCAAGACCTGAGCAGCTGCGGCCACGATTTCCATCCTTTTTATAAATAAAACAGGGGACGAGAGAGAGAGAAAACCCTCTGAGGGTCCAGCTCGGCGACGGCTGCGAGGTCCAGCAGGGCGCAGGTGACACGAGCGCTGTCCCCCACCCAAGCCAGGTGGCATTTTTCACCAATATTCACCGCCCGGAGAAGCTCCTCCCCGCCGGGGCCGCTCCGAACACTCACACACGCCAGGACACGAGCCTCGCCCGCTCATCGAGAGAATTTGGTTTAAAAGCCTGCTGAGGGAAGAAGCACTATAAACCAGCGCAGCGTAAAATGTGAAATCCCTCGTCTTAAACACGCTCCCGAGGTTCGGCGACTTCAGCAAAGTTTGAATTCAAAGCAAAGCGAGGGCCGTCTTCCACCGGGTCTTTGTTCGGCATCTAAACCCGTGTTGTGCCCTCTGGGCATCGCCACAACGCGAATAAATAATAACCGCGAGCCACGACGCCAAGCCTACAAAAGATGAAAAGACGTTTCAGGAGAGCGCCCTGGCAGCGAAGGGAGGAGAGAGAAGTTCCTTCTTCAGCGCCGGCTGGGACGGACGGACGGACGGGGACGGCAGGAAAGAGGCCGTGGCCTTTAGGAAGCGACGCCGCGCTGCGCTGCCGCTCGCAGCCCCACTTCGCTAACGACGCTGGGGCGCGTTTTAAATGGAACTGATCCACTGAGAGCGGAGGAAAATTAATCCTCCGCTGGATGCTCCCTCCTCGCGCCCGTCCTGCTCCTCTGCCCTCGGATAACCCCGCTCCGGCGCCCGCGGGTCCCTCATTCCCCTCGGGAGCACCCGGGCCCCCGCGGCTCCTCCGCACACCGGCACCTTCCCGCAGCGCCCACCCGCCCCGCTCGCGTTTCCTCGAGTCCTCGGAAGCAAAAAAACCAAGATGAGGCCAAACGCCGTGACCCCGTCCCCGCTGGCCCCGCCGCAGGACACGGCTCGCCCTTCCCCGCCGCCCCCCGCCCCAGCACAGCCCCCGCCCCGGCCGGGGGGTTCAGGGTGCGACCCGGCAGGCGCAGACGCTCCCCATTTTGTCCGTACCGGCACCCCGAGACACAGCGGGAAGGGATCCACGAGCTTCTCCTGGACAACGCCAGCATCGCCCCGCGGACGCTGCCTGTCCAAAGTGCCGGGGGCCGAGGAAGCCCCCCCCGTTCTCGCAGCGCAGCCCCCCCACACACCCAGGAGCTCAGACTCCGCAAGGAGCGGCCGCGAGCGGGGACAAGTTCCGAGCCGGGCTGCCAGCAGCAGCTTTGGGCCAAGGGCTTCCCCGGAGCCGCCGCTGCCTCTCCCTGTGCCCCCGCCCAGGGTCTCTGGGCCCCCTTTGGCAACCCCCGGGGGGGCACTGGGGGGGCACAAAGCCCCCGTTTGGGACCGACGACAGACGCGCTCTCGCCCAAACAGGGTGGTCGCGGGCACCGCAGCTTCTCTTCAGGAGGGCTTCGACAGGGACGGAGCCAGGCAGCACCCGCGGCGCTTTGAGGGACCCCGCGCCCCCTCCCCACAGGCTCCGTGGGGCTGCCCGGCCCGGGGCCCCCCCTGCGCAGCCCCTCCTGCCCGGGGAAGGGCTCCCGAGCTGCTGCAGAACCGGTAACGGGGCCGGAGGGGTCAGGGGGGAGCAGTGGGGGGCAGCGGCTGGGCAACACGGAAGCGGGGGGTGACCCCCCCAGCCGAGCAGCCCCCCCGCCGCACAACCGAAGGCTCCGGCGGTTACAGGCTGGTGGGGAAAACTCTGCCCCGAGCTTCACCCGAAAAACGGTGCCCGCAGCAACCTTGACCCCGGAGCCGGCGGCGCGGGCGCGAAAGCGCTGGGGAGGCTCCGAGCCCAGAGAGACGCCCCGTAACCCCCCCACCCCCCCAAAAAAAACCCGAGAACAGGCGGGGAACGGAGGGAAGCGGAGAGAAACGATCCCCAGCCCGGCCGGGTCCCTCCCCAGCACCGGGACACAGAAGCAGCACAAGCGCTTTGGGGGGCTCCGCGCTCCCCCCGCGCCCCGGCCGGAGCCATTTCCCAGAAATGTCATTTCATCGCCGAGGGGGGGTCCCCGCGCCCCCGGCCCAGCCAGGCGCCTCCGGCCCCCTCGTCCTCCGGAGCGGCCAAGTTTCGGGGCTGCACCCCTGCAAGGAGGAACGACCCCCCCCCCCCCGCACCGGCTCCGGCCCCCCCCAGCCGTCCTGGGGAAAGGGGCTCGGGAGGATTTCGGGGCGCAGCCCCTGGCACCCGCCGCTGGGGGGTGACACCTCCCCAAAACGCCTCCCGCTCCCCGCCCTCCCCCCCGCGGTACAGCCCCCACTCAGAACCGTGACACCCCCCGAGACACGAGCCCGCAGGACACGGACACCCCCGGCCCAGACGCCCCCAGGAGAGACCCCGCAGCCCCCACCCCCGCCACGACCCCCCCAGCCCAGATCCCCCCCCACCCCCAGCCTGACCCAGCGCCCCACCTGCCCCCCATCGCCCCCCACCCCAGACAGCCCCCCCCGGCCTGCTCACACCCCCCTCCCCCTCCCCACCACCACCCGCTGCCCCCCCCCCCGCGGCCCAACCACCCCCGCGCCCTGACAGCCCCCCCCCACCCCGCCCGACCCCCCGACAGCGACCCCCGCTCACCGGCGGGGCTCGGGAAGGGCCCCCCCGGCCCGGCCCGGCCGCGGGGCGTGGGGGAGCGGCGGGGGGGGCTCAGGGGCTCGGCGGCGGCGGCGGCTCCATCGGCGGCGGCTTCACCTGAGGAGGGCCCGGGCCCCCCCGCCCGCCCCGAGCCACTTCCGGCCCCCGCGCGCAGCCAGGCCGCGCAGCCGAGCGCCGACGCCCTCGAGCCGCCGGGAGGGGGGCGCCGCGGCCGCCATGGGCCGGCACGGGGGGGCTCAGCCGAGCGCCGGCGCATCGAGCGGGGCTGCCCAAGGGCGGGCAGCGGAGCGCCGAGAGCGCCGAGCGGAAAAGGAGCGGGGAGGGGGGAGCGCCGAGGGCATCGATGGACCCCGGGGGGGCTTGAGCGGGGGCGGTAATCGATAGCCGATAGCCAGTAATCGATGGGCGGTAATCGATAACCGATCCGGCGGCAGCGGCGACGCACCGACAGGTCCCGAGGAGGCCCCGGGAGGCCACCAAGGGTCGCCCGTGAGCGGCCGCAAGGGGCCGGTACCGGGGAGGGGGGCTGGAGGGCCCGTGGGGGCCGGGAGGCCGCAGTGCCGGGGGGCTGCGGGGTCAGGAGGGCTGGGGGGGGCATAAGGGCGCTGCAGGGCGGGGGGGGAAGGTCCCATAGAGGGGCCAGAGGGTCCTGGGGGGTCCCGGGGGCTGGAGGGTGACGGCGTGAATCCCCCAGGGCCGGGGGGTTATTTAGGGTGACAAAGGTCCCATGGGGTCACAGGGGTTATAGAGGGGTCATAGGGCCCTACAGGGTCAGGGGGTCCCATAGGATCACGGGATCCCGGAGTTGGGGGTTATATAAGGTCACCAGGGTCCCATGGGGTCAGGGGGTCCCATGGGGTCAGGGGGTCCCATAGGGCCACGAGGGTCCCATAAGGTCACGGGGCGCCATAGGGTCAGGGGGGTCCCATGGGGTCAGGGGGTCCCGGGGTTACCTGGGGACAGGGGCAGCCGCGCTGTGCGGTGGGGGGGGGCTGTGGGGGTCCCCCAGGGCCACCCCCCGCCCCATTCCCCCCCACCCCCACCCCCCCCCCCCCGTCCCGCTACGCGGGCGCTGCCCCCGCCCCGCCCCAGGAAACCGCCGAGTCCATAAAACTGCGCAATCTTTATGGAGCCACTTTCACACGTCGGGGGCCGTAAAACGCGGCGACCTTCGAGCGGGGGAAAGCTGCCGCGGCGCTCAGCGGCTGACGGTGACGCGGACGCGGTGCCAGGCGTTGCTGAGGACCCCGCGCAGGTTCCAGATGGGCGCCACGGTGTCGGGCTGGACGTTGTAGCTGCCGTCCACCGCCTTGCAGACGATCTCCAGCTCGGCGCCCGCCGTCACCGGCGCCTCCAGCTCCCACAGCACCCAGGCCCAGGCGCGCCCCAGCGCCGGCCGCTCGCCCGCCAGCCGCGCCACGCGCCAGGTCCGGCCGCCGTCCAGCGAGACGTCGACCCGCACCACCTCCCGCCCGCCGCCGCTCCAGGCGTAGCCCTTCACCGTCAGCTCCCCCTCCGGCACCGCCGCGCCGGGGCGCGGGTGGGTGATGGCCGACTGCACCGGCAGCTCCTGGATGGCGGGCGCCGTCGTGTAATCCACCGTGTCCCAGTCCACGGAGGGGCAGAAGCCCTTGTAGTCGTTGCGCTGCCAGTGGCTGGGGCTCTCGGCCGGGCTCACGGCCACGCGCTGCACCCACTTGACGCTGCGGGCGCCCACCACGCCGGGCACCACCACGCGCAGGGGGAAGCCGTGGTCGCGGGGCAGCTCCTCGCCGTTCATCTCGTAGGCCAGCAGCACGTCGGCGGCCGGGCTGAGGGCGCGGCCGTAGGGGATGGAAGCGCCGTAGGGAGCCCCCCCGACGTCGGTGTCCAGCCCCTCGAAGCAGACGTGCCACTCGCCCTCCCGCTCCTTGGCGAAGCCGGCGTGCAGCAGGACGTCGCGCAGCCGCGCGCCGCCCCAGCGGGCCGTGCTGATGGCCCCGATGTCCCACGCCAGCCCCTTGACGGGGCGGACGCGGCTCATCTCGGTCCGGCGGTTGCCAGCGCACTGCAGCGTGGCCGTCACCTCGTGCTTGGGGAAGCGGCTGCGCAGCTCGGCCAGCGACAGCGAGAGCGCCCGGCCCCCCGGGCCCTCCACCCGCAGCCGGTAGGAGCCGGGGTCCACCGCCGGCACGGGCAGGTGGTTACGGGTGAAGAAGAGCTCGTTGGGCGTCAGGAAGCGCTCGGCCAGCAGCTCCGCCGGCGGCTCCGCGTTGAACGGCTTCTGGCTGTTGACGCGCAGCGCGGGGTGCCGGGGGGGGTCCCCGGCGAAGGGGTCCTGGGTGGCGTCGGGGGCCGGCGGCGCCTCCTCGGGGCTCAGCTCCCCCACCTTGTACTCCCGCAGCAGCTCCAGGACGTGGGGCTGGTTGTGGACGGCGTAGAGGGCCCAGAAGGGCTCCAGGGGCCCCCCGGCCGCCAGCAGCAGCTTGTCGGCCCCCCCGGGGTGCAGCTCCACGAAGTCGGTGACGTCGAAGACCTCGGTGCCGTGGGTCACCCAGACGCGGTCCTGGGGGGAGCGGTGCCGCCCCACCTCCTCCCGCGTGTACCGGGGGTAGCGGGGGGCGGGGGGGGCCTGGGCCGCCTGGGCGCCCTGGGGGACCCCGGCCCCGTCAGCGGGGATCGCTGCACCCTGGGCCCCCCCCGCCTGCCTGGGGTCCCCCCCCCCAAACCAGGTCCCCGGGGCAGTGACCCGCACCCGCTGTCCCCATCCCAGAGGATCTCCCGGTGCTGCCCCCGCCCCCCCCGGTGCTGCACCCCGGGGACCCCGCTGTCCCGGTGCCACCCCCCCCCCGGTGTCCCCGTCCCAGAGAAGGACCCAGGGGTGTCCCCGCCCCCCCTCAGCCCCGGAGGATCGGGGCATCCCGGTGCTGCCCCCCCCGGGCCGGGATCTCACCGTCCCGGTGTTTGTCCCCCCCCGCCCCGTTCCCGCTCACCCGCCGCCGCCGCTCTCCGTAGGCCAGGACGGCTCCGAGGCCCAGCAGCGCCGCCAGCACCGGGGCCGCCCCCCGGGGTCCCTCCGCGGCCGGGCTACCGGGGGGGAAGCGGGAGGAGGCGCGGCGGGGCAGCGGCAGCGGCGGGAGCCTGCGGGAAGAGCGGAGCTGAGAGCGGGCCGGGGCGGGGGGGGCGGCGGCGGCACCGGGGACCCCCAACGGGGCGGCTCCTACCTGCGCCCGGTGACGGCTCGGAGCAGCAGCATCGCGGCGGCACCTGGGCGGGAGAGAGTGGCTGGGCCGGGCGCCGGTAACGGACGCCGGTAACGGGCACCGGGGGAAGCCCCCACGGCCCCGGGGGGAGTGGGAGAGAGCACCAGGGACCTGCGTGGGGCACCCCCGCCCCTCGCCGCCGCCTCGCCCCGGTGCCCCCCCCCCCCAGCCCCGGTCCCGGTTCATCCCGCCGCGCACCTGCGTTACGGGTCCGGTAACGCAACCTCCCGCCTGGCTCTGCCTCTTTAAGAGAGGGGCGATGGGCGTGGCCTCAGCGGGGGGACGAGCCCCCGGCTACGCCCCCTCCCGGGCCCAGAGGGGCGGCGTGGGCGGGGCTTGGACCCGCCGCGCGCGGGGTCCGCGAGGGGGCGGGGCTTAAAGGGGCAACAGCCGCGGGGGCTTAAAGGGGCAACGGCGGATTTAAAGGGCCAGCGCTGCCGCCGGGGTCTCCCCCCGCCAAAGCCGCTCCCCGCGGGCAACCGGAGTCTGTCCCGCCGCTCTCCGCGGGCGGCGGCCACCACCCGCGGGCCCACGCCCCGCTGGCCGCTCCGATAAGCGTTATCGGGGCAGGGCTGGGGCCACACACCGGCTGTTGGCACCGGGCAGGAACCGGGGGAAGGCGGTTTCCAAGTCAACACCCCCCCCCCCCCCCAAATCCCTCCCTGAGCACACACAAGATTTTTTTTTTCCCTTCCTTTTTTGTCGTTTGGTTTTACTTACATTAAATACATCGGTAAATCAGCGGTTGAGTTCTGTTACCATGATTGTTATTTAAATGTAATGGAGGAGCTTTCTCAAAGCCAAAACAAAAAAAAAATTATCAGAGCAGCAGAAGGAGGAAAAAAAAAAAAAAAAAGGAGTGAGAAGAAAAGCTGCAGTGTCCCCATTTGGCCCAGGGTGGGATGGTGGGGGGGTTGGGGTCACCGTAGGGGGGGCCATGGGGTGCCCAGCCCCGCTCCCCCCAGTCCCGGGTTAAATACAAGACCCCGACACGAGGGGGGGCTCGGGGGGGCTCCGCCAGCACGAGAAGACCCAACCGTGGCCCCCGGCGTGGCGGCACGGGGGGAGCCAGACCCTCGCTGGGTGGGGGGGGGTTTGTCTGAGTGGGGGCTCTGCCCTGCGGAGGGGGGGGGGCTTCATATGAGACAGGTCCCTCTGCCCCATGGCCACGGCGGTGAGGGGCGTCCCACGCTGACCCCCGGCCCTGGGGGCTCCCCAGAGCCCCCCCACCCCACAAGCAGGACCCCCCCGGGGCGCTGGGAGCGACAGGATCGGGGATCCCGGAGCTGCCACCGCTTTGGGGTGTCCCATATCGGGGTGTCCCCACTCCGGGGTGGCCCCTTGCGCGGCAGCACCCTGACCGGAGGCACCTGCCTCCCCCCGGAGAGCCGGGGGGGTCTGTGGGACCCTTCACTCGGCTGCCGGGACCGACCGGCGGCGCCTGGTAACGCCCCGGCCGAGGGTCCCTCCAGCCCCGAAAGCTCCTGGGGGGAAGCAAAACCGAACCAAAGCAGCGCGGTGCCCCCGACCCCGCGGGACCCGGGGGGGGAAAAACTGAACAAAAAACCAACCAAGGTGCATCTTAACGGGACATTTCCGTGACTAAAGTGCAAACCAGAGACAGCCCTCGCCCGCCGCCGGCCCGGGGAGGGGGACAAACCGTGGAGCGAGAGGAGAAATCACGGGGTTTGTCACCGCGGGGCGGCCGCAGCCGTAACGGGTGACAGCGAAGGGTGGCCCGTGGTGTCACCCGGCGTCACCCCGCGGCGTCACCCCGCTTCCCCCTACAAAAACCCCCAGGCACTTCCGATCCTCCAGCAGAAAAAGGCCACCTAGGAAGCAATGAAGGACACTGCAGCTTTCCTCCCCCCGACCCCGACAGCCAAACAGAAGAAAGAGGAGGGGAAAAAAAAAAAAAAAAAAAAAAAAAAATAAAAAGAAATCCATGACAGACCCCCTCGGAAAAATCCCGCGTTTTCCGGGGGTCTCTGGTTCCAGCTGCTTCGCCGCAGCGTGAACCTCCGAGGCCGACGCCGGCACCTCCTGGGGCCTCTCCCCGCCCCGGGGAAGGAGGGACGTGACCGGGATTGACCAAAGCAGAGAGGGAGGTGGGAGCGGGAGGAAGACGGAGGGAGAAAAATCAGAATATTAGGTCGCTATTTGCACCTATAATACAAAGTGAAGAAGAGTTTGTTTTGTTTGGAAGTTAAGTCCCCGGCTGATCTAGTTCCGCTGCCTCGGGATGGTGGTGACGGGGGGTCTGGTGGCGGTTTCGAAGCATTAAAAAGTGCAGTTAGAGGGAGCTCTCGGGGGGGTCTCGGTGCCGTTACGGGGTGAGGGGTGGACGGGGATGGAGGTGACATCTTCGCTCTTCCTCGGGCGCGGGCGGGCGCCGCCCGTTAGTTGCTACAACACTGGCTCCTGCTCTGCGGGCTCTGCTCGTGCAGGTCCACGCCCCGGCTCCGGCCCGCGCCGCTCGTGCTCTGGGGCTCGCTCTTTGGCAGCTTCTTGGCTGGAGGGGGAAGACGGGGGAGATGGCGGGAGGGGGCCCGGCGGGACCCCGAAACCACCCCGGCCAGGCCCCGGCGCTTCCCCCTCGAGCTGGAGCAGCGGCCTCGGGGCCGGGTCCGGCAGCAGCCCCCCCCCCCCCCCCTCGCCCCCCCGCGGCCTCACCGATGGCCAAGAAGAGATCGTTGACATTCATGGCTGTCTTGGCCGAGGTCTCCATGAACAATAGGCTGTTGTCATCGGCGTAAGCCTGCGCCTCCTGGAAGAGACGCCGGGTGAGGGGGGTGCGGCAGGGCCGGGGGGGGGCCGGGGCTAACGCCAGCCCCGCACTCACCTCGTACTCCACCATGCGTTTGCTGGCCAGGTCGGCCTTGTTGCCGGCCAGGGCGATGACGATGCTGGGGCTGGCTTGTCGCTGCAGCTCCTTCACCCATGTCTTCGCCCGGGCGAACGTTTCCTACGAGCAGAGCCGGGAACTCGGGGCCGGTCCCGCCGCCGCAAGGCTTTGGGGGACCCCCGCCCCGGCACGAGCCGCCCCCTCCTCCCTGGGGGACCCCCGCCACAGCCACCAGCCCCCCCCAAGCCCTACCTGGTTGGTGATGTCATAGACCACGATGGCGGCTTGTGCCCCCCGGTAGTACATGGGGGCCAGGCTGTGGTATCGCTCCTGCCCGGCCGTGTCCCAGATCTCAAACTTTACCGTCGTGTCATCCAGGCAGACGGACTGTGTGAGGAACGCCGCTGTCGGGGGGGAGAAGATGATGTTTGCACCACGTCAGCCACCCCCGCTGCAGCGGGGAACCCTCCCCGCACCCCCAGTCCGGCCCCGGGTGCACCCCGAGCCTGCAGCCGGCTCCAGGACCGCCGGTTTGTCACATCGTGCGGAGAAAAATAAAAATAAAAATCCCGTCTGCTTTGGGCGAGCAGCGGCGCTCACCGGGGGACGGGCGAGGGCTCCCGCACCCACCGAGGCCGCGCAGAGCACCGAGAGCTCGTGGGGCCGGGAGCCCGGCGAGAGGCTGGAAGGGGGAAACGGCGTGAGCGCGAGGCAAAACCGCGGGGCCCCGAGAGCAGCCGCCGCGGCGCCTCTGGCCGACTCACCGCCGATGGTGCTCTCCTGGTACTCGTGGAACTGGCCCTTGACGAAGCGCAGCACCAGGCTGGATTTCCCCACCGCCGACTCGCCCAGCAGCACCAGTTTGAACTGACAGATCTTACTGGCTTGGGACTGCCCGTTCGGCCTGGCGGCTCCTCCTCGGCTGGTCATGGCCTGGGTGCTGCTGGCGCCGCCGCGCGCCCTGCGAACCGGAGAGCCGGGAAGGCACCGAGGCGTCGGCGCGGGGCAGGGGCTGGGGGCAGGGTGCTGGCCTTCGCTCCGCTCGGCTGTCCTGGAAGGAGGAGAGAGCCCGTCAGTGTGCTGGACAACCCCCCCGGGTCCCCCCCCAGAGCGAGACGGGCTCCACCGAGCCTTGGCAGGCAAAACTCATCCTGCCTCGAGCTGAAACACGCGCCCGGTGACGGATGATTTCCCCCGGCGCCCCGCGGCAGCACGAGGTGCGGGGCTCCGCTCCCCGAGCCTCTCCGTTCCGGAGGGATTTCACGGAGCAGCGAATTGGTCGGTAGGAGCTAATCCGAGAGCCAGATGGGATGCGAGGAGGCTGGGAGTGAGTCAGCAGTCCTCCCGGCCCTCCTGCTCCGGGCAAGCAGCCCCCGGCCGGGACGCGCCGAGTGGCCGCGGGAGAGCGCGGAAGGGCCGGCACGAGCAGCTCCAGGCCTGAACCGCTCGTATGTCGATGCCACGACAGCTCCCGCCGCCTCCCCGCCGGCCGGGCGGGAGGAGGGCTTGGGAACAAACTCCCCAGCTCTGCCTTCGAGCTCCTCGGTCCCGCTTTGGTTTGTTTGATCCCCGGGTTCGCTTTGTTTTCCAGGTGGGAGATGAGCAGCAGGGTCTGGCAGCGCCGCGGGGGCCGGGGGGGGGCAGGTGACATCCCCCTCCGGGACGGAGCGCGGCCGCGCGCAGCTCCGGGCTCTCGGGTCTCTGCCCACGGAGCACCCACAGCGCCCCGGCTCCTCGAAACCCCCGGGGGTGGGTGCTGGGAGGGGGCACTCGGAGAAGAGACAAAACCCGAGGGTCACCCGGCAGCCGGAGTTTTGGTTCACACGCCCCGAGAAAGCGGGAGAAATCGGGATTTGTGTTTTTCTTGAGGAGCTAATCTCACTCTCCCTCGTTAACGCGCCAGTCCCAAGGTTGCGGAGCCGCAGCAGAGGTTTATCTGTGCCGGCGGGACGAGGACGGCAGAGACCAGAACCAACAAGGGGAAAGTTGTTTGTTGCCAGTTCCCCCTCCCCAGCTGCCGGAGGACACGAGCGGGGCTAAAGCCGGACAAGCCCGGCAGGAAACTCTCGCTACCCACAGCGCTCGCGCGGCACCGACCCCGCCGTCCCCGGAGCCCTCCAGGAGCGGGGGGATCACCCCCGCCGCCCCCGAGGCGCAGCCCAGCCGGGGCAACGGGAACTCCTCGGGCACGGGGATGCTGCCTCCCCCCTCCAGCGCCTCGGCAGCTTGGCGGGACCCACGGGGAAGCGGCCGGCGCAGCCCCGGCTGCCAGACTCCTGCCAATTCTCTTTGTTTTGATGCAGAACGGCATCGGGGAGCTCACGCAGGGGGAAGCCAGGCACGGAGGAAGCTCAGGAGCGCTCCAGCCAAGTGTTACTGTCACCAGCTTAGAAGCAGGGCTGAAGATTTTACAAGTATTTTAACTATTCCAAGCAGAAATCCCCGTCCCGGCGGTGCGGCCGGCGCCGAGCAGGACCCGCTCCAGCAGCAGCACTGGGGCACGATTTCAGCTCCAGCCGCCCTTGAACAAGGGGAAGCCCCCCCGCATCTCACCAGACTCGGTGCTACCCCCCTGCCCAGGACAGGGGGACACAGAGGGACCCGCTCAGCGGCCGCAGCTCGGCCCTCCGCCTCCCTCTGCCAGCGGGATCGGCGCCTTCCCCTGCAAATATCACCGAGCGGTGAAGCAACCGCTGCTGGAATCCGCTTTGGGAACAGATCCACCGCTCCCGCTCCGCTCAGCCCGGCGCTGCCGGGGCCGCTCCCTGCCGCAGGCCAGGAGTGACGGCCACCATCCCAAGCCGGCCCCAAGCACGTCCCGGCTCCCTCCCTCCTCAGGGCCACTTCCCTGCCCAACGCCCTTGCCAGCCCCGGGGCTATTTCAGCAGCGGCCCAGGCTCCTGTGAGCGCAGAGGCCGCGGGCACTCGCACGCGAGGCAGCGGCTCACGCCGCGGGGACCCAGCACCGCCGCGCCATCACACCTCCACCACCCGCTCGCCGGGGATTTACGACACCGGGTCCCCCCGCGCGCCCAGAATAGATCCTGCGCTGATTTACACGGGAGGAGCTGCCAGGCGCCCGCAGCCGCGGGGCTCCAGCTCGGAGCGGGACGGTCCCGGTGAGCCGCGAGGCCCCGACACGCGCGGGGACCGACAGCGGCTTCGCTCCGCTGGCAACCGGTGGGCGCAAACCCCAGGTCTCCTTTTCCAGGACGTCAGGAGCCACCGTGGCCCGTGGATCCCGGCCACCTGTGAACCCCCGGCATCGCCTGGGTCTCCCCATCCTCCTCCTCGGGACGGCGAGGCGGGAGCTGCCCCCTCCGCACCGCTCAGGCGGGCACTGCAGGGAGAGCTCTGTGTGGAGCGAGCTCCTGGACGAAGCCATCGGCTACCGGGAGCGCCCCGGCATTTGCTGGAGAAACGGCCCCGTCCTCACCCCCCTCCCCGAGGCTCCACCCGGGCACGGCCAGTCCTGGAAGGAGCCGCTTCTCCTGCCCAGGGCTCCTCCGAGGGATCACGGAAGATACAATCACCCCAATTCAGCTTCTCTCCGATGAATCTGGGCTTTGGGGCATCAGAAGATCCAGAGACCCCCAAAAAACCAGATATTCCCACTAAAATATCGCGGCACCAGGTGAAAGTTGACTGTATGTCGATCCATAGAAGTCTGCTGCTATTTTTGGCGCGTTTCCGTGTCATCAGCAATTACTGTTCGCTGCTGGTCGGGCGAGATTTACGGCGCGACACGGCGAGCACCGGCAACCACGAGCGGGGCTCCAAAACCCGCCAGGACGAACCCGCTTCCCCCCGCCGCGGCGGCGGAGGCTCCCCCTGGGCCGGGGGCTGCGCCGGCGGCACCAAACGGGTCGACCGGCGCCTGCCCGAGGTTCAGGGGGTCTGAGGCCGCTTCGCTCCGTCTCCTCCAAATCGCCCGTCCCAAAGGGGATCCCAAACGCTCCCGCAGCCTCCCCGGGACGCGGCGTTCGGAGGCGGCGTCTCACCCACCCGGGACGAGCCCCGCGCCGGCTGCGCCGGGAGAAGGGGGCATCATCCTTCGCAGCGGAGGGTTGCAACAGCCCGTCTGGGCTAACTGCTTTCCTGTTGCCAGCGATACTTTTCCTATGTCCCAATCGCGCTCGAGCAACCACCCAGAGGCGCGCGGGGGCTCGACGCGCCGCGGATTCACCCAGCCGGTGCGGGGGGGGCTCCCGCTTACGGAGGGAGCCCCCGGCCTTGGCGGCGCAGGACGGCAGCTCGTGCCCGGGGAGCTCCGGCTGGCGGAGCGAACCTGAGCCGGCACACACCGACGAGCGTCGTACAACCTCCTCCCGCGGCCGCTGTCGTCGGGAGTCCCTCCGAACGAAACACCGAGGTCTCGCGACTCCACCGGCTCCGACGCCTCGGTGACACGGTGGTGCCGGTGAGCTCCCGCGGAGGACGGCGCAGACCCGACTCCCCCCGTGGCCTCCGGTTACAGCGGCCACACACGGGCCGCGGCCACGCGCCGTCCCCCCGCGCCTCACCCGAGATAGCGCCGACGCGCTCAAGGCCACCCCGGGCAGCTTCCCCTCCTCCCCGGGGGGACCCGGGCTCTGCGGAGCCGCCCTCGCTGCAGGTGCCCGGTACAACCGGCCAGCGCTGCCGCGGGAGATGCCCCTTGGAAGGGGGAACCGGGGCTCCACAGCGGGTCCGGCGCAGAAATCGGTGGGAACGTTGTGAAGGCGGGAGGGGGCTGCGGGAGAGGGGCAGCCCCGGGGCCTCTCCCGGGCGCCTCCCGCACCCCCCGGGACGGTTCGGCCTCGCGGGGCGGAGGCCGGGGCTGCTCCGCGGGGCTCCCAAAGGGCTTCTCGGCCCCTTTGCCCGAACCGCGGCGAGGATCTGACCTCACACCGGGGGCCTCGCGCCGGCCGCCGCGGCCACAGACGGCCCGTCCCGGGGGAGAGCGGCAGCCCCGACCCGAGCCCCGGAGGCCTCTGCAGCGGCGGGACCCCACCGAGCGGCGTCCCCGCTCCAGCGCCGCGCACCAGCTCGGTGACACCGGGGGGGCCCGCAGCCCCTCCGGAGGGGACCCCGGCTGCAGCAGCTCCGTCTCCGCGGGCCCGGTGAGCCCCGGCGGGCAGGGCGGGGGCACAGACCCGCAGCGGCGCCGGGGCCGCCCCACGGCCGCCGCCCCCAGGAGGGGCTCAGGCCCCCGGAAGCTCCGGGAGGGGGGGACGAGCCGCCCGGGCCGGGGGGGGATCCCGGCGCTCCAGTTCCCCCGAGCGAGGCCGCCCCCAGCCCGGAGGGGGGACACGGCCCCGGCCCCCCCCGCCCCGCCGCCCTCCCGCCCCCCCAAGCTCTGCCCGGGGGGTCCCCGCCCGCCTCAGCCCTCCCCGGGCCCCCCACGACGCCCCGAGTCCCGCCTGGGCCCCAGCACCGCCCCGCCCGGGCCTCCCCCGCCGCCCAGGGCCCCCGGCCCCGCCGCCCCCCGCCCCGCGGCCGCCCCCGCCGGTACCTCGGCGCCCGGCCCGGCCCGGCCCTCCCGTCGCGGCCCCCAAGCGCACAAACAGCGGCTCAACCAAACCCTCCTGTCGAGGGCGGGATTAAGAAGAGACTCCGCCAATCGGCGGCGAGAAGCCGGGCCTCTTCCTCTCCTTTGGGCCAATGGGACCCGCCCCGAGTAGGAAAACCAATCATCGGCGGCGAGCGGACGGATGGGCAGTGGTCTGGCCAATAGAAATGAGGAGAGCCTTCGGCCAATGGACATGGGAAACGTCGTGAAGGAGGCGGAGCTCGGAGTGAGTGACGGGGCCTGAGGCCAACAGGAGACGCCGCCGCGCGGGAGGGCGGTACCAACAACAAATAAGGTGACCTAAGGGGGAGGTCCGCCGCAGATACAGCAGCCAATCGGAACGCAGGAAGCTGGCGCACCACCCAATCACAGGGCAGAAGGGGCCCGACCCAGCCAACCCGAGGCCAGCGGCGCCATGAGTGACGCGGGCTCAGGGCGGTGCCTCGTAGGAGGCGCTTCCCGTGACTGACAGCCCACGGGGCCGCGGTAGGGCGGGCGCGGGGGCCGCTGGGAGCCGCGACCTCTGACCCCTCCGGCGGCGGCTCCGCTTCCCGAATGCGGCCACGCCCGCGCGGCGGGGGCGGGACGAAGCCCGGCCCAGCCAATAGCGTCGCTCCAGGGCGCGGGTGGGCGGGGCCACGCAAGGGCGAGGCGGGGTTTCGCGGCGGTGGGCGGGGCCAAGGACGGGGGGGGCAGAGGGACGGGGCGGGGGGGGGGCTGGGATAGACCTGGGGGGTGTTTGGGGCCGTATAGAGCCGCGAGGGGAGCGGGGGGGGACCCGGGGGGGGCCCCAGGGGTGTCCGGGGGGGGGGGGGACGGGACGGGAGAGCCCATGGGCACAGGGCGGGGGGGCCCAGGGGGGTCGGACAGCCCATGGGCACAGGGCGGGGGGGCCCAGGCACATCGAGGGTCCCTATAGAGGGAGTGGAGGGCACAGAGGGGGGGTGGGAGGGGCCCGCGGGGGGGGCTGACGTGAGAGACCCCAGAGGGTGACGGTGCCACGGCCACGGCCCCCCCCCGCGCCCCCCCAAGTGCAGGCGCCACACACGGGAGTTTGATATTCATACGAAATTGCAGAAGTTACAAAAATCAGCGAGAAAACCGCGGGGGGGGGGGGGGGGGCACTGGAGCCTGAACGAGGCGATGGGGGGGGGGCTTCAGGGAACACGCTCTGCAGGGGAGCCCCCATCAACCCCCCCCAGGGCAAACCCACCTTCCTGCTCCCGCGGGGCCGGGAGATGGGGGGGTACAGCCCCCCCCCAGGGCTTCACCCCCAGCCGGTGCCGCTGAGAGACAGTGGTGAGGGGGAGGATGGGGGGGATGAAGGTGCTCCCCCCCCCCCCCCCACCTCATGCTGCTCCCAGGGGTGCCCCTGGAGGGGCCTTAAGTGCCAAAAGTCCAGGCGGGGGGGGGGGGGGTCTCGCAGAGCAGGATGTGGGACCCCCTCCCAGTCTGCAGGGGGGGGCCGGCTCCGCTTCGGGGGGGGCCCCAGCAGCCGTGGGGGGGCCCCGGCCAGAGCAGTCCCAGGGGTGGGGGCAGGAGGGAGGCGCGGGGGGGTCCTCAGCCCCCCACCGCTGCGTCCCCGGTGACAGACGTCAGTGCAGGGACGGGGGCTCCTTGCGGGAGGGGGGCACGGGGGGCAGCCCCCCCCCCGCTTGCTCCAGACCCGCGCTGGGCTGCAGGCAGCTGCCTGGAGACACCCATGAGGGCAGGCAGGGGCTGGGGGGGGCGCGGAGGGGGGGTCCCCGTCCTCTCACAGCCGCAGGTGGGGGACAGCCCTGGTGACATCGCGGAAGAAGGGGTGTCCCAGCGCCGCCTTGGCCGAGATCCGCTTGTTGGGGTCGTAGTGCAGCATTTGCTGGGGGCAGAGAGAGAGGGGGGGGGGATCGGTGAGGGAGGGGGTGTCCCCATCGCCCCCCCCCACCCCCCCCACGCCCCTCGCTCACCGCCAGCAGCTTCCGTCCCTCCTCGTCCAGGGGCGGCACCACTTTGCCGAAGTCCTGCCGGGCCCACTTGGGGAAGCTGGGCTTGTAGTCGGGCATGGCCGTGACCCCGGGCCAGGCCGCCTCGTCCGGCGTCCCCAGCGTGCGGAAGATGCGGAAGAGCTGGTCGATCTCCGAGTCCCCGGGGAACAGAGCGCGCCGGGTGATCTGGGGCGGGGGGGGGCGGCGGGAGCTGTGGGGGCGCCCCCGACATCCCCCGGGATGGGGCGACCGAGACGTTCTGCCCCTTTTCATGCCGACGTCGTGGCCGGGCCCCCGCCCCCCGCCGCACCCCGGTGTGGGGAGACACGCGGCCCCCACCCCGTGAGCTCTCACACCGGCCCCTCGTGACCGGCCCCGCGGCGGCAGCGGGTCCCGGTTTCCCCCCGGGGCGCTGCGGTCGGCCGCGTGACGCAGACCCTGGAGCGGGGAGGGTTCACATGACGCCCCCCCCTCAGCACCCACAAAGCCCCTTTATTCCCCGGGCGCCCACCCCACGCCCCGGTGACGTCGGGGGAGCCGCGGCGTCACCCTGGTGACACGGAACCGCCCCCCCCGCCGCCGCCACGGTGGATCTGAGCGCGCCGCGATGCCGCGGGGGCCCCGGTGTCACCCTGGGGGGGTCGGGGGGGTCCATCTGCCCGTCCCCCCGCTGTCACCCACCATCTCGGCGAAGATGCAGCCCAAGCTCCAGATGTCGACGGCCGTCGAGTAGTACTTGCAGCCCAGCAGGATCTCGGGGGCTCGGTACCAGAGTGTCACCACCTGCCACCGCGGGGACAGCGATGGGCAACCGGGTCGCGTGTGTCCCCACACCGAAACCTTCCCCCTCCCCGACCCCCCCAGCACCCACCTCGTGGGTGTAGGTGCGCACGGGCACCCCGAAGGCGCGGGCCAGGCCGAAATCGGCCAATTTGATGGCGCCGTCGGCGTTGATGAGCAGGTTCTGGGGCTTGAGGTCGCGGTGCAGCACGCGGTGCGCGTGGCAGAAGGCCAGGCCCTGCAGCAGCTGGAACAAGTAGCTCTGCGGGGAGAGAAATGGGGGGGGGGTGTCAGCAGAGACAGGACCCCCCATCCTGTGGGGAACCCCCCCACGCTGTGGTGACCCCCCCCCTGCGAAGCACCTTGATGAGGGGGAGGGCGATGCCGCTGATGGACGACGAGTCCATGAACTTCTTCAGGTCCTGGTGCAGGAACTCGAACACCAGGTAGAGCTTGTTCTCCGTGTGGATCACGTCCAGCAGCCTGGGGGGGGGGGGGGCACCGCCTGGACCCCCCCCCAGAACGGCCACGGCCCCCCCCACGGCCACGGGGGGCCCACAGCCGCCTTAGGGGGGCTCCTACAGCCACGGGGGGCTCCCCACAGCCCCCTCTCCCCCTTCCCTCCAGCAGCGCCCCCCCCATCGCTCAGGGGGTGCCCCCCCCCCCGCCGTGTCCCGCTCCCGCGCCCCCCCCGCGCTCACTTGACGATGTTGGGGTGGTTGAGCTCCTTCAGCAGGGAGATCTCCCGGATCGCGGTGCTGGGGACGCCCTCGGTCTCCCTGCGGGGAACGCGGGTGAGACCCGGGACCCCCCCCCGGTGCGTCCCCCCCCCGCGGTGCGTCCCCCCCCCCGGCGCCCCCCACTCACGTGTCCAGGCGGATTTTTTTGAGGGCCACCACCTCCCCCGTGACCTTGTTCCGGGCCTTGTACACGACGCCGTAGGTGCCCTCCCCGATCTTCTCCACCTTCTGGAAGTTCTCCATGGGGGGGCGGCGGGGGGGGGCCCCCGGTGGAGGGGGGGGGGCAACGGGACCCCGAGCCGGGGGAGGAGGGGGGGGGGGGGGCGGGGGGAGTGTCCGGGGGGGGCCGGGGGGGGGTTTGGGGCGGTCCCGGGCGGGGGGGGAGGTCCCCGGGGGGGGGTCCCTGGGTTGGGGGGGGGGGAGGGGGAAGGGGGGTCCCGGGCGGGTGGAACGATCGCGGCCGCCGCTTCCCCCCCCGCGCGCAGAAATGTTGCGGCGGCCCCGCCCGCGCCGCTTCCCGCCTTCCGTTGGCCACGCCCCCCCGCCCGCCTCTGATTGGCCGCGCGGGCGGTGACGCGGCGGGCGCGGGAGATCCCTTAAAGGGACAGGCGCGACCGGAGGAGACGCGCGCGGGGGGCGCTCCCGCTGGGGGGGGGGGCGGCTCTTGGGGATGGGAAATGGGGCTGCGCAGGCTCCGAGCGGGGCTGGACCCCCCCAAAACACAGACACCCCCGCGGGGGGCACCGCGTCGTCCGGGCACCGGAGGAACCGTCCCCCGGAATCAGCCCCACGGACGGGACCGGGGGGGGGGGGGGGGCGGGGGGGGGACACGACCCACGGGCACGGTTCCGCACACGCAGCCGCGGGCACGGGTGGGACCCTCCCGGGTGGGACCCTCCGGGCTGGCGCTGAGGCCGGTTGGGAGCTGGAAACCCCCCCCCACCCCCCCCCCCCCCGGCAGGAAAGATCGGGGTCCCCCTGCGTGTGCGGGGTGGGGGGTCCCCCGTGTACGTGCAGCATCGGGTCCCCCCTCTGTGTGTGGCATCGGGGTGTCCCCCTCCCCCCGCGCGTGCAGTGTGGGGGTCCCTGTGTGTGTCCAGGATCGGGGTCCCCCCCCGTGTGCACCCACCCTGCACAACAGGGTGACCCGGGCGCGGTGGGTGGCCCCAACCCCTACGTGGGACCAAATCCGTGTCCCTGGGGCCACCGGGACGGTGCTGAGCGCGGGGGGCAGCACCCCCCCCTTCCCCTCCCCAAGTTGGGGGGGTCTCTGCGTCCCCACGAGTCCCCCCCACCCACCCGGGGCAGAGCCGGAGCGTGTGACCGGGGCCGAGCGGGGCCGCACACACGTGTCCCCCACGCAACTCAACTGGGGGGGCCGGGTCCCCCCCCCCCCCTTTCGGGGTGGGACTATGCAAACGAGAGCCCCTTCATATCCCCCCGGCCCCGGCCTCGTCTCTCTGCCGGCGCCCGAACGCGGGGGGAGTCGAGGACGGTGGGACCATGCGGGTGCGTGGGGCGATCGCGGTGCTGGGGACCCTCCTGGTCCTGGCCACGGCTCAGCAGCGTAAGTGGGGTTTTGGGGGGGGGGGGGGATTGATTTGGGGGGTCTTGGCTGGGGGGGTCCGTCCCCACCACCCCGGGGATTATGGGGTCCATCGGTGGAAGCGGCCCCCCCCCCCCCCCCTCAAATCACACCGGGAGCAGGATTAGACCCCGCTGATCCCCTGGGTGGGGGCTGCTTGGAGGCCACGGGGGGAGCTTGTCGTGGGGTCCCCAACCTTCTGTGGGATGTGGGGGGGGGACCAACAGCCCTCTGGGAGCGGGGTGGGATGGGGGGTCCCCCCACTCTGTAAATAGGGGGAGGACCCCCATTTGTCTGTGACCGAGGGGACCCAGCGGGGACACAGCAGCCCCTTTTGAGTGGGAGGACACGGGGGGGCCCCGGCAGCCGCCTGCGAGTGGGGGCCCATGAGGGAGACGCTCGCCCCGTCCCGCCCGCGGCCGCCGGCTCAGCTGAGAGTCACATGAAAAGGCTTTGGGCAGCGCCGGGCGCCATGTGATGGGGCTTTGCCCCACGCGCGGCCTGGCCCCGGCCCATCACGTGGCCCCCGGGGTCCCCAAGGGTCCCCCCGCGGCTGGATGTCCCCCGGGGGTGCCACTACTGGGGCTTCCTGGTGGGCGGGTGCGTGTGCGGCACCCGGAGCGCCCGCGGGGGGCGGCCACCTGATGTGGGTGCTCCGGGCGCCACACGCGCACCCTCTGACCCTTCTCCCGCAGGAGCCGGTGGCCGGAGCCGTGGCCAGAGCCAGCCCTGGAGCGGGCGGCCGGCGCCGTTCCGGAGCTGGGACTCGGGGCGGTACCGGCCGTGGCAGGAGGGGCCGCGGCGGCAGCAGGACTGTTGGCGAGGTGGGTGCCGGGCCGGGTGCCGGGGGCCCGCGGTGGCCCTGGGCGCCGTCCCTGAGCCGCCGTCCCTGTCCCTGGCAGGCGGCGACGTCACCTTCGACATCAGCAACGACGCCCCCACCATGGCGGGCGCCGACGCCACCTTCTCCATCGCCCTCCGCTTCCCCAGCACCCAGGCGGTGCTGCCCGACGGCCGCGTCGTCTGGGCCCGGAACTGCACCGTCAACGGTCTGCGCCCACCCAAACCCCTCCCTCGGCACCCACCCGCATCCCCCCTCCCCACCTCACCCTCTGCTCCCCGCAGGCACCCGCGTCACCCAGGGCGACCTCGTCTTCCCGGAGCCGCCGGCCGAGGGCGCGGACGGCGTCTTCCCCGACGGGCAGCCCTTTCCCCCCAGCGCCGGGGGCAAGCGCGGAAAATTCGTCTACGTCTGGTGGACGTGGGGTGAGGCCGACACCGAACCCCGCCGGGGTCTGGGGGGTCCCCGAGGCAGCACCTGACCCCCCCTCCCCATCCCTCAGGGCGCTACTGGCAGGTGGTGGACGGCGCCGCGTCCCGGCTGACCGTGGGCACGGCGGGGGTGCCCCTGGGCTCCTACACCATGGAGGTGGTCGTCTACCACTACCGCGGCCGCCAGAAGTTCATCCCCATCGGCCACGCCAGCACCCAGTTCAGCATCACCGGTGGGTGCCTGGGGAGGGGGGGCTGGCGGGGGGACCCCGGCGGGACCGGACGAGCTGATGACGCCCCACATCGCCCCCCCCCAGACCAGGTGCCCTTCGCGGTGGACGTGGCGCAGGTGCAGGACGCGGTGGAGGGCGACGGGCGCTTCGTGCGGAACCGCGCCGTGGCCTTCACCGTGCGGCTGCACGACCCCAGCCGCTACCTGCGCGACGCCGACGTCTCCTACTCCTGGGACTTCGGGGACGGGAGCGGGACCCTCATCTCCCGCAGCGCCACCGTCACCCACACCTACCTGGAGGCCGGGTCCTTCGGCGCCCGCCTGGTGCTGCAGGCCGCCATCCCCCTCAGCCCCTGCGGCACCTCGGCGGCCCCCGTCGTGGGTCCCACCACCGGGCCACCACCGTCGGCAGGACCCACGGCCACGCAGCCCGCCGGCACCACGCTGGGGGGGCAGAGCACCGCCGCGGCACCCACCACCGGTAAGGGAGCGTGGAGCAGCGCCCTCCTCGCTCCAGGGGTGCTCGGGGGTCTTGGGGTGGCCCCTGCCAGGGGTCCCCTCCCCACCCTCGCTCTGCCGGCAGCACCTGCGATCTCCGACTCGCCAGTGGAGCCCACGGGGGGATCAGCGGCTGCACCCTCGGATCCCGCTGTCACTGAGCCCTCGGACCCCGCTGTCACTGAGCCCTCGGACCCCGCCGTCACCGAGCCCTCGGACCCCGCTGTCACTGAGCCCTCGGACCCCGCTGTCACTGAGCCCTCGGACCCCGCTGTCACTGAGCCCTCGGACCCCGCCGTCACCGAGCCCGTCCTCCTGGCACTCAGCACCCTGGCAGATGCTGCCGGTGCAGCCGCGGGTACCGACCCCGCTACTGCGGTGTCCACGGCCCCCCTGCTCCCCACCTCGGTGGCCCCGGCCGGGGATGCGCTGGGCACCTCAGCCCCCACGGCCACAGGGGGAACGGTGGCTGCAGGTGGGTGATTCCCCCCGGGGCAGGGGGAGAGGCCACGTCTGGGGGGGTCCTGAGGGCTTGGTCCCCCTTTGCCCTTCTCCAGCCCCTTCCCCGCCTCCTGCTTCTCCTGCAGATGTGGCAACAGCTGGAGCCACGGCGGGAGCCACGGCGGCATCTGCAGCAGGAGCCACGGCGGAGCCATGGTTGAAGCCACAGTGGGAGGAACCGTGGGAGCCACAGCTGGAGCCACATCTGGAGCCACATCTGGAGCCACATCTGGAGCCACGGCTGCCCCCGACGGCACGGCGAGCCGCTGGTGCTGGTGAAGCGCCAGGCCCCCGCGGCCGAGGGCACCGGCTGCATCCTGTACCGCTACGGCACCTTCTCCACCCAGCTCGACATCGTCCGTGAGCGCCGGGCCGGGGGGTCCCGGGGGGGGTCCCAGGGGGGTCCGGTCCCGCTCTGACGCCCACGTCCCGTTGCAGAGGGGATCGAGAGCGTGGCCATCGTGCAGGTGGTGCCGGTGGTGCCGGGGAGCAGCGAGAGCAGCGTGGAGCTGACGGTGACCTGCGAGGGGAGGTGACGGCGGCCGGGGGACGGGGCTGGGACGGCGCCGGGGCTGGGGACGGGTCTGCAGCCGCCTGACCCCCCCCCTCCGCCCGCAGCTGCCCGAGGAGGTCTGCACGGTGGTGGCGGACGCCGAGTGCCAGACGGCGCAGACGCAGACGTGCTCGGCCGTGGCGCCGGCCCCCGGCTGCCAGCTCGTCCTGCGCCAGGACTTCAACCAGTCCGGCCTCTACTGCCTCAACGTCTCGTTGGCCAACGGCAACAGCCTGGCGGTGGCCAGCACCCGCGTGGCCGTCGGAGGTGGGAGCGGGGGTGCTGGGCGGGGGGGTGCTGGGGGTGCTGGGGGGTGCTGAGCTGCCTCTGCCCGCAGGCGCTGCCCCGGCCGCCGGCAGGACCACGCTCTTCGTGGGGCTGGTGCTCGTCGCCGCCGCCCTGGGCACCGCTGCCTACACCTACAGGTCAGGCAGGGCAGGGGGGGGGCACCGCGGCGTGGCGGGGGGGTCCCCGCGGCACGGGGGGGGTCCCGCCGGCTCTCACCTTCTTGCCCCCCGCAGGCGCGTGAAGTACAGCCCGCTGCTGGCCGCGGCCCCCCCGGCCCCCCGCCCCCGGAGCTGGCTGCCCCCCACCGCTGCCCTCCGGCTCCTGCTGCACCAGGCCTTCGGGGGGGCCCCCAGCAGCGAGAGCAGCCCCCTGCTCCGCGCCAACACCGTCTAGGGACCCCCCCCCCCTTCCCCAGCCTTGTGCCGCCCCCCCCAGGCCTGGCCTGACCCCCAGGATCTGGGGGGGCGGTGCGGGTGGTGGTGTGGGGGGTCGCGTGGCCCCGGCCTTGTCGTCACCGAGATTAAAGGTTCAGCTCAGCCGGGGCCTCTGCCTCGTTGTGTGTCTTGGGGGGGGCGGTTTGGGGGTCCGGGGCACCCGTGTCCTGCTGGGGGGGGACCCTGAGCCCTCTGCCCCTCCCCGGTCGGCAGAGCCAGCGCTCGTCTCACCACCAGCTTTATTACTGCAAGAGGCACTTGAAATTGGGGGGGGGGGGATAATAAATAGGGTGGGGGGGGCCCAGCGGGGTGGAGGGCTCTGGCCAGCACGACACACACACGGGGGGGGCCACGTGCAGCCCCCCCCCACCCTGGCACAGCCCCCGCGGGTCGCAGCACCCCTGGGTGCGGTGGGGGGGGGCACGGCTGCTGCCCACCCCTGCCAAGGACACACACACACACACACACGGTTGGGGGGGGGTTGGTCCGTGTCCCCCACACCCCGGGCGCAGCTCAGGGGGGGCTCTCCCCCCCCCCTTCCCGGGCCCCTCAGGACTCGGGGGGCCCCTTCTTGAGGCCGAAGAAGCTGGAGGAGCGGGGGGGGGCGGCCATGAGCATCGGTGTCTGGTTCTTGTGGGTGATTTTGATCTGCAAGAGAGAGGCTGGGGCTGGGGGGGGCCGGGGGGGGCCCCGAGGTGCCCGGCGAGGGTGGGGGGCGCGTGTGGGGGGTGTCCACATACCGTGCAGGGCGGCTGCATCCAGGGCTCCCCGTCGATCTGCATGGGCAGCGGCTTCAGCGTCCTGCCAAAAAAAACCCCAAATCGCTGCACGGCCTGGCCCCCCCCCGACCCCAAAACCTCCAGGGCGCCCCCCCCGCCCCCCCCGCTCACCGCAGGGTGATCTCGGAGCAGGTCGCCAGGCGCTTGCCCGCACTCTTCAGCCCCGTGTAGATCTGCCCCATCTCCAGGACCCCTCCAGCCCACCACCTCCAGCCGCCGGTCGCTCAGGTCTGGGTGTGGGGGGGGAGCAGAGGTTGGGGGGGTCAAGGCGGTGCTGAGGAAGGAAAAGGGGGGGGTCCCCATGCCCCCCACACACCCTGCACGCAGGTCTTGAGGGTCTCGGCATCGGTGATGGCCGGGGGGGGTCCAGCCCCTGGCGCCCTCCTCGTTGCCCCCAGCACCCGCTTGGTCTCGCCCCAAAGGTTGGAGCCTCCGTGCATGCTGGGGATGTTCAGCACCGCCAGCCCCTCCAGGGCCCCGCTCAGGTCCAGGGGGGTCCCGCAGCACTGGGGGGGGGCACATCAGGCGGGGGCAGGCAGCCCCAGCCTCACCCCCCCCCTCAGCCCCAGGACCCCTCACCTCCACGCTCAGACACTCCTTGAGCTTCTTGCAGGTGGCAAAGATGGTCTCGGAAGTGGCGAACTCGAGGGGGGCCCAGGGCCACACACACACGTGGGGGGACACCGTGGGGACGGCCCCGCGTCCCCCCCCCACCTGCTGTTGAACTTCTCCGGGTATTTCTCCCGCATGACGTGGAAGCGGTGGGCGATGGAGGCATCCTGGCGGGGGGGGGGCAACAGAGAAGGGGTGAGGTCCTGGGGGGTGGGGGGGGGTTAAAGTGCCCCCCCCCGCCACCCCCTCGCCCCCACGCACCACCCCGATGGAGAAATAGTTGTTGATGATCTCGTAGGGCACCGGGTCCCCCGCGGCCGTCGGGTCCTCGGGCAGCACCTGCACCCGCCATCGGTCCATCTGCACCAGGCTGCCGCCCTCCATCTCCCGCAGGATCTTCACCAGGTCCTCCCCCGTGTACCCTGCCACGGCGGGGGGGTGGGATGGGCCGGGGGGGGGCCTGGGGGTGCGTGTGCCCCCCCCCCCGCCCCATCCTGCCCCACTCACCTCCCCCCCAGCGCAGGCAGCGGGCCAGGTCGTTGCCGGTGCCCAGGGGCAGCACGGCCACGGGGGGCCGGTGGGGCAGGTTGGCTTTATCTGCAAGGAGAGGGGGGGTCAGGGGGGGTCTGGAGAGGGGAGGGGGCAACACCCACCGAGGCAGGGGGGGGCAGCACCCACCGATGGCATCCAGGATCCAGCCCACGGTGCCGTCGCCGCCGCACACCAAGATCCGAAAGTCTGGCACGTCCCGGAAGAAATTCAGCCTGGGAGGGAGCGGGGGTGGGGGTGGTGTCAGGGCAAGGCTGGGACCCCCCCCACAGCACCCCAGTGACCCCCCCCGACCGCCCCCCCCCCCCCAGCCCTGCTCACCCAGGGGTGGGTCCTCCCTGCTGCAGGTTATAAACCTGCCGGGGGTTGAGCAGATACTGGAACTTCCGCAGCACCCTGGGGGGGGAGAGGGGAGTTGGGGGCCTGGGGGGGGGGCTGGGGGGGCCGCGTGGCCACCCCCTCCCCACCAGAACGAGCCCACCCGGTTGCCCAGGGCCCCCCCTTACCTCTCCCCCTGCTTCCCTCCGCTCTTGGGGTTGACGAAGACGAGGAGCGGGTGGGTGTCGGGCATGGGGCTGATCTGTGGGGTGGGGGGGGTGAGGGCGGCACCCCGGCCCCCAGGGACGAGGGGGGGGGGGCCCAGGGGGGGACACACGGACCCGGGGGGTGTCGGGGCTCACCCGCAGCGCCTGGCCCTCGGGGGTGGTGAAAACCTGCGGCGCCTCCTCCAGCGGCGTCCCGCCGCCGTCCCGCTGGCTGTCCTGCCTCTCCTGCCAGCACCCCCGGCTCAGGGCGGGGGCCCGGCGGGGATTGGGGGGGGGGGGCGGGGGGGGAAGCGCCCGGGGGAGCCCCCCCAGGGCCCCACTCACCAGCAGCACGGGGTAGATGGCGGCGGGGGGCAGGACGTGGTCCCGCAGGACCCCGCAGTCGCAGGTGGGGGGCACAAGGGGTTGGCACTCCTCGTGGATCTGGGGGCAGAGCGGGGTCAGGGGGGGGCCGGGGGGGCCCGGGGGGGTCTCCCCGCGGCGGGGGGCGGGGGGGGGGGCACCCACCTTCAGGTGGCACCAGACGCAGTGCAGCCCCGTCAGGCTCTGGAAGCTCTTGATCTTCTTCTGGCACTTGCCGCACTTGGCGGCCTCGCAGCCGCCCTTCACCCAGGCGTGGGCCTGGACCTGCGCGCGGGGCCCCCACGTCACCCCCCCGCGTCACCCCTGTGTCACCCCCAGCACCCCCTGTCACCCCCCATGTCACCCCATCACCCCGTGTCACCCCTGACCCCCCCCGTGCCCCCCCATCACCCTGTGTGACCCCCACATCACCCCTGTCACCCCCCGTGTCACCCCCATGACAGGGAGTTGGGGGGGGGTCAGACACTGGGTTCCCCCGCCCCGTGCGGGGATGGACAGAGGGACAAATGCACCGATGGCTGCACGGCCTGACGGAGAGGCAGGCGGACGGACGGACGGACGGACACATGGGGGGACGGACAGACGGACGGACGGATGGATGGATGGACGGATGGATGGGCAGGCGGGTGGGTGGACGGACGGACACATGGGGAGATGGACGGATGGACAGACGGGTGCGTGGGCAGGTGGAGCAACAGGCAAGCGGGCGGGCAGGCGGGCGGACAGCCGGACGGACAGACAGCCGGACAGACAGCCGGACGGACAGCCGGACGGACAGACAGCCGGACGGACAGCCGGACGGACAGCCGGACGGACAGACAGCCGGACGGACAGCCGGACGGACAGCCGGACAGACAGCCGCCGGCCCCGCGCACTCACGCCCGCCTCCCGCCGGCTCTTGGCGTAGGTGCTGACGCAGCTGGGCGGGGCCCGGCGGGCGCAGCGCTCGTGCACCGTGAACCTGCAGACTGCGGGGGCGGGGCTCGCGTCAGGCCCCGCCCACGTCCCCGCCCACCCGAGCATTCAACCAATCATAACGCATCCCGCCGCATCCGGGTTGGGCGGTGTGGGGGCGGTGGGTGGGGCCTATGAGCGGGACACGCCCATGGGGCGGGACGGGGCGGGGCGTCCCCGGGGCCACGGCTGGAACCCGCGCGTCCCGCCCAGCCCCAAACCCCGCCCCTCGCCATAACCCCGCCCCCTGCCCTAACCCCGCCCCCCGGCCCCATCCCTGTCCCCCCCCCGCCCTTGTCCTGCTCCTCCCCATCTCGGTCCCCACCGCACCCCCGTCCCCAACCCCGTCCCTGTCCCGGTCTCACCTGGTTCCCGCTGCATCCCCATCCCATCCCCATCCTGTCCCCATCCTGTCCCCACCCCTGTCCCCATCCCTGTCCCTGTCCCCACCCTGTCCCCACTGTGTCCTTGTCCCATCCCATCCCTGTCCCCATCCTGTCCTGTTCCTGTCCCATCCCATCCTGTCCCTACTGTGTCCCCATCCCATCTCCATCCCTGTCCCCATCCCTGTCCCTGTCCCCATCCCCATCCCCATCTTGTCCCCACCCCTATCCCCATCCCATCCCATCGCTGTCCCTGTCCCTGTCCCCATCCCCATCTGACCTCTGTCCCCATCCCCATCGCTGTCCTGGTCCACATCCCCATCCCCGTCTCTGTCACTGTCCCTGTCCCTGTCCCTGTTCCCATCCCATCCCTGTCCCCATCCTGTCCCCATCCCCATCCCCATCCCTGTCCCTGTCCCCATCCCCATCCCCGTCTCTGTGCCTGTCCCCATCCCCATCCCTGTCCCCATCCCCATCCCTGTCCCCATCCCTGTCCCCATCCCCATCCCCATCCCTGTCCCCATCCCTGTCCCCATCCCCATCCCCATCCCTGTCCCTGTCCCCATCCCCATCCCTGTCCCTGTCCCTGTCCCCATCCCCATCCCTGTCCCCATCCCCATCCCTGTCCCCATCCCCATCCCTGTCCCCATCCCTGTCCCCATCCCATCCATCCCATCCCATCCCATCCTGTCCCTACTGTGTCCCCATCCCATCTCCATCCCTGTCCCTGTCCCTGTCCCTGTCCCCGTCCCCATCCCTGTCCCCATCCCATCCCATCCCATCCTGTCCCCATCCCGTCCCCGTCCCCGTCCCCCCCCGCTCACCGGTGCAGCGCAGCCCCTGTTTCCGCAGCCCCACCAGCAGCGCCGCGCACACGTTGCAGTACACGGGACGGCTGAAGTGCTTCAGGCGCCACAAGTGCTGCCCGTCGTCCTTCATGTGCTGGGGGGGGGACACACGGGTCGGGGGGGGCCCGGCCGGGCCGGGGGGAGGCCCCGCGCAGCGTCACCCCCCACTCACCGCCTCCAGGCCCAGCAGCACCAGCAGCGGGATGTTGGTGACCCCCCCGCGGAGCCACTCGGCCAGTGACACCGTCCCGCTGCCGTCGTAGTCGATCTCCCGCATCATCTCCTGCAGGATCTGGGGGGGCGGGGGGGGGCACAGGGCTGGAGGAGCTCACGGGGGTTGGGGGGCAGCCCCCCGCCACCCCCCCAGCCCCCCCCCAGCCCCACTCACCGGCTTCAGCTCCGTGACGTCCCAGTCCAGGTACTGGGCCACGCGCATCATCTGGGTGATGATCCGATCCACCTCCTGGGGGGACAGTGTCAGCGGGGGGGGGACACCCCGCAGCCCCCCCCCCGCCCCAGCACTCACCGAGCTGTCCAGGAGCCCGTTCCCATCCTTGTCATACAGCTTGAAGGTGACTGCGGGGGGGGGACACAGACACAGAGCGGGGTGAGGTCACCCCTGGGGACCCCCGAGCCCCCCCCCAGGGACAGGGGACACCCCCCCCCCACTCACACTCCAGCTTGTCCTCGGGGCGTCCCCCCTCCAGCAGCGAGAAGTAGCAGGAGACGTCGTTAACGCAGACGAGGTCGCTGCCTGTGGGGACAAAACCCCCGATGAGACCCCCCGGGGGTGCCCCCCACCCCTTGCCCCCCCCCCCCGGCCCCCCCTGACCCTCCTGGCTGCTCTGGAAGGAGGCGAAGAGGTGGCGGCACAGCGGCTCCGGGACGTCGTCGGCCTCCAGGTACCTCCTCAGGAAGAGCGTGAACCCCTCGAAGTCGACGCACTGGGGGGGGCACAGTGGGTTGGGGGGGCCCCAGGGTGCAGCCCCCCCCCCCCCCCGTTGCTGGGGGTCTCACCTCTCCCCGCCGGTGTCGCGACAGGGCCCCGTCGCCGTCAAACTCCTGCAGCACGTCCTGCACCTTCCTGCTGCTGTCTGGGGGGGGACGGCGGCCGGGCCGCTGCGGCGCGGGCACACGCGTGTGCCCCCCACCCTGACACGCCTGAGCACGCGTGTGCCCCCCACCCTGACACGCCTGAGCACGCGTGTGCCCCCACCCTGACACGCCTGAGCACATGTGTGCCTCCCACCCGACATGCCTGCACACGCGTGTGCCCTCTGCCCCAACATGCCTGCACACACATGTGCCCTCTCCCCGACACACTTGCGCACACGTGTGCCCCCCACCCTGATACACCTGCACACATGTGTGCCCCCACCCTGACATGCCTGCACATGCATGTGCCCTCTGCCCCGACACGCCTGCACATGTGTGTCCCCCACCCCAACACGCCTGTGCACACATGTGCCCCCTGCCCCAACACACTTGCACACGTGTGCCCTCTGCCCTGACACGCCTGCATACGCGTGTGCCCTCTGCCCCGACACGCCTGCATACGCGTGTGCCCTCTGCCCTGACACACCTGCGCACGCACATGTGTGTGAAGCTGCCCCGGGGCACACACACGCGTGTGCAGAGCCACCCCCACGCCTGCAAAGGCGCCACCATACGCGTGTGCACACGTGCAGCCACCTCCACGCGTGCGAGGCTGACCCCGCGCAGGCACACGCGTGTAGAGACACCCTCATGCACGCACACGCGTGTGCAAAAACACCCCCCACGCACGCACACGCGTGTGCAGAGCCCCCCCACTCATGCACACACGTACAAAGCCGCCCCCACGCCGGCACACGCGTGGCCAGAGCCCCCCCCCAACCGCCCCCCCAGGCGTGCGAGCCCCCCCCTTCCCACGCGGGCACACGCGTGTGCGGGTGCGCACACGGGGGCTCGGGGGGTGCTTTGCGTGTCGTCCCCCCCCCCCCCCCCACTCACAGTCCAGGTATTTCTGCAGTTGGGCAAACTCCTGCGGGCTGAGGGTGGCCCAGTCCGGGCTCTCGTCCATGGCTGCGGGGGGGGGACACACACACGGGGACACCCCCACGGCCCTGCGGCGGGTGATGGGAAAGGGGGGGGGCGTTGGGGGCGGACGCCCCCAACGCCCCCCCCCTTTCCCATCACCCGCCTGCGCGCCCCCCCCCCCGGGGCTGAGTCACGCCGGGACCGCGACCCGCCCAGCCCGGGGGGGGACACACACACACATATTCGGGGGCCCGGGACCCCCCCTCCGTGGTCCCCCGCGGGAACACGGACCCCCCCGCGATCTCCACGGGAGCGCTCGGGCATCCCCGGTGCCTCTTCCTTCCCTTCCCGTCCTCCCCCCCCCCGCCCCCCCCCCCCCCGGTAACGCCCGGTACGAGCCGTCCCGTCCCAGCTCATCCCTCCGGGCCCCCCCGGGGGGCGCATCCCCCCCCCCCCCCCGTCGGGGCATCCCGGTGCCTCCGCCGGTACCTGGCGGGTCCCGCGGCGGCTGGTCCGGCCCGGCCCCGTGACATCACGGCGCGGGGGGGCGGCACCGGCCGCACGTGCCGCCGGGGAGCGGGGGAGGTGGCGGGGGACACACACACCCCCCACCCCCGCCCCCCCCCACGACGGCGGCGGCGGCACCGGGCACGCTGCCCCCCCCCCCCCCCCCCCGCCACCGCGGGGGTCCCGTGCGCGCCCCCCGTTTTACACCGCCCCCCCCCGCCCCGTTTCTCCCTGAGCCCGGGGTTGGGGGGGGGCCGTCGCGGGGGACCCCCCCTCCAAAGCGGAGCTGGATGGGGGGGGCGCGACCCCTCGAGGGGGCAGAGAAGGGCCCCACGCAGCCCCCGCGACTGGGGGGGGGGGGGATGAAGGGATCGCCCCCCCCGCCCAGTGCCTGGAAATCCCCCGCGGCGGCCGCGGGGGCGGGAGGCGGTTGGTGTCTCGCCGCCCCCCCGCGTGGGCCCGGGGTGTCGCATCCGCCCCCGGGGAAGGGGGGGGGCGTGGGGACCCCAATCCACGCGGGGGTTGAGCGGGATTGGGGGGTGGGACCTCCCGGTGGGACCCCCCCCCCGGTGGGACCCCCCCCCCCCCCGTGTCCCCCGGCCACGTCGGCGGGGCCCGAAAGCGGTTGTGAGCGGGGACGGGGCCCCCCCGGAGCGGGGTGGGGGGCACCCCACATGTTGGGGGACACATGGCGTCGGGGATGCGACGCTCGGGCGGCCCCAGCCCCGCTGCGGGGGGGCTGCGCCCCCGGCCCGCGGTGACAACAGGGGATGAAGGGACCCCCCCCCGCTCCCCCCCCCCCCGCTCTCGGGGGGGGCCCCGGGGCCGCGCTCCCCCCGCGCCGCTTCCTCCTCCCCCGCCGGGTCTCGGGGCGCGATCGGGCCGGTGGTGGCGGTTTGGGGGTTCCTGTCCCCCCGGGGCTCCCGGGTGACCCTGGCGGGGGGGGGGGGAAACACACGGCCCCGCTGCTCCCCCCACCCGGGGGCCCCCCCGCGGGGGGACGCGGCCCCGGACCCCCCCCAGGACTCGGGGTACGCGCCCCCAGGCCGGGGTTGGGGGACGCTGCGGTCGCCATGGCGATGAGCCCCGGATTGGGGGGGGGTGTCTGTGTCAGGTCACCATGACAACTTCGCACCTCCGGTGGGGGCGCTCCCCCGGTGCATGTCGGGAGTTCCCACCCACCCCCCCCCCTGCACGGGGCGCGGCCCCTTTAAGAACAAAATGGCCGCCCGCTCCGCGTCGCCTTCCCGCGGCCACGCCCAGCGGCTGCGCCGCCACTTCCGGGGCGGGGCCTGGGGCCGGAAGTGTGTCGCGCTCGCAAGATGGCGACTCCCTATGTGACTGACGAGACCGGTGAGTGCGGCCCGGCCCGGCGCCGTGGGGCGGGTGGCTCCCGTGGGGCTGGGCCCGGCCCCCGTGGGGCCGATGTTCCCCCCGGATCCGCAGGGCGGGACCCGACTCCGGTCCCTGTGGGGCAGGCGCACCCCGCTGCCCGTGGGGCCTCTCTCCTGCCCCATCTCTGTGGGGCCCGGCCCGGCCCCTGTGGGGGGAGCTCCCTGCTCCCGTGGGGCTGAGCCGCGGCCCCGGCTCTGTGGGGCTGGGCGCCGTCGGGCGCCGTCTGTCCCCCCCTTGCCGGTCGCTGTGGGGCAGGTTCTGCCTCCCCAGTCTCTGTGGGGCTGGGCCCACCTCGTCCCCCCAGCCCGGTGTCTCGGGTGTCCCGGGACCCCGTGGGGTCTGTGGGGTGTCCTGGGCCCCCGTGGGTCTGTGGGGTGTTCTAGGACCCCCGTGAGGTGTCCCAGGGCCCCCGTGGGGTCTGTGGGGTGTCCCGGGGCTCCCTGTGGCGTGTCCTGTGGCCCCCGTGGGGTGTGGGGGGTGTCCTGTCCCCCCGTGGGGTCTGTGGGGTGTCCCAGGGCTCCCATGGTCTATTCTAGAGCTCCCGTGGGGTCTGTGGGGTGTTCTATGACCCCCATGGTGCGTCCTAGGGCCCCAGTGAGGTCTGTGTGGTATCTGGAGCCCCCATGAGGTGTCTCAGGGCCCCTATGGGATCTGTGGGGTGTCCCGGGACCCCCGTGGGGTGTGTGGGGTGTTCCAGGGCCCCCGCGGGGTGCGTGGGGCTCCCCGGGGCCGCCCGCCGACGGCACCTTGGCCTCGCAGGGAAGTACATCGCCTCCACGCAGCGCCCCGACGGCACCTGGCGGAAGCAGCGGCGGGTGAAGGAGGGCTACGTGCCGCAGGAGGAGGTGCCGGTGTAAGTGGGGCAGACGGCCGGGGGGGGGCCCAAAGCGAAGGGGGTGTCCCTTGGGCAAGGGGGGGGGTGTCCCGGCTCCCCCTCCGGGGCTGGGGTCTGCCGGGACGTCCCACCCCGCGCCGGGCCCCGCGACGCCCAGGGCTGCGCGTGCCGGGTGACGTCTCGAGGTCTCAGTCTCTTTCCAGGTGCCCGAGCAATTCCGACCCCCTCACCCCTACCCCATAAGCCGCGTCCTGCCGGTACGATCGACGCCCGCCCCGGCCCTCCTCCGGGTGACCGCGCGGGGCCGGGGGTCCCCCGCCGAGGCGAGGAGGACCCTGAGCGGAGCGCGGAGCCGGGCGCCCGTCACCACGCCCCCAGGGCGGCTGCGTGTGGCGGAAGGGGGCAGAGCCCGCGGGGTCCCGTGTGTCGTCCCCCCCCCACCCCCCCAGACCCCGCGCCGGGGGGCTGCTCCAAGGGGTTCGCCGGAGGCACCGAGCGTCGCCGGGGTTTGGCGCCGGGGCGCTGGGTCCCCGCGCGAGAGGGGCGGCGGGGGGCGAGGCGCCTTCACCCGCTCTCCTTCCGCGCAGGTACGAGAATAAATACGTGAAGTTTTTCAAAGCAAACCCGAGCTGCCGCCGGGGCCTGAGCCTGGAGGCCGCCGCGCAGCCCGGCAAGGCGGAGAGCGGCGAGAGCGGCCTCTCCAAGGCGGCGAAAAGGAACTTGAAACGCAAAGAGAAGAGGAAGCAGCAGCAGGAGAAGGGCGAGCGCGAGGCGGACGGACTGAGCCAGGCGCTGGAGAAAACCTCGCTGGCGGGGGGGGACAAGGGGCCGCCGGCCGCCGCCGCGGGGGACAGTCGGGCGGGCGCGCCGCAGCCGGCCTGCGGCACCGGGGGCCCCGCCGAGGGGGACGCCCCCACCTCGGAGAAGGGCAGGAAGATCAAGAACCTGAAGAAGAAGCTGCGGCAGGTGGAGGAGCTGCAGCAGCGGCTCGACGCGGGGGAGATCAAGCAGCCGACGAAGGAGCAGCTGGAGAAGCTGGGCCGGAGGAAAGCGCTGCAGGAGGAACTGCGGGACCTGGAGCTGGACTCGTAAGGGGAGGGCGGGGGGGTTGGGGGGGCGGGGGGGGGCGCGGGGGGTGTCCCCGCACACGGGCTGCCCGGCCCCAGCGCCGGGAGGGGCTTTGGGTGGGAGCTGGCGGGTTTTGGTTTTTTTTTCTCCGAACGGTCGTTCCCAGCTATCGGTGTCAGAAACCCGGCGACTCCCCGATACCTCTGTCCTTTTTTTTGTTTGTTTGTTTTTTAATTTTATTTGGGGCGGGGCCGTGCCAGGGCGGGGCAGCGGACACACCCCCCCCCCCCCCCCCCCCCCCCGCCAGCTTCGATCGTCCCCAGCCCCTCGTGTTCTGTGTCGCGGCCTCTCTCTCCCTTTTATTTTTAAAACCCACGCAATAATAAAATTGCAGTAGTGACCCGGCGCCGGGAGCTCGCCGCTGCCTTTCCCGGTGTGGGGAGGGGGGGCACACCCCCCCCCCTTTGTGTCCCCCTGCCTCAGGGCTGCCAGGTGGGGGGTTGAGGGGATCCTCCCCCTCCAGGGGGGTGTTCCTGGGGGGGTCCCGGTGCCCACAGAGCTGCTGGGGGAGGGCAGGGCGCTGGGCTGGGGGGGGGGACGACACACACACCCCGGGGCATCGTGGGGACCTGGGGCTGACCCCCCCCATGGCCCCGCGCCCACCTCAGCTCCCTTCCTGTCCTGGCGGGGGCCCTGGTGCCCCCCACCCCCCGCAACGCAGCATCACCCTCCCCAGGCCCCTGCACCACCAGGACCTACTTCTTCCAAGGTGGGGAACTGGGGGGGGCCAGGGGGTCCCCCACACCACCCGTGCCCCCCCCTCACCCCCCTGCTGTGGGTGATGAGGTCTGGCGATACCGGGGGGGGGGGGGGGGGGGGCTCCCATGACACTCTTTAATGTGGAACCCCCTGTACAGGCGCGGCGGGGGGGGCCCATCCCCAGGGCGGGGGCCACCCGTGGTCTTTGGGGGGGCTTGGGGCAGGGCTGGGGGGCTGGGGAGGCCCCATGGCAGGGTGAGACCCCCCCGCGGGGGTTAAGGCTTTAAGGCTCCTCCAGAGGGGGGGGGGGCGGAGCTGGGCTGGGCCCGCGGGGTGTGCAGCGTTTGGGTAGGTCCTACAAAAATAAAAGTGGGGCTTTATTTTTAAGTGGGGGAGGGGGCATGGGGCTGCCCCCCAGGGTTCCCCCCTCCGTGGGGCTGGGGGGGGGTCAGGGGCTGCGGTGGGTGTGGGGCTGGCGGCAGAGCGGGGGCACTGGGTTTGCCCCACCCCGGGGGACCCCCCCCCCAGCCCCTGGGGGTCCCCAACATCACCCACGTGCCCTGAAGCTCCGCCCCCCCGGCCACACCCTCCGGGAGGCGGGGCATATGGCACCTCATTTGCCTATTTAAAGGGACAGGCACAGTGGGAGTGGGGGGGGGGCCCGGGCGCCCCCAAGGCACGTCGGTGGGGCGGAGGGGGGGGGGGGCTCAGGGGCGGCGGCGGGGCGGGGGGGCGGCGGGGCCGCAGGCGGCCTCGGGGGCGGCGGGGGGGGCCGGCGCCGTCCCGCTCTCCAGCTGCCGGTCCCGCAGGCTCCGGATGTAGCTCTGGGGGGACACGGGGGTCAGCGCGGCCCCACCGCCGCCGCCGCGGCCCCCCCGGGGCGGGGACTCACCGGGGCCAGCACGTCGCCCGCGTAGCGCTTGACGGGGGGGGGTTTGCGGCGGTAGGTGCCCTCGGGGGGGGCCAGGCTCTGCCGGCGCTTGGCCTCCTTCTGCCGGATGCGCAGCAGCTGCAGCCGCTTCTGCCGCCGGCTGAGGATGACTGCAGGGAGCGGGGGCTGAGCCTTCGGCGGCCCCGGCGCCATCCCTGTCCCCACGGCCCTTCCCGTCGCGTCCCCGGCGTCATCTTCCCCAGCTCTGGCCCGTAGCCATCCCGTCCCCATCCCCGTCCTGTCCCTGTCCCATCCCCATCCCTGTCCCCATCCCAGTCTCCATCCTATGCCTGACCCTGTCCCCATCCCCATCCCCATTTTGTCCCCATCCCTGTCCTGTCCCTGTCCCCATCCCATCCCCATCTCCATCCTGTCCCTGTCCCCATCCCTGTCCCATCCTGTCTCCATCCCCGTCCCTGTCCCTGTCCCATCCTGTCCCCATCCCAATCTCCATCCTATGCCTGACCCTGTCCCCATCCTGTTCCTGTCCCCATCCTTGTCCCCATTCCCATCGTGTCCCTATCTCTGTCCCATCCCTGTCCCATCCCAGCCCCATCCCTGTCCCCGTCCCCATTCCCATCCTATCCTTGTCCCCGTCCCCATCCTGTCCTCCCTGTGTCCCTGTCCCACCCCGTCCCTGTCCCCACTGTGTCCCCACCCCTGTCCCATCCCGTCTCCATCCTGTCCCTGTCCCCACTGTGTCCCTGTCCCATCCCATCCCCATCCTCCCCCCCACTCCCCCCTGCCCCCCCAGGGGTCCTCCCAGCACCCAGCTCCCCCCGGGAAGGGGCTCACCCCCCGCCGTGCTCACCGTCGGTGTGGGAGAAGCCGTCGGCCGTCAGCTTCCACTGGAGCAGGACGGCGAGGAGGCCGAGCAGCGGCCACGCGCCCAGCACCACCCAGCCGGGCCAGCACAGCGGCCGCGCCGGCGCCAGCCGCAGCCGGTCGTAGACGTAGAGCACCAGCGCCAGCCCCTCCACGAAATAATCGGCGCAAACCACGACGACGGCGGCGCCGAAGACGCCGGTGGAGAGGACGGTCAGCGCCTTCGGCCACTGCAGCGCCAGGAGGGCGCAGAGCAGCGCCAGCCCCAGCAAACTGCCCGCCGGCACCCAGGGGCTCGGCGGCGGCAGCACCGGCGCGGCCGCCACCAGCGCGGCCGTGGCCAGCAGTAGCCCCAGCAGTAGCCCGGTGGTGAAGAGCCCGACGCTGCGCAGCAGCATGGTGACCAGCCCGCAGAGCAGCCCGATGCCCAGGGCGATGCCGGCGCTGGCCTCCAGGCTCAGCTGCGTCTCCAGCACCCGCTCCTTGTAGCACAGGAGGAAGATGACGATGGAGCCGAAGAGCAGCCCCGAGAGGAACATGATGGCCTTGAAGCAGCGGTACCCTGGCGCGGGCACGGGGGCGTCACCAGGGGCTGCCCCGCCTGTGCCCCACGGTGTCCCCTGGGACTGTGCCCCGTGGCTGTGCCCCCCCCACACCCCCCTCCTTGACCCCCACCATGCAAAGCTCCTCACCATGAGTCTGCCGTGCCCCCCAAGTGTGCCCCAGTTCTGTGCCCCCCAGTTCCGTACCCAGTTCTGCGCCCCCCCACTCTGCCCCCCCCACTCTGCCCCCCAGTTCTGTCCCCCCAGCTCTGTGCCCCCCCGCTCTGCCCCCCCAGTTCTGTGCCCCCCAGTTCTGTCCCCCACAGCTCTGCCCCCCAGCCCTGTCCCTCCCAGCTCTGCCCCCCCCAGCCCTGTCCCCCCGCCGTGCCCCCCCTCACCAAAGCAGCCGCAGACGACGCCGAAGAGGGCCCCGAGGGCGCAGAGGGCGGCGGGGACGGGTTCGTAGGGGGGTCGGGGCTCCAGGGCGCAGTGGGGCGCGGGGGGGGCGCCGGGCTCCATCGCCCGGGGGCTGCGGGGACTGGGGGGGGTGGGGTGCTGAGCCCCTCGCCCCCCCTCGGCACCCAGCGGCCTTCCCCGGGCTCTGCGGGCGGTGGGTGAGCGCCCCCCCCCCCCCTCCCCACACCCACATCTGGCAGCGGCGCCGCGGCGGGAGGGGGGGTACATCGTGGGGGAACTGGGCTGGGGGGACTGGTGGCTACTGGGAGGACTGGGCTGGGGCGCTGGAAACTTGCGGGGAGCTGCCGGGGCGGGGAGGGCTGCGAGTGCTGGGAGGGGGAACGGGGAGCTGCTGGGGAGAGCGAGCTGGGAGCACTGGGAACACTGGGAGGGGGCACTGGGAGCTGCTGGGGGCACTGGGAGGGGGAACTGGGAGCTGCTGGGGACAGCAAGCTGAGGGCACTGGGAGGGGGAACTGGTTGCTGCTGGGGGCTCTGGGAGCTGCTGGGAGGGGAAACTGGGAGCTACTGGGAGCACTGGGAGCACTGGGAGGGGGAACTGGGAGCTGCTGGGGGTCTGGGCGGGGGGCGGCGCTGTCCGGGGCTGCCGCACTGGGAGCGCTGGGGGTGGGGGCGGGAGGGCTCCGGGCCGGGGGCGCCGCTCGGTCCCCGCCCCGCCCCGGGACTCACCCACTCGCCGCCGGTCCCGGGGGTCGCGGTGGGGCCCGGCCCGGCCACGGAGCCGAGACTCCGCCGGGGGCGGGGCCGGGGCGGGGCCGCCGGGGGGTCCCGCGCGGGGCCGGGCCGTGGGGCGGGGGCTGCGGGCCCGGGGGGGCTGTGGGAGCCCCGTTCCGTGGGGCCGGGAGGGGCCCCGCGTGGGGCCGGGACACCCGTGGGCGCCGCCGCGGCCCCCGGCCGGGACAGAGGCGCTTTGTGCGCGGGGACACGTGACGGGGTCAGCGGGGGCCGCCGGGGCCCCTCCGGCGGGGGCCGCGGGGGGGGCCGGGCCGGGGGCGCTGCCGCTTTAAGGGGCGGGGTCGGGGATGACGCGGCCGCGCTGGGCCCCGCCCCCGGAAGTGGGAGGCGGTAGCGGCGGCGGCGGGCGGAAGGCGGAAGTGCGGCGGGTGAGGGACCCCGGGGGGGGGCGGGAGGCGGCGGCGACCCCCCCCCCCGCCGGCACCGGCACCGGCGCGGTGAGTCCCCGCCCCCCCGGGCTCCCCGCCAGCCCCCCGGTGGGGGCCGCCCCCCCCTCCGCATCATCCCCAGAGCGGCGCCTTTGGGGTGAAATCCCCCGAAATCGGTCCAACAGCGTCCCCGGGGCGGGTACCGGGGGTCGCCCCGGGGCCGGTCGGGGGTTCCCCGGGGGCTGCGCTGACCCCGCTGCCGTTCCCAGGGCCTGGCGGGATGGCCGTGACCTAGGCCCGGCGGGGGCCAGCGGGGCCGCCGGGATGGAGCAGCCCCGGTACCGGGAAGCGGCGGCGGCCGAAGGAAGCGACGGCCCCGGCTGGAGCCGGGACCCCCCCGGGGATGGCGGTGTCCCCGCGGGGGGCAGCGCTGCCTGGAACGGGAGCTGCGGGCGGCCGCCGGGCCCCGGCCTGGAGGAGGACGACGACCGCGACCCCGAGCTGCCGTTCCCGAGCGCCGGGGGCCGCCCCTGCGCCTGCCGCTGCCGGGGGGAGCCGGTCGCCCCCCCGAGCCCCGCGGCCGAGCGGCGGGACGGATCCTGCAGCCTCACCTGCCCCAACCGGGCCCCGGTGCTGCCCCGCGGGCAGGAGGATGGCGAGGAGGACGAGGACGGCGCGGGGAAGGGAGGCCGAAGGCTGCGGAGGCGTCAGAGGCATCGCTCGGCCCCCAAGGAGAAGGAGGACGGCGGCCGGCGCGAGGGCGGCGCGGGCAAGCGGCACCGGCCGGTGCGGAAGAGGAGCCGCGGCGACGGCACCGAGTCGCCGGGGCCGGCGGAGGAGCTGGCCGGCTACCGGGGGCTGCTGGCCCAGGCGCTGGCCCAGGGCGCGGAGGCCATCGGGCGACTGCTCGGCTCCTGCTGCCGCCTCGGCGACCCGGGCTGGGCGCGGGCCAGTGTGCGGAGCTGGGGCCGGCGAGTGGGCCAGCGGGCCCGCAGCGGGTCGCTGAGGGCGGCCCGGTGGCTGTGGGCCGGGGCAGGGCTGTTCCTGCGCTTGCTCTGGATGCTCTGCGCCCTCCTCCTCCTCCTCCTCGTGCTGCTGGCGGGCAGCCTGCGGCTCTGCTGGCGTGTGGGCTCGGCCGCGCTGGCCGCCGGCGCGCAGCGGGTGGCCGGGAGCCCGCGAGCGGCCCGGCTGCTGGCGCTGCTGGACGCGGCCGCGCTGCGCAGGACGTGGGGGCTCCTCGGGGAGAGCCGGGCGTGCCGCCACCTCTGGGACTGGCTGCAGAGGCGGCGGGTTCCCCCCTGGGCGCCCGGGGGGGGTCGGACAGGCGGGACGGGGGACGCGGCGCCCGGTCGCGACGGGGGGGCTCCCGCCGCCGGGGAGGAGGTGAACCGCTTGGTGGCCATGGCGGAGGTGCCCGAGGAGGAGCTGAACCCCTTCCAGGTGCTGGGCGTGGAGGCGACGGCGTCGGACGCCGAGCTGAGGAAGGCCTATCGCCGGCTGGCCGTGCTGGTGCGTGGCAGGGGTTGGGGGGGGGCGCTGGGGGTCGTTCCCCCCCAAGCCGGGGACGTGGCGCTGAGGTTTTTCTGCTCCTCCAGGTGCACCCGGACAAGAACGAGCACCCCGGGGCGGAGGCGGCGTTCAAGGTGCTGCGGGCGGCCTGGGACATCGTCAGCAGCCCCGAGCGGAGGAAGGAGTACGAGCTGTGAGTGGGGGCCGCGGGGGGGCACGGGGAGGGTTGGTTTGGGGGTGCCGGGGTCAACGTTTCCCCCCTCCCCGCAGCAAGCGGATGGCGGAGAGCGAGCTGACGAGGTCCATGAGCGAGTTCCTGAGCCG
Organism: Strix uralensis; assembly: GCF_047716275.1. Lineage (NCBI taxonomy): Eukaryota > Metazoa > Chordata > Aves > Strigiformes > Strigidae > Strix > Strix uralensis. Next base: position 3,069,744 of record NC_134004.1, on the reverse strand, counting down.
GCTGCAGGACGACCTGAGGGAGGCCATGAACACCATGATGTGCAGCAAGTGCCAGGGGAAGCACAAGTAGGTCCCGGAGCCCCCAAAAATGTGGGGTGATGGGGGGGGGGGGAGTGGGGAGCAGAGTGGGGGCCGCTGCGGCGGGGATGGGAACCAGCCCCCCTTCACTGCAGGAGGTTCGAGATGGACCGAGACCCCCTGAGCGCCCGGTACTGCGCCGAGTGCGGGGGGCTGCACCCCGCCGAGGAGGGCGACTTCTGGGCCGAGTCCAGCCTGCTGGGGCTGAAGATCACCTACTTCGCCATGATGGACGGCAAGATCTACGACATCACGGGTGGGTGCTGCCTTGGGGGGGTCCCCGGGCGCCGCCGTGTCCCCCCCGTCCTCGCCGCAGCGTGACCGGCGGCCGCGTGTCTCTCGCAGAGTGGGCCGGCTGCCAGCGCGTGGGCATCTCGCCGGACACCCACCGCGTCCCCTATCACATCTCCTTCGGCTCCCGCAGCGCCGGGCCGGGCGGGCGGCAGAGGTGGGGCCCCACCGACACCCCGATCCCCGTCCCGGGGGGGCTCCCAGCTCGGCCGGGCCCCCCCAAACACCCCTTTTTCCCCCCCCGCAGAAGCGCCTCCAAGGGCAGCCCCACCTCGGCTGCCGACCTGCAGGATTTCTTCACCCGCGTCTTTCAGGGGAGCTCAGGTCCGATGCCTGGGGGGCCCTTCCCGCCGCCCCCCGCCCCCCCGGGGGCCGCAGCCCCCCCCGGGGGCCCCCCCCAGGGCCGAGGGTGCAGCCCCCAAGGGCGACTCGAAGCACAAGAGGCGGAAGAAGGTGCGTCGGCCGTTGCAGCGCTGAGCGGGGCCGGGCAGCTGGGGCTCCGCTGGGCACCAAAAGGGCTCTTTCGAATAAAAAAAAATCTATTTTTCTTTTTTTTTTTTAAAAAAAAAAGAAAAAAAAAGTCATCTCTCTATTTAAAAAGTACCCGGGAGGCGTTGTGGGCTGACGCGCGCTGGAGCCGGCCGTACCGCAGCCTGGCGGGGCTGGGCGGGCAGGCGGGGGACGGACGGACAGACGGACCCGCCGGAGCAATTCAGGGTTATTTCAGAGGTTCAGGTGCCGCCTCGCAGCCTGGGGAGGGGCCCCTTTGCCTCGGCGCTGGGCTGGGGGAGCCCCCCCGCACCCCAACGAGCCGCTGCGGGGGCCGTGTCCCGGGGAGCCGCGGCCGCGCAGCCTCTGCCAGCACAATTTCTGTATTTTGGGGGTTTGAGCGGTTTGTTCCCTTGTGCTCGCGCACATCGACTCGTTACCGCGCACGTCCCCTTTCTGTTCACGCATCCGCGGATGTCGGCTGCGCTGCTCCTCCTCCTCCTCCCCCCTGCGCCTCTGGTTGTGCCGGTTTTGCTTTTCCCGCCTCAACTTTGCTTGAGGGACGAAGAGCAGCTTATTATTTTTTTTTAAAAAAAAAGAAAAAAGGGAAGTCGGGAGGCAGGAGCTGGTGACGGCAGCTGCTGAACTCCCGAGTTGGCCTGCGAGCGGCTCTTGCCCGGAGCCGTGCGCGTGTCCGGTGCCTCGCCCAGCGTTTCCCGGTGCTCCGAGCCGTGGGCCGGGTCCTTACCGGGCAGTAATGGCCCTCGGGGGCTGCACGAGGCCCCCCCGGCCCGAGCCGGGTGCTCGAGAACGGCTGCCGTAGGCCGCGATGGCTTTTCGCTAACCTTTTTGTACTCCCAGAGCGGAGCAGCTGGGTTTTAAACGGTCGTGTACCCTCTTTCTTATCACTTTTGTTAAATTAAAAGTACAGTTTGAAGACATCTGGCTGGTCTGTGCAGGGAGGGGCGGGCGGGAGGCGCGAGCCGGGGCTGGTGACGCCGCTCCAGTCGCCCCAAGTTCTTTATTACAATGGAAACACAAAACCCACGAGGCCGAGGGAGGCGTAGGTGGGCGTCTCTTCCCGCTACTCAGCGGTTTTCGCCTCGAAGGTGCTTTCCACAGGGTTACCTCGAAGGAAATGGGTGTGTGACACGACTGCTCGCTCCATGCCGCTCCGCCGCGCTCCTCCCTTCACCAAAGAGACGAAGCCCCAGCGAGGAGCTTCTCTGGGGCGCAGGAACCGTGCTAAAACCCTGCCTAAACGCCGGAGTGGTCCCTGCCCCGCGCCCGGCGCTCCTCACACCTCACCCCTGCTCTCCGGACGGCACCTGGCATCACTCCGGTGTCCCCTCTCCGTCCCCCGGGGCGCGGCAGCGCCAGGGCCTCAGTACTTGTTGATGCCGAAGAGCCGCACGCCGTGGAATTGGGGCAGCTTGGGCAGGAGGACGCTGAGCAGGGAGGCCGTGTTGACGACGAAGTGCGCGGGGTCGTATTTGGTGTAGAAGCTGGTGAGGAGGTACCTGGGGGAGAGAGGGAGACGCTGGGTGAGCCCTGGGCCGCTCCCACCCTCCCCTCTGCCCGCGCTGGGGGGGGATTTTGGGCCCCGGGCTGTGCTGAGGGAAGCCCGGTGCTCCCACCACATGTCCTCGACACCCTCCCGCTCCCCCCCGCCTCGCTCAGCGGCACTCACAGCAGCACCGGGGAGATGCTGAGGAACTTGCGCGAGGAGGTGCACTGCGTCCCGTAGTCTATCTGCTCCCAGTGCGTGAGGAGACGATCCCTGCCCTGGTCCGGTGTCTCGAAGGGGGTCCCCTTCACTGTGTGCAGCAGCAGGTACATGACCTGCAGGTTTCAAGGGGGGAAGGGGATGTAAAACAGGCCTGGGACAGTCTGTTCCCGGGGCTGAAATGTGCTTTGTGCCTCGTCACAGCTGTTTCAGCGCCAAGCCCCCAGCCCCGCAGGGACCAGGGGCTTCCTCGTAGCCCAGAGACAGGGAACAGTAGCCAGGGGAGCCAGCTGCGCCCTCTCCAGCCCTGGGAGAAAAGCGGGTCGAGCTTGGACTAACCAGGTTGTGTATGACGTTGGTGAGCGTCCAGACCACGGGGATGCTGAAGAAGGGGATGCTGAGGAGGACGACGTGGAGGACTCCCACGGAGATCCCGTACGCCAGCCAGATCCCCCGGCTGTTCATCACCCGCGTGTTGGGGTTCACCTCGCTGTGCGCCACACCGACGTTCATCCTGGGGCAGACAAACGGCGGCTCCCAGAGGTTTCCTCAGAGAGGTTTTTCCCCCAAATCTCTGCCCTGTCTAGCCCGGCCGGGGCTCCCGGCGTAGCCCCAGATCCACGGTCTCCCCGCAGCACCTCTGGTGCCAGCTCCCTAATTAGCGGTGCCACATCTCGGCCTCCAGGACAGGCACAGGGAGGGGGGGAGACAGGAGCTCGATCCCAGCCCCCAGAGCGCCGGGACCAAAGGAAGAACCACCCCGCAACGGGGCTCCCCTCTCCCCGGCGCTCGCCCCGTGCTGCTTCCCCACGGGGCAGGGGGGCAAAACGCCGGTTGCCCCCCCCGCGGCGAGCCTGGCTCCTCGGGCCTGAGCACGCGTGGGGCCGGGGAACGGCCACAGATCCCGCCCCGGGCCCTCCCAGCCCGGCCCTGGCCCCCTGCGGCCTCCGCAGCCCCCGGCCCACCCGCGGCCGTTGCCAGGGCCCTGCCCGCCCCCGGGCTCGTTTCCAGGAAGTCCCCTCACCCGACCCGCTCTCTTCCTATTGGCCGTTCCGCCCGTCGCTCAGCGCTGCCCCGCCCCTCGCGCGCTGGTAGGCCAATAGTGAGCGGAAGGCGCGGGGGCGGGGGCGAGAACTGACCAATCGCGAGAGGCGGTGTTGGGAAGCGGCTGGAAAGCGCCGGTTCAGGAAGCGAGGCGCTGATTGGGCGATGAGCGGCCGGCGGGGGCGGGGCCGGTAGCGGGCTGTGGGGGCGACAAGATGGCGGCGGAGACTGTGGAGCTCCATAAGCTGAAGGTACCGGCCGAGCCGCCGCGGCCGCGCGCTCCGGTAGCCGAGGCCCCGCCGGGGAAGGGCCGCGGCCCGGCCGGCGCGTCCCGGTGACCGGGAGCCTCGTGAGGCCGCGCCCGGCCTGGGGGTGCCCCCGCCTCGCGTAGGGCCCTCGCGGTCGCCCCTCGGGCCCGCGTCCCCCTTAATGTCGCCCGGGAGCCGCCTCCTCGCCGCCGCCCGCCCCAAGGGGGTGCCCGGGGCCCCGCCTGTTCCCCGAGGCCGCCGCTGCGGGGCCGGGCGGGGGCGGCTGGTCCGGTTCCCCGCGGGTGGGAGGGGGTGACCCGGTTCTGGGGGAAAACCCGGGCGCGCAGGAGCGCGGCGGGTGTTTGACGCGAGGAGGCGGCTTTCGCGGCGCCTCCAACCCCAAATTCTCTTGGCTTTGTATTTTCTTTAAGTTTTTCTGAATTAAGCCGTTTGTGGGCGCGCTCTGCCCGCGCTCACCCGGCGCTTCTCCTCTCGCGCAGTTGGCTGAGCTGAAGCAGGAGTGTCTGGCCCGGGGCCTGGAGGCAAAAGGCAACAAGCAGGATCTGATCAACAGGCTCCAGGCTTACCTGGAGGAGCACGGTGGGTGCTGGGGGGCTCCTTGGGGGGCTCCTCTGGGGGCTCCTTCCCCGAGTCCTGACGAGCAGTCGGGGGTGATCGGTGGCGAGAGACCTCGCGGGTGAAGGAGCGGAGCCCCGCTGCGAGCGCTCTGCTGGAACCGCCTTCGCTTCCGCGGAAAATTCTCAAACAGACTTTCCCTGAGAAGCTGGAGATCTACTGAGGTAATTTGCTACTGCAATCGCTCTGTCCTTTTGTCCTCCAGCTGAAGAAGAAGCAAACGAAGAAGATGTCCTGGGCGAAGAAATAGAGGTAAATGTTTTTCTAGGCAGGCCGTCCCGCCTGCGCGGGGGCTGCCGCCTCGCCCGCTGTGTGGCGGCTCCGTGCGCGAGCAGCGAGGCGATACCCGGGGCTGGGGCTGTTTTCAGGCACCGTTGTCGTTCCCTCTTGGGTCTGAACCCGCTATTTTTCACACCGAAGGCCCGACGTTGCCTGGGGAGCGGGTGGCGCAGGGTCTCAGTGCGTGGCTGTTGGTTCGTTCCGTCTGTGTCCAGCCGGGTTCAAACCTCACCCTGTGGTTTGTGGTTTTTTTTTTTTTTGCCACAAACTGGCCAGCAAACGTGGCCGGGGCACGGGGCGCTTTGAGAAAGGATTTGTAGGAAGAAGTCGCCTGGCGGGTGCGGGCTGGGCTGGGTGGCCCGTGGGCACCAGCCTTAGAGCAGGAGAGCTGAGCTCAGGCCTGAAAGCCCCGCGGGAGCTGCTTCTTCCAGCTGTCGGGGGAGGATGGGGAAGGTTCCTCCCCAGTTCCACAAGAAATACTCAGGGACGAGTGAGGTGGGTTTTACCGGCTCCTCCCTGGGCAGCGAGCGTGAGCGCTGGGCGGTGTCGATGCTCCTCGCTGGCGGGCCGGGAGCCTCACGGGTTATTTCCTCGGCCCAGCAAAGCCCAGACCTTCCAGTAAAGGATTAGAGAAACCAAATGGGAGTCGGTGCCCGTAACGGCTGGTGTTCAGGCCCTGCCAGACCGAGGCTGTGAGCGCGTCATCTTCTTGCTGCAAACCTCACCTTAGCGGGCCGCGTTAAACGCGTAATAGAGACGTTTTGGGGTGTGCGCAGGCCGAATTCCAGGCGTGCGCCTTTTAGATCGGTGAGAAGCTCAAAGCCTCGACAACGTCCCCGCTGTTGTGTTTCTCTCTGGCTCAGCTGGGCGCGGTATTGCTTACCTGACCTCCTCCCAACTCCTTGACTTGCAGGAGGAAGAGCAGAAGCCGGTAGAGCCGCCCGTCAAAGTGGAAGAGCCTCCTGTAAAATCGCCTGACGTGTAACTATCCTTCCCCAGCAGAACCCAGCCGACCCGCGGGGCGCGAGGGCCAGTGGCCACGAGCTTCCTGCAGCCCTGTCTCGGAGTTTGGGCTGAGGGGAGGTCGCGGCTCGTGTTAGAGCAGGATCGTGGCCTTTGCCTCAGCCCTGTGTGATAGTCCAGCAGCCCGTCTGTCTGTCTCTGCCTGTGTGGCTCGAAGGACGAGCCCCGGGCTTGTGGCCACCGGGCCTGAGGTGGCCTGTGAGCAGGAGGGGGCGTCCTGTGCCCGCCGAGCTGCGCCGGCACCGCCGCCAGCGCCAGCTCCCAGCCAGAATTGCTTCCTGTGAAAGTGCCATTAAACCATTACTACCTTTCAGGGCATAAAATGAGAAACCTGTCCGGGAATCGGGAACAAAAGCCGCGCGTTTTTCTAAATGGGAGACCTTAATGAGGCTGGCTGTGACCCACTGTTTTATGGGAGTTGTTTGGAGGAGGAGGATGCTGTTTCATTTAGCCTGGGAACTTCCGAACGTTGTCTCTTCCTCTTTTGTTTCCCCCCTCGAGCCTGAGCTCTGTTTTCGGAGCATAAACTTTGGAGCACGCCCACTCCATTATATTTTCGTGCAGCCTTTTTACCGGTCCCGCTGTTGTCAGCCGCGCATTGTTCAGGAAGTGTGTGTTTGAAATGGAGCCGGGGCTCGGGGTGCTGGTGCTGACCTGGGGAGAGCTGCCTGTGGCTGCCCCATGAACTAGAACAGAACAATCCTTTGTCTTTGAGGGCCATAAAGGAATAAAGCTCTTCGGGGCTCGCAGTCGAGGCTTTGGGCTTCGAACAAGAGCCGAGCGTTGCTGCCGGGAGCCTTACGGTGGGCAGGGGGGTGCTCCTGGGCGCGCAGACCTGCGGCCTCCCGCCGAAACTGCCCAACGTTCCTCCTGCCTCAAAGGCACTTGGTCGTTCCTCCAACTCCGTGCCGGGAATTGGGTGAGAGCGGGGCTGGTCCTTGTGCCTTTTCCAGCTTCCTCCCCATCCTCGCCCGAGGAATTCGGGAGCGCTGGCGGCGCTGGTGCGGCTCGCAGGAGAACCACGACTGCGCCTTTGCTGGTGTCTCCTGCCCTGATACACCCTGGACTTTGGTTTGAAGTCCCACAGGCTTCACGCTTCCCTTCAGCCTCGATACCTGGCTCTAAACTTGCCCTCGTAAGGGGGACGCTGGCTGGCGGCTGCTCTGGTTTTAAAAACAGGCCCTGGGTTCAGCTGGTGGGCGGGTGGCGGGGAGGAGGGGGACAGGGGCGCGGCCGGGACGCTGGCGGGAGCGGGTCTGACTGATTTCTCCCTTTCCCCGCACCTCTAGGATTACGGAAAAGAAGGTGGTGAAAATAACGTCGGAGATATCGCAGATGGAGGTAAGGTCCCTTCTGCTGCTTCATCCTCCGAGGTGTCGGTTTCCTTGTTCCCTTCATTCAGAATCTTTTATGTTTCCATTGTAACCTGCTTTATTTGTCGTTGGTTTTCTACCGACGACCGGTCGCTGGCTGTGCAGCGACGCCGCAGCGCGTTTCATTTCGGCGCTGGATCTCTCGGGACGGTTCCCGTTGTCCGTTAGCGCCTCTCTCCTCGCTGCCGTTTCTTTGCCACCAACCACCATTGACCCTACCTCAATATTTCCAACTCGGCGGCGACGAGCCGAGTCGTTCACCGCAGACGGGCTTTGCCCCGCGGCGTCCTCTGCTCTGGGTGATAAAGGCTGGTAGATCTGAACCGCCTCCCTTACGACTCTGCTGTGTCAAGTGTGTTTGTTGCCCTCGTGAAGGCGGAAAGTTCCGCCGGGGAGTTCCCCGGGCTGCGGCACGTCCCCGTCCCTCGGCACTTGCTGCCAGGCCGATGGCGTCAGACACGACAAAGCTTTGAGGGGACGCTTTGGAGAGCGATCGGGCGGGGAGGGGCCGAGCTGAGCAAAGAGCTCATCTTTATCTCCTTTAGCGTTGCCACATCTGCTGGGCTTATTTAAGACAAACTCACTTAGAAGCTGCCGATTCCTCTGGGAAAACTCTGCGAAAGTTTTGAGTTTCAGGAATCTGATTGTGCTTCTCTAATCCCCCCCTTAGTTTTTTGCTCGTGTTCCATAAGAAAGAAATCACTATGAAAACACGATTCTCGTCTCCCTGCTGTTCACCACTACTTTAGAGTTTTAATCTTCTGTTTGGGACACGAGCATTTCCACAGCAACCAGGGTGATGGCGCAAGCGGAGGATTATGACCTCAGGGAGGGCGTAATGAGGAGAAACGCGGTCCCGGACGGGAGCTGGAGGTGCTGCCGCAGGAGCCGCGTCCCCCCGCGATGTGGGGCTGCCCGTGGCCGTAGCTGGTGAAAGAGCTCGTTAAGTGAACTTGATGCAGTTACGTTCTTGCCCTTTGGTTTTCTCCAAATTCTGCTGAACCTATTCGCAGGAAATCCGCTCTCTTTTTTTTTTTTTTTTGGTCGAGTGTGAGTCAGCTACGTCCCAGCAAAATTGTTGTAGCTGGTTTTTGAAGATAAAAGGGGGTTATTTTCCCATACGGTGCATAACTGAACGCTGGAGACTCGATGTGGGTTGTTACAGATGCTAGAAACAGAGATGAGCTCAAAAAGCGAGGAGACAAATTGCTGGGAAAGGGATAAACGACACAAACGTGAGCCCAGCCTGAAATCCAGCGGTTTGCTGGGATGGCTCGAGCCTGGGAGGGCGCAGAGCAGCCGTGTCGGGGGGCGCTGGGGGAGCGGCGCCTTCGCGTGGCTCTAGTCGAGTCCCTCCAGCAGCTGCTTCTTCAGGTGTTTCTTTTGGATGTTCTTCAAAGTGTCGGAAAGAATAAGGAAATCTGCTTTGACCCGAGTGGTCGTTTTTCTGCCTTTATTGTTTCTACTCAGCTGAGTAAAAGCTCCTCAGTACTGACACGTTAGGAGTGCTCTTCCTGATCCAGCTTCTCTAAACATTTATGTTTTGGTGCACATGTTTATGATGCTCCTCGCTGTGCTTTGGGCTAAAGCAAATGTTTCCATTAAAATCATATCTGTTTCTCTAACCTTTAAAACACCGAACGCATTTTTGGGCCCTTGTGTAATAATAAAATGTTAAATATTTCCCTTAAGCTTTTAAGGGGATTTAATCCTCGTGGGGGCAAAGCCTTGCGCTCGCGGCGTTGCCGAGCTCCCCCGTGCGCGGGGCGGCTGCTCCGAGCCCGGCGCCAGGCCGAGTCCTTTCTGCGCAGCTGAATTTCATCTTGAATTGTGCTGCTGATGGCAAACTCTGCTCGAGCCAACGGCATGAATAGTGGCGCTCTCTTGTGAAAAGGCTTGTGGCAGTAAGTTCCCTGAAAACAAACACCCCCCATCCCCTTTTCTAGCATATTTCTTTGGCCTTTTCCTTAGGGGGGAAGAAAAGGAGATCTTGTTTGCCTCTTCTTGCAAATCAGCCGAAGCTGGTTGTGCCTACCGCGTGCTTCCTGCCTCCGGGAGGGCCGGCGGGGCCGCTGCCTTTGTAGTCCCTGCCAGGAGCGCGGCCCCTTTCCCCGGCACAAGGGCTTCCCCGGGCGCGGGGTGCGGCGCTGGGCCCGCGCAGCCGCGGCCTCGTGTCGCCTTCAAAGAGTCGCCTGTCTCCGTCAGCTCCCCGGTCCCTTCTCCTCTGGCGCGTCCCCTTTCCCGCTCCCTGAGCGGCGGAGCGGTGGCATCGCTTTTTTTAATGAGTTTTTTTTACTAGGCCTGTGCGTATCGGAACTGCGCGAGTGCTTTTGGTCAGCGTCGATCCCGGCGGCTGCGGGGTGGCACCGACGGGAGGTGCCCGCGGCACGGTGGGGGGCGTTTGTTCCCCTTTCCAGCCTGTGGTGCTGGTCTGACGGGGCCCGTCGGAGCGTGATCTCTCTGCCTGCTGCGTCCGCGTGCCTCTCCGTCCGCAGAACCTCCTTTCTGTACCCTCCGACCCTCCGCTCCTCCTCAGTTGGTTCCTTTCTCTCCCTCCTCCAGCGGATGCAGAAGAGGGCTGAACGCTTCAACGTGCCCGTCAGCCTGGAGAGCAAGAAGGCAGCGCGGGCAGCTCGGTGAGTCCGCGCTCGGAGCCTTCTCCCTTGCCTGGGCAAGGAGTCGGAACCAGGAGCTGGTCCGCGCGTTGGCCGGGGGGTTTGCGGGCGCCGGCGGTGCCGCCCCTCGCGCGGTGGGAGACCCCCGCCTCGAGCGTGGGCCGTGTCTGACCGGGGGGTGCTCGGCGCTCGCTGTGCTCCTTCCTTGGGCTGAAATACCGGGGACGCTTCCGGCACGGTTACTCTGGAAAGACGGGGCGATGAAGGGGAAAACGGTGAACGCCGGTGACCCGAGGGGCTTTCTGCTGTCTGCAGAGCGGGCGCAGGAGCTGCTGCAGTGATTGCGTTGGCCAGTAACAGCCTCTGGCAGCTAATCCTGCCCCCAGACCAGTTTTCTCAAGTGCACTCGTGAGAAGCGTTTGAAGGAAAAGTTCACATCTGAGACTTGACGCGCCAGGTTCTGGCCGACCTTATCTTCGCCGAGTTTCTGACTAAGCTCTGTTTACCTTTGGCAGGTTTGGTTTGGCCACAGTTTCAACTAAAGGTGAGGAGGTGAAGCACAACCAATCCATGGAGTGACCTTACTGCAAATATTTAATTATTCCTGGGTAAAAAAATTACTGGTGGGGCCACCTTTGTTTTTGCTTCTGTCCCTTTTCCTGACCACGCCCAGGAGCTGCGAGTGGGAATTGTAGAATCGGGAGGAAAAGGACAGGGGCTGTTCCCTGAGGTGCTGGGAAAAGTGTCTGAACTCCCGTTTTTCCTGAGCCCAACGGGAGGGCACCGGCCAGCTGTTCCTGTGGCACCTCGAGCGCTGGGCCCAGCATCCTTCGCTTTCCCAAAGCGCCCGCTTCAGTTGCCAAAGTCACCTGAGCGAGGGGGGCCGGCAGCAGTTTTGTGGGGGGAGAAGGTGATTTGAAGGCGAAAAAGAAATTGGGGGGCTGGTTGTGTAGTGAGCAGGGCAGCAGCTGGGAGGGACGGGGGAGCGGGTCTTAGTCCCTGGTGGGCCGGGTGCGGGGCCGCGCCGCGACTTTACTGCGCCTCTTGCTGGAAAAGGTGCTGCTCCTGATGTTCCGTCTCTAACGGGGTGTTTGTTTTTGTTTTTTTTTTTTCTTGCCTCCTTGTTTCAGGCCTCTCTGCAGACAGCAAACCCACGGTAAGAAATGCTTCTTGTTCTCGAGTCGCTGCTGGTCAGGCCCGTCCCACGGGTTGTGGTTTGTAGGAAGAGGTTCCTGTCCGTGGGGGTGAACTGTCGGCGCGGGCCGGGAGCAGCATCCGTGGGGCGAGTGTTCCTGTCACAGCCCCCCGGGTGTCCTGAACTCGCCGGGTTCACTCCCTGCGGCCGCCTCTTGGGACGGTTTTCCCAGACGAGCTGATTTCAGAATGAAACTCTGAAAGGAACAGAGATGGGTATTTGGGGTTTTTCACACGCCTGACTTGCATTTTCTGTTGTTTGAATGGAAATGGAATGGAATTGGAATTCAGGAATGGAAAGGACGAATGACCTGTAGGAAATCGTTTGGTTTTTCCTGGCCGATGCCGCTTTGCCCGTGTGGTTTCCAGGTCGGGGGCCCCGCGGGGCGCGGGGCTGTGCTCTGCTCACCGGGCAGCCGGCTCCGGGCTCGCGTGCTCAGCCGGGGACGAGCGGGACAGAGCTGAGCCAGGCCGAGGTCTGTCACCGGGGCGTAGAGTTCCTCTGGTGCCAGGGGCGTAAAAGGTCTCGTCTGAGCGTCTGCGAGGCAGAACAGCGCCAGGTTTTGCTCTGCAGAGCTGCGCCCGGTGCAGGGCTCGTCCCCGGGAGTCTCGGTGCGTTCGGGGTAAGCGCCGTGGTGGTGGCTGAGGCCTCGGGGGAGCCCGTCAGGCCGGGTGCTGCGTCGGGAGGCTGCTCGGACGGGGGCCTGCTGGGGTGTCGCGCAGGTTTTGGAAGGGTGAGGGTGCAGTGATGACTTCGTAAACCCGTGGCAGCCAGATCGCAGGGAGAATTTTTAGGAGTACTGGCAGGTTTGCCCAGGAGGGTGTTTATTTTCTGTTTGTGTTGACCGGAGCGCTCCAGGAGCGGTCCCAGGTACAGGCAGCTCCCAGGAACAGTCCGACACGGCCGCTCCTTCGGGAGGGGGAGCAGAGCTGGGGGGTGTGTTTGTCCTTTGGCTGGTTTGCGGAGGCGAAGGGACGGACCGGCAGATTCTGGCAGCTTCGTTTGGGAGCCCGGTTCTGCCCCGCGGCCTCGGTGCTGGCAGAGCTGCCGCTGCGGCGCCCGCGGGGCTGGTCGCTGTGCCCGAGTCCGCGCCGGGAGGCGGCCTTCCCGCTGTCCCTGCCACTTGAATGTCAAAAAAAATGTAAATTGTTTCCTATGTCTTTGTAGGTAAACATGGATAAATTAAAGGAAAGGGCTCAAAGATTTGGGTTGAATGTCTCCTCGCTCTCCAAGAAGGTAAGGTGCCTTGGCCTCCAGGACACTTTGCACCTCCAGATGAGCCGGGCTCGTAGCGCGCCGTGGCCGCTCGGAGCCTTCGTGCTGCCGGAGGTTTTACATCTCGTTGTGAGCGCAGCGGCCTGGGCCCCGGCCCCCGGGGAGCCCTGTCAGCGCCGCTTCCCTCATCCCCCCTCCCGTTTGTTTTTGCGGGGGTGGCTCCGGGTATGGCTGAGAGAGCGTTACGGCTGCGGAACAGCGCCATAGGGGTGTTGAATTTTAAGATTGTTCCTCCAAATCTTCGCCTGGGAAGAGCCACCCTTTAGCGGGCTGGTGCAGGCGGTCGGTTTTCCGGCGTTTGACTCGCGCTGTGTAAGTGCCCATTTCTGATGGCGGCAGGAGCCAAGTCTGTAATGACCGAGGTAATGAGCTCTCTGAAGAGAAGGCGTCCAGAGCTCCCTGGTAGGAAATAACCCTTTGAAGTACAAATGAGATGAGCTTTGTAGGGGGATGGATTTGGTCTTAAAGCTATTTATTTTTTCCAAGGGAGAAATATACAGGAGCTTCTGAGCGCGACCCCTCCTCTGGTCCTCGTAGCTAGGAAGAGGTTTAGCTCAGCCCTCGCGCGAGGAGCTGCCTGCGGGTCTGTCGGTGGGGCTGGAACGGTGCTGGGGGGGGACACGGGGCGTGCGTGGAGGTAAACGTCTGCCGGGGAGCGGTGCGCTCGCCGGAGCGACCATCCCTTGCCCAAACATGTTCGGTAGCAAACAGGGGAGAAGATGAATTCAGTGTGTTCGGGGAAAACAGAAGAAAGGATAAATATATACTCGGAGATTAATACAACATCCTGTGCGCTTCCCAAACAAAAATAGCCTTTTCCTCTTCTGGGCTGTAACGAGCCTCGTGCTGCAGCACTGTTCAGAAATAGCGGTGAGGGAAAAAGAATCGTCCAGCTCTAGCAGCTGGATGATGTTGGCATGGAGACCTCTCCTCTCGCTGCGGAAAAGGGTAAGAGCCAGGGGAGGTTCATCTTCTCTCCATCCCTGCGAAATAAGCCCCTCTCCTCCTCGGGGGGATGGATTTGACCTTTTCCGCTGCCGTTTCTCCACGTACGAGTGTTCTGCTTTATTCCACTGGCCCTGGGAATTCACTGATGTAGAAAATATCTGGCATTGGAGGTCGCTGTTCCCCCCCCTTCCCTCTCCTGTCCCTTTGGGGGTGGGGGAAGGAGGCCAGTGCATTAAAGCTGGGATATGTGGAGCTCAGGGTGAGAGGCTGCTCAAACATCATTAACCCTGTCACTAGGAGCTCCCATTTTTCAGGAGGAATATATGCCTTGTCAGTGTTTATGGCCGTGGCCTTCCCTGGGTAGGATTGTGTGGCTGCAGCTTAATAAAGCCGGGCTTATGGAGGGAGCGGGCTCCTGGCTCACGCCGTGGCCCCTGTGCTGGCAAAAACCTGAAACCCCCGAAGCGCGAGGTCCGAGTTCTGGCCGGCGCCCGCGGCTCGCCGCGTCCTAACGAGCTCCCCGTCGTCCCGACGGAGACCGACCGTGGGGAAACGACTTGCCCGAGGTCTGGGCTTGGTGGCGGGGCCAGCTCGAGCCTCCGGGTTGCCCAGGGCCGGGCTTTGTGTCCCCGCAAGCTCTGGGAGCGGTGTCCAGCGCCCGGGCTGGCCGCGCCGTGTCTCTTTTTTTGTTTGCTCCACCGGGAAGGCGAGTTCATGGGCTTAGAAGTGGCTTCTCCCACTGAGCAGAGCACACTCTCGCATTCCTGGGAGGAATATTATTGGTTACTTTAATTAGCTGGTAGTATTGTGCTTCCCACCTGGGTGCTCTTTATAGCTTTTCATTACGGAGGAGCCTGGCAGTTGCGAATGTTTACATGTGTCTTGGCAGGTTTTTATACCGTGCGTCGCAGCAAAAACTTTACAATAAACCATTGTCTCCACGGAGCCACACTTCATTTCCTATTCAAATTGGTTTGGGGAGCGGGGGGGATGTGGGGGGGAGAATCGTAGCTAAGGGGGATTTCAGACCTGCTGTGAGCGAATGCAGAGCTGCGTTAGTGGCTGTGAACTCATCTGTAGCTTTGAACCCCCCTTCCCCCTCTGTTAGCCCTCTGGGGTAGGAATCTTTCAAGTTTAAAATCCTCTTCCTCTCTGCCTAAAGGGAGAGCGAGACCCCGGTCGCGGGCGAAGAGAAAGGTTGGCTGTGCCGGAGCAGAAGAGGCAGGTGCTCATTTGTCTCAAGGCAGCGCGGGGCCATCAAATTAATTTTTAAAATAAATCAAGCAAGCGTTTATCTCCCTGTAGCACTGCCTCTCCCCTCCGAGGCCTCCTGTTAAAGCACACGCTCGCTGACCTAAAGCTGCCATCCCTTGACTCCCGTTAGCTGTACTTAACCCCCCACACTTGTCAGTGTTCCCTCTCTCTGGCAGCTGCTCCCAGGGCCGCTCGCCGCGCCGCTCCCCGGGGGAGGATGTTGAGCTGCGGGTTCTCTGTGCGGGGTCTGACGCTGCGGAGGGATTCAGAAGCGTTTCTCCGAGGGGGTGGTTTGCTCTTTATGTATAAAATAGCCTCGTACGTCTCCTGCTGAGAAAGTGTTGGCACCAAATGGACAGCGAGAGCCCTTGGGATGACATAAAAGCTCTGTTTGCCACCTTTGTATTACGTTATCAAATACCTTTCCCGATCGAACAGATGACTAAAATAATTGGCTTTTATAGCTCCTCTTTAACGTGGAGGTCTCCGCCGGCCTCAGGAACAATTAGCTGATTAACCCTCGGCCGTTCGGAGGTTGGGAGCAGAGAGGTGAAGTGCCTCTGCTCCGGGGTCGCTCCGAGTCAGGGGTCCTCGCTCGGAGCCCTCTTCCCCCCGACGCCTTTCCCTGAGCTGGGGGTGAAACAAAGGATTTTTTGCCGCAAATCTCCGGGCACGCGCCCAGCGTCGTCCCTCATCCCCGGGAGCTCGGCCCGTCACCCGCTCGGTGACTTCTCGGGGCGGGGGGAAGTTTCTGTGTGTGCTGAGAGGTGAAGCGACGTGGCTGTAGCGAGGCAGAGCGGGGAGCGCCGCTCTCCAACCCGGCGTCCCCTCGAATAACCTCGTTTTTCTTTGCCTGGCTGCAAATCTCCCATTTTACAGCTGGAGTGTCCGACGCGTCGAGAGCCCCGCAGGCGGCCCGGCCCGGCCCCTGAGCGCGCGGCGCCGCCATGTCCCCTTCGTCGGGAGGACCTGACTCCCCTGGCTAGGAAGAGTTAATGTTTTAATGCGGCCATCAGTCTTGATTCTAGATTAATGCTGGTTTAATTCCGGTTAATGAGAACGTGTTTTACACGGAGCGGATCAGAGCTGCGCTCGCCTGAGCTCAGCTGGCCGGAGCTGGCGGCTTGGCTGCGTGACGTTCGTGTGGTGGAGGGGAGCAGGGGTCAGTGGACCAGCAGAAAGTCTGTGTGTGTACAAAACAGCTAAATGAGAGAGAGAAAACAATTGGCTTAATTGTTTGGCTTCCAGCAAGCTTATAATAACGTGCTGAGGAGGAATCCTTTTCCTGGATAATTTTTCTGCCTGCAGTCTTTCCAAACACCCCCTGCCAGCCCCGGATGAGAAGCTATTAACCACCAAGGAAGCAAAGGGTGGTGGTGGGGGGGGAGATGTTGGCAGAGGAAAGGAAAAAGGATTCGTGGACGAGGATTGTTTCTAGCGGGCGCCGGGGACGGCCGTGTCGTGCGCGGTGGCATATGCCTGCGTGTTTGAGGAGCGTGATTGGCTTACGCGGCCGGTTTGTTGTCAAGAAATGCCTCTTGCTGTCACTTTGAAGTGATGGCTCCTGCATTGTTTGAAAGGGCTCGTGCCCCTGAATATTATTTTCTTTCCAAACTTCACTTTTTCTGGCTGTCGTCAGCTTTGTGTCTTTCTGTTGCTGTCCTCTCGGCTTTCTACCCGGTCCCTGCTGTGGCGGGGTGGAGGGGAGCCGTCTCCTCTGGGTTATAACCCAGCCCCTTCTCTTCCCGGGTGCTTCATCTTAATTCCTCTTTCTCTCCCACCTTCTCTTTTCCCTCCTGCAGCGCACCGTGATTAGAATATATCTCAGATGGCCCAGGAAGGTGTCGTCACCATCGTGGCGTTGTATTTGTCCCGAGCGGCTGATGGCTCAGCTGCCTGTTGTCGGCACATCGTCGCTCCGGGACCGCCGCGCGGGCTCCGCTCTTGGAGCGGGTTTATGAAGCGCTCGGTGCCGCTTAGATCAGCCACCGCAAAGTTTTTCTCCCTTGGAGCAGCGTCGCACTGAGACGTGGAGCGGGCAGGGCAGCGCCGGGCGTGGGGGAGCTGGGATGTCGTGACAGACCCCGCGACGCACGAGAGCGCTTCTGCCCCGGTGCCGCGCTCGGGACTCGCTTTCCCTGTGCCCTGACATTCCCATGACGTTGTGCTTTTAAATCTTAATGGTTTTAGGTATTTAAAAAAGCTGCTTTAGGTAATTTTTAAAGGATTTTCCGTCTCCCTCTGAGCTGGACTAGTGGTAACTAAGGCTTTACAGAGGGAGAAGATTAAAAAATAGTCCTGGTTTAGAGAGTAAAATGAAAGCAAAGCGCCCTAAAACACCCCTCGTGCTTTTACTTGTTACAGAAACTTTTCAGTAATCCTGCAGAAAGTAGAAACTAGGTCAGATAGAAGAGCGGAGCTGGAATCGTGTGGGTGGGTGTGCAGAAGCGGAGGTGGAGGATCCCGACACGAACTAACGCGGCCGGCACGGAGAGATTCTGCGCGTCCCGAAGGCCGTCGGTCCCCGCTGCCGGCGGGAGCGGCTCCGTGGCAGGTGGCTCGAAGGAGCTGATTTGTGCCTTTTTGTGCCTTCGCTGCTGCTGAGCAGGTCTGACCTCAGATAGGGAGCAGCAGGCGTACCGAGAGGGAAACCTCAGTCAAAAGGGAAACCTCATCTTGAGGAGAGAAAGAGCAGTTTCGGGGCGCTCCAGCCTTAGCGCTTTTGCAGGTAAATGCTGGAGAGCGTCCAGCCCCTGGGAGGATTCAGAGAAACTGAGCACTAAGCCTGGAAGAAGGGATTTTTCTCCGCTGGCTGCTGGCCAGGAGCCCCGCGCGGGTCCGTGGCCGGCTCTCGGCGTGCTCCAGCTGCGTGCCGCCGCGGCTCCCGGCGTGCGCCGCCTCTGCCCTCGCCGCCTCTGCCCTCGCTGCCCCACAAAGCGACGTCACTGTTCTCCACGTTGGGCCGCTGAGCGCGGGCCCGTTGGTTTAAGATAATGGGAAGTGACAAGGTGAAGAATAGTGCTGGCAGTCACGGACGTTTTAACACAAGGGTGCTGTAAGCGAGGCCTCCGCCGCCCCCGCCCCCTCCCGGGCCGCTCGGGGAAGGGCTTTGGCAGCATCCCTGGGCGGAGGGACGGCGGGCGAGATGTTTGCGTTCGCCCCTTGTAGCGCGGGGAGGTTGGGGTCTTGTTTTTAGCGCTCCTGCACCCACAGGGCCCTCCCCGTCCTCATCCTGGCCGTGGCGAAGCCGGGCGGCAGCGCGGCAGGATGAAGGCCGTGGGGTGCTGGCGAAGGCCGCGGGGCCGCTGCTGGAGCCACGGGCACGGCGAGGGGAGGGCTCGGCACAGCCAGCACGGGGCTTACTGCTCCGCCTGAGGATGAGCCCAGGTCCTCCCGGGGCTGCAGCCCTGGGGAGAGTAAGACCTGAGGTTACAAGAGGAATGTAAAAGTTTAACAAACCTCAGGTTTTTCTCCCTTTTGTGGTTTTTGTTTAAGACAAAACAAGTTTCCCTGAGGGACGCGGTGGTGGCTTTCGCTGGCCCGATGTGCTCTGGCCAAGGGCAACGCAACAGCCTCCTCTGGGAAGAGGATTTGGGGTTTCCAGTCCCGATCCCTGGTGAGCCAGCTGGCACACGACGGGGTTGTGCAAGGAAATTCTGGTCTTGTGTTTCCTAGAAGGCGAATAACAGGGTTTTTGTCTAACCAGCCTCTTCTCTTGCGGATAACTGGAGTACAGGGGAGAGGAGTCTGGGTTTGCTGCTGGAAGCAGAAGCCTCGCTGCAGCCCCGAGGAGCCCGAGGCCGTGTGTGTCCCTGGGCCTGCGGAGCCCGAGCGCTGCGTGGGGGGACACCACCCCTGCGCCGGCGGGTTCGGCGGCGGCTGCCGGCCCGGCTCCGTGCGGGCGGATTCCCGGGAGGGAGCGAAGATGAATTTGAAACACAAGTATTGGATTGAGACGCCCTTCGAGGGGTTGTCGCCTGCTCTGGACTAGGCAGATCTTAAAAGCGTGAAATACCCTCGAGTTTCCTGCCTCCGCGGCCTCTCTGCTCTTTCAGGGGCTCACGGCTCTGCTCCGTGCTCTACCCCGCGACCGCGTCACGCCGATAGGAAGCAGCGACGTTAACGCGGCGCAAAGCTGGGCCGCGCCGTGCGGGCTGTGAGGAGCCGTTGCTGTGTTGAGCTGCTGGGGCAGGAGCATCATTTCACGGCTCCGGGTTGCCCGTGGGCCTGCGGGCATGTAACAGCGCAGGAGGGCAAGCGCAGCGCTCCCGGGAGGCCTCTGTCCTCTTGCCTCGGCGGGGACGCCGGTGCTTTCCCGCTGCTCCCCTACGATGGGTTGTGCCAGAAGGGTTCAAGTTCAGCTGTGCAGCAGCGGGCCAGTCGCTGTGCCCGGGGGGCTGGGAAGCCGGAGCTGCCGTCCCGAAGCGTCGCAGCGGCGGTGCCTGTGCTGTGACCCTCGGTCACCTGTGCTCTCAGCTGCTGCTATTTCCTCCCCTCTGGCATTTCCTCTCCAGCATATCCAAAATAATTTCCCTCTCTCCTGCTGCCTCAGCTACCCACACTCTTGTAAATCTTGGCACCGGCTTCACCCCCCCCGTCCCGGAGGGCGCGGGCGCTGCGTGACAGCGGTGCGGGAGGTGCTGGGGGTGCGGAGCTGCCCCCCGTGTTTCCCGGTGGTGTTTTCTCCCGCAGCGCTGGCAGCCGCAGCCCCGAGCCGGCGTCACCACGACCAGGCTCCTCTCGTGAACCCCCTTCGGGCAGACCCCCCGGCCCTCTTGTTTGTGCTTCGCTGGGGATTTTGCTCCTTATCCGCTTTCCTGAATTTTCAATTCTGGACTTTCTGACTTTGCGCTTTACCAGGGGCTTTGCAAGGGTTTAGTTCTCGCTTCCCCATGAATAAGCTCCACGTCGGGTGAAGGTGGAGCCGCCCTCTGCTCTGCTCAGTGCGTAAGTGGCCGCGGTTCTGGTGCTGGGGGAGTTTGGGGCTGGAGCGACCTGGCTGTGTGAAGGCTTCGGGCTTCAGGGGGAGGGGAGGGGGGTGCTGAGGGAGCCCCTCGGGGTCCCCGTCCCTCGGCTCTGCCACACGCGGAGCCATCCCGGGGTCGGTGGTGGCATCCGTACGCGGCGTCACCGTCCTTCTCGTGGCACTGGAAGCTCCTGTGGTTGGGCACGTGAGAACTTCTTAGGCCCTTCTACAGCCGATAAGCCTGTGGCTTTCGTTATCGTTTCAGTGCTGACTGAATGTTTTCTCCAGCCTTTGCCTAGGCAGGATGAGAAAACACCCGTTGAAGAGACCCAGAAGTTTGTTCCCAACAGAAATGTCGACTGGGCGTTCGGCTGCCCCCCAGAAGGGCCCTGGGGGCTTCTGCTGGGCGTCACCGGCGCAGCACCGCCGTGGCTCAGCTCCCCCAGACCCGCCGTTCCGTCTCCACCGCCGTCCTGTCGCAAAGGGAAAAAAGCTCTTGTGAAACAACCGAACGAGAAGCGGCTTCGCGCTGCGCTGTCGCTCCCCTCTGCCGCCGGCTCCGGCAGCGATCCGCTGTTTACCGTTATCCCCCTGGAAGCGCTTCCCCCTCCGCCCCAGCCCTTCGCGCGCGCTTACACACCCCCGCGATGTCATTTCAAAAATAAATGACGAGAGCGCTGCGCGGGGTCAGGGCGACTCCTGCTCGCGCATTGATCCCGGCGCCGCCTGAAAGGGCTCCGCTGCCCGGCCAAACCTTCGGGGAGTGGCGGAGGGCTCGCTCCCGGGGGGGACGGCGCTGGGGGGACTCTCTGACCTCCCTCTGCCCAGTCATCTGGTTCTTCATTGGTCCCCGCTGTGAAACAGAACTTCGCTTTTGTCTGTAACACAAATACATCTTTTCCCCACCCCCCCTTTCCCCCTCTATTATGATTCAATCAATGATGTCATTATGTCCCATTCAGGGGCTCTTGAACCACTTGGCTGCAGGAATTTGGAGGAGCGGCGGGGGAAGAATGGCAGAGCCGGCTCTCGCTCCCGGCCCTGCACGGCCTCCGCCGGAGCCGCAGAGTCAGCTTCCCCCTTCACCCCTCTTCACCGCGGAGGACAAAAGTAAAACCAGCCCCAAACCCCTCCGTGTGTGTGCCGCGCGCACGCCCAGGGGGGCTGCGAGGAACATCTGTGGGTGAATTAAACCCTGTGCGCTCCTGTGGAGGACCCGCTCCTTTCCACTGAAGCCTTTTAATTAATTAAGAGAACTTAAGCAGCTCTCTCTGTTCCTGGAAGACTCAGCGGTTCGTGTCCCCCGGCAGCGCTGGGCTCTGCGGTGACGTTGCGCCGCGTCCTCGGGCTGTGGCTTTTGAGGGGGCTCTGAGCTTCCTCGCCGCGGCCGTGCGCACGGTGCCGACGGCTTTGTAGGAGCGTTAGAAAAATCTCTGTGAAAGCAAATGCTCCGTGGGCTCAGCCCCTAAAACGTTTTCCCGGTCTTACTAATTCAGCGGTGAAAGGCTCGCTCTCTCGGAAAACCCGCTCCCATCCGCGCACGGGATGGCAGAGCCGATCTCCCCCGGCTCTGCGCTTTCTGCAGGGTCCTTCGGGGCACCGACGCCTGCGGGGTTGGGGAGCGCTGAACTCGGGGAAGCTTAGAGACCCTTGAACGTGGATCCAGATCCAGGACCCTCCCAAAAATCTTTCTCCAGAAGCGTCTGCGAGCGGGTGCCCTGCGGAGACGCCGCCGGCGCGTGGCTGGGTCAGAACGCGCAGATTTAGGTTTTTGGATGTTTTTGCTGCGGGTGCGTCACGTGCTTTTGTAGGTTGGACCGTCAGGCGGCCAGGCTCATCCCACGGGGCCAAAAGAAGCTTCTTGAAAAACATGGTCTTGTAATAACGTGTGGGATGGGACAGCTTAATTCCACGGGTAATTTAGTGGCTAATACACCTTTGCCTGGGCTCAGGCCATCCGTGTTCTTTAAAAGGCATAAAAACGAGTGGGGGGGGTTCGTAGGGGAGGCCTGGCCGGGAGGGGAGTCGTCCCTGGAGGTGAGACGCTTCCTGCCATCCTGGAGGAATAAATGAGATTTAACAATTATAGGGTTTAGTTAGTCAAATATTTGCAGAGCAGCAGCTCTTTTGCTAGATCTTCCCTTCGAGCTCCGCTAGAGTCTCAAGCCTTTAGTGATACTGGAGAAACCAAATTAAGGGACCATAAAAGATCAAACATAAGGGGCTTTCTGGGCGTTTTACCCACCGCCTTTCATCTCTCCTGCTCGAAGGTGGGCTGAGGGTGTTGTACGCGTGGAGGGGGCGAGCACCCACGTCCCTCCTGGCTCTAGAGGTGCTGGGCTGTGTCGGGTGAAGCCCACCGGCCCGCGTGTTTCCCCCTCTAGCCCACTGGCCCGCGTGTTTCCCCCTCTAGCCCACTGGCCCACGTGTTTCCCCTCTAGCCTGCTACGTGGGCGTCCCTCGGTTGGATTTCCGCGGTACCTCGCTGCCTGGAGGTGGCCCTGGGTGCTGGTGGGTTGGGTGCTGCTGGCCCTGGGTGCTGCTGGGCGTCAGCTCTTCCTGGAGCTCAGCTCCCGGTGGCTGGGGCAGGGCAGCGAGCGCCTGCGGTGGGGTTCCCTGTCCGGAATCTGATGGATTGACCCTCTACGCCACGGCCTCCCTCTGCGGGATTTTGCCCTGGGGCTGCTCTGCTCATCCCTGAGGATGGTCTTGGCGGGGGGGGAAAGGGTGAAAATCCAAGTGTCCGGCCTGGAAGTCAGACCCACGGCTGGGGGAAGGGTTGGCCCGTCGGTGCGGGGCCGCGCAGGGTCCGGGCCAGCCCTCGGCTCCAGACAGTTGTTTGGCAGAGAGAAAAAGTTGGGTCTAGGAGCGAATCGATCATCCAGCCTTCGCTCTGCTGCTTCTCAAAGAGAAACCAGGCCTGAGTGGTGAGAGAAGGGCGGAGTTACGGCCGGCGCCGCGCGGCTCTGCGTGGAGGTCAGCGCTGGGAGTCGTTTCTAGATTAGCGCAAAGTCTCATCGTTAAGCTCCGGGCAGTGAATTGCGTCGGAAGGTGCTGCTCTGCCCGGCCGCTTTGCTCCCGCAGCCTGGTTCAGTTTTCCCAGGTCATACTTTTGCTGTCAGGTCGCTAACGCCGCTCCTTGAGCCGCTGGTGCCGCGGTGCGGGGTCGGTCTGGGGGGTGCAGAGTCCCTGCCGGGCCAGGGGTGCCCCGGGAGCTTCTGGGCAGCAGGAGGAAGCTCTGATCTCTCGCCGAACCTGCTTCACTTATTGCTGAGAAATCTTTTACCTTTGGGGTCGGGGGTGCTGGGCGCTCACCCGCCTTCCCAGAACCCGAAGATAAAACCAGCTGCGAGTCAAAATCACGCCGCGTTCCCTGGGATCCCCACGGAACAAACCTGCGCGGCTCTGGGGAGCGTCTTTGCTGCCCCCCGGGCGGTCCCAGCGGGCGCGTTTGCACCCAAGAGTTTTCTCATTCTACAGACTCGCTGCGGTTTCGCCTCCTTTGGCCGGGACTTCGTTCAGTTCGTAAGCGACAGCGCGTCGACGCTGCGGTGGGCTCGGCGTGGGGGTTGGCACCGCCGCTCGCCTGGGAAGGGTTAACCTTGCCGGGGTGTGTTGCCGTTTTTGCGCTTGTTGGGTTTGAATAGAATGGATGTGTGGTTGTTGTGTTGGTTTTTTTTTAAATCTGAGGCTAATGTGCAATTCAAATCATGTTTAGTCATCGCCCGATTGCCTCTTTTTAATAACAGCTGGACTCGCCGAGGGAAAACTCTCTTGCTCTGCCAAGCGGCTTTAACTCTGCCGGCCGCCCGCTCCAGAGCCAGGTGTGTCGCTCCGGAACGCGCTCCGGGGGTCGGGGCCGAGGCGGGGGCTCACCCCAAAGCCTCCCCCCGCCGGGGCCTGTCAACTTCAGGAGGGAAGAGCCCCAGTGAACACCGTATGATGTTTAATTTGGTGGGTGCGGAGAGATAAAACGCCCCTTCCGAGGCCTTTTGCCTTGTGGGGCACCTGAAAGGCGTCTCCGTCCCGCGGCCGTGCGGCGTTCCTGACGCGTTTGCCTCGTCCCTGACGTCAAAATCGACGAGTGCTTTTCAGCTGGGCGCGGGGAGAGTTGCAGGTGCACCCTTAGCACACGGCTGCGACTTTCTGCTCTGCCTCCCCTGCTGATCCCGTTTGGGACGAGCGTAAACTTCTGGCTGTGAAAGCCGCGGTGTCTTGACGCACAACCCTCAGACCTGTCGCGGCTCCTGCCCGATGCCACGTGCAGAAAACAGCTGGGTGGTTGTTTTGCCTTCCCAACCTGTTTCCCAAGGCGTATGTGGGAAGAAGGGACGAGGAGCACGCTCGCGGTCGCCTGTTTCCTTTAGCTTGTGTAAAAAAACGTTGCTGAGAAGGTGAGTTAGTCCAGGAAAGCAGCCGGTCGCGGTCCCGTGTTGCTCAGGCTTCGTTAGCGTGAGCGAGTCGACCGGGACCTCTCTGGGGTTTTAAACAGCTCGTGCTCTTGATCCTTCCCATCTCCTTTGCTAAATAAAGACCTTCAGGGACCCGCAGCTCGGGCTGTTCCCGCGCTAGGCTCGTCCCAGGTGCTTACAGCTGGTTTTCACGGGTGAATTAAGCCAGAAGATCAAGCTTTGCTCCAACTTCGGGTGACTTTGTGGACTAATTCTGTAACGCAGCTCCCGGAGGGACAGCGGGGAGCGCGCAGGGCGTGGGGGGCGCAGCCTGGTCCGGGCTGTGTTTGCGTGAGGCCATCGGTGGGACCTGGCCGCCGTGGATGTTGGCGAAGGGGACGTTTCTCTGAATCCCCCAGTTGAGCTCCTGGCACTGGGGGGTTTGGTGGCTCTTTTCCGTGGAGATAAAGCTGTTTAATGCTTCAGAAAAGCATCGAGGCCCTTGGATCCGCCTACGTGGTGTCGTTCTGTATAAGCTGCGCCGTTTAGGAGTCGTTCCTCTGTGGCAGCAGAACAGAGGGTCCTTCTAGCGCAGTTTGTGTAGGGACTGTGACGGGGACGTTCACGCCCGCTCCTGCCGCGCGTCTCTAATCTAAGCGGAGCCCTCGCGCTGGTGTGACTTTGGAGAAAGGCTGCGGCTGGCTCTGGCGTGCTGTGAGGCGACCGGCTCCTGCGTGAAACGCGGTTTTGTGGGTGGGAAGGGGATGGAAATGGGAAGGGGGGCGTAAAGCGCACGTGGAATATTTCAGTATAAACCCTGGGCTTCCCTCTCGCTTCCCGTCCCCTGCTGAACGCTCGCGGGTGTGCGGGAGCTTCAACTCCAGAAGGACTTGGCAGCACTCGGGGAGAGAAACAGGAGGAATAAATATGTTGAGATGAATTTCAAAAAGGTGGTGGGTGACAGCTGTGCGTCCCAGGATTGGAGTGTTTCTGAGAATAAAACCATCGGTTGCTGTCATTCACCCTCCGGGTATGAAATTGGAAGCCCAGTTACCCTTGAGTGTTTCATAACCTTTACCTTTTGGAGGTCAAGGCCATGTCATCATTAATCTACCATCGCCTGAAAGCCTCGGGGCTCTGCTTTTCATCCTGCCATCCGTCATGCTGCGGCGAGATACAGCAGAGTGACCAGAAGGGCCCGGTTTTGTACACACATGTGGGCACGCACCCGTCCGTCCTCCAGAAGGAAAACGCCGAGGATGCGCTTACGGAGCCTCGTGTCTCTCTCTGCATTTGTGATGAGGCTACTCGGGGCTTCATCTGCAAACCCGGAGCAGTTTCCTCCCGGGGATGCTTTAATCTGCGGAGAAGGCAGCGCTCTCTGCCCCTGCGGCGGGAAACTTGGCCTCGGGGGCAGCGATTTCACAGCGACGGGGGCTTTTGAAAATACAGAGCGGGCGCACGGAGCGAGTCGTTGTCCTGCCCGGGGGGGAGCTGCCTCACCTTCCCCCGGCCTGAGCCTGGGCCGGGCTGGTGGTTGGTCCTTGTCCCCGCCCGGCTGCGCGGGACGAGCCCGTCTCACGTGGCAGCGCACACGTAGAGCGGTGGCTGTTCGCTCCGGAGCCGGGCGCGACGGTGGGGCCTCGCCGGCAGCTCGCTCGGTGCTGGGAGCGGAGACGCGCTGGAGGAATCATTTATTAGGAGCTCGTAGGCGCTGGGGCTCGAGGGCGGCTCCTCTGCTCCTCGCCCCAAACGCCAAAGGCAGGGAGATGCTGTAGGGGCTCTGGGATGGGCTTTCGGCCGCCCTGGCGCTGGGCTTTCCCCTGGGTCAGAGCCGGAGCCCTGCGGGGGGGGTAACCACCCATCGCACCCCAGCGCCGCGGCCGCCGCAGGAATCGCGGCCGACGGGGGGAGGCGAGCGGCCGCCCGGGTCTGCGCAGGGAGCGGGTGCCCCAGCCCGGCTCCCTTGGCCAGTGCCAGAGCTCTGCACCCCGTGAAGAGCACCAGTTAGTGCCTTGTGGCGTTAACTCTCCCAGCACCAGCAGCAGCCTTCTCCCGCGAGAGGGGGAACGGGCCCGTTTTTTAATGGCTCCTTCTCCCTTTTGGGAATAAGCGGTGGGAGCCAGAGGACAAGTGGTTACACCTGGAGTTGGTCGGTGCTGACACTGTTCCGCTCCGGAGCGGTGCAGCCCCGCTGCCCTTCGCGACGTCTTCCCCAGATCACTTGCTTCAAAGGAAAAATAATTGCTGGAAGCCCGAGGACCCTCCGGGTGCTGCGCGGGGCTGGTCGGAACGCCGTGGTGCAGAGGGACGAGCCCCCTCTCCTTGTGTCCTTCCCTTCCTGGAAGAGGTGACATCAGCCTTGGGGACAGAAGGGCCAGATTCTGCCCGGGGCGGTGCAGCGTCAGCCCCCGCCGCGCCTGGCGGCCGAGGGGCTTCATCGGGGCGAGGAGGGAGCCCGGACCTGGCCCGGAGAGGCGGCGGCTCCCGAGGCAGATTCCCGTGGGGGTGGGCTGACAGCAGCCCCGTGCGGAGCTGGGCCCGCGCCCTGATGAAATTTAGGGGCGGAAACCAAAGCTTCGGGCTGGCGCGCGGCGCAAATACACTGATACGCTTGTGTGAACGCTCCCTGGTCACCAGATCGCAGGAGAGACTTTGGCTTCAGGGCTCGGAGTCCTTCATCAAAGCTTTATTTTTCTCCCCCCCCCCGCCCTCTTCTTCCCCCCACCCCGCTTTTTTAGACAAACTACAAAATAACTGTCGTGGCGTGAGCGCAAAGGGAACAAGCCTAGGAATAGTAAGGTTAGAAAATAAATCTGCCATCCTGCCAGAAAGGTCAGCTTTCCCCGCGGAGGCTGGCGCACCCATTTGCACGCCGGAGCGCGGCCCCGGGGCACTACCAGGGGTTGATAGATGCAGAGATAGCAGCGTTTTGATAGAGGTAATTTTCCTCAGATGGGTTTCAGCACCCCATGAATCAAAACCTGTCAGCGAGAAGCTCAAGATGGAGTGAAGTTTATTGTACGCGTGTTTGCATCTGACACCGGCGTGCTAGGGGGTCAAGTGAGCGAGATCATTAGGACCGTGTTGATTTAGGAGGACGGTTCTGTGCTTTCCCTGCAGGGCAGTGGTGGGGGCGGGAGGCGTGGGGGCAGCTCACCGAAAAAATAAATAAAAACCTCCAGCTCGCCGCGGTCCCTGGGAGCCTCCCGTGTCCTTTTATTAAAGACACAGCGCTTTTCTTCTCGAAAGCGGCTCCGGGGCCATCCTCCCGCTCCGGGGATTTAAACCACGCGGGCAGCAGTGGTGGGTTTTCGGAGCCTGTTTAATGTCGCTGAGGCACAGGTCGGATTTTCTTTGTGTGGCCGGGGTTTGCGCGAACGCCGCGCTGCTCCAGCGGGCGACTTTTCCTTCCCCGACCCCGGGATGATGATCCCTCCGGCCTCCTTTGTTCACAACCCCCAAGTTTCGCCGCTCTTCTGGGACGTTGCTTCTTCCCCAAAGCTGCAATAATCCCGTGCTGGGGCGGGAGGGGGCTCTCGCCGCAGGACGGGGCTGGGGAGGGCAGGGAGTGCTGGGGGGGCGTTAACTTTGCTCGTAGCTTCGCTGACAAACCGCGGAGCGCGGGACCGGCGGGACGGAGCAGGTGGGTGAGGGCGGCGACGTCCTCGCGCCGGAGCCCTTTTCAAATCCTCCCGCTGCGGATTTGCGGGAAGGAGGGCGAAGCTGCGGCGTGGGGCGGGGAGGGGGGGCTCTGCTGCGGGGGAATCCGGCGTGTTGGGGCCACGGCCGCTTCCTGCGGAGCCGCAGCTTGAGAACCGCTGAGCTGCGGGTTCAAACGCCCGGCCCGGGCCTGTTGCCACAACACTTGGCCGCGTCAGGAGTCACGGAGTCGCCGCGGCCGCCTTTGTGTAAGGTCTCGGCACGGCCGGGTCGCCCCGCTGCTCGCTGCCGGTGCCGCTCCTGCGCCGCTTCGGCTGCTCATGGCCTCGGTTTATGACCTTGAGCTTAACCGGATCAGTGTCCAGCTCGATTCCGCTGCTTGGCCGGCTAATTCCAGCTGATCCGGGTGGAGCGCCGGGACTTGGAAGTGTGTTTTCTTGGGAACGGTGCCCTTGTTCTCCTCCCGCCTCTGCCCCTCGCTCTGAGCCGCAGGCGCTGGTACCTCTGGTTCCCCGAGGCGGGAACCCGCCGCCCTCCCTCGGATCGCGGGAGGTGCTGGAGGGGGTTATGGGGGGTGAGAACACCGAGATGCCCTTAGCGATGGGGGGGAGCAGCGGCGTAGGAGCCTGGCAAAGGAACCGGGCAGCCTTAACTGCAGAAATGGCCTGAAAGAGGCACAGAACAGCCCGAGGTGGGAGTAAATCCGCAAGAAAACGGGTGCGTGGAGGCTTTTACAGGCGATGGTGGGTTTGGCTGTTACCGGCGATCGGGACGTCGGCGTGGGCGATGGCAGCGGAGGTAAAACAGCCTCCAGGTTTTCTGGAGAAGCTCGAGGAGCGGGGCTCGGAGGGCTCTGGGGAATGTCAGCAGAAATTTGTTCACTTGGGCTGGAAATAAATGAGATGAGACTTGGGAAGAGAGGGCGAGCGCCGAGCCTCCGTCTCCAACCGGGAACATTTCCGAGAGAAGCGGCGCAGCCCCCGTAGCGTGGGGGTGCCCGTCGGGACTGCCCCCTCCCCAGGGGCATCGCGAAGGTCCCTGCGACCGCTGGAAACGCTCCCCCAGACCCTTCCCGGGCCCCGTCCAGACAAAGGGGAGGTTCTGGCTGCTGAGGCTGGCGTTTCCCTCGCACGCGCCTCGTCGCAGCGGCCGTGACGAGCGTCTGTCCTGTCCTTCCACCCTCCGCCCCGCTCAGGATTGAGCGCGGAGTTCGGAGCGAAGAGAACGGCGCTGTAAGGACGGGGAGGGGGGGCTGTGGCTTGATTTGGGGAGGTCGTGCCGCGGGCTGGGAGGGCGACGCTGCCCTTGTGCGTCTCGGCTGGTCGCTGCCCAGAGCCGCCCTCGCTGCCCGACGCGCTCCGCGGGAGCCGCCTTGGCCGAGGCAGAGGAGAACCGCTCCGCGCCCGGCGTCTCCGCCGCCTCGCTCCAACTTCTAGCAGGTGCTCTGGTAGCCGACTGCGGGAGGACTGGGGGTAGGAGGAACGTGATTTACCGTTAAACGAGCACCCTGGGGCCTTGCCAACAAAATAAATCTTCGTCCTTCTTTGTGCCAGAGTGAAGAAGATGAGAAACTGAAGAAGAGAAAGGAGCGGTTTGGCATCGTAACGAGTTCAGCCGGGGCTGGAGCGACAGAGGACACAGAGGTAAAACCTTTTCCTGAGCGGACGGGGAGCGCTCGAGGACGCCGAAGGGAGCGGTGACGGTCCCGGCTCTGTGCCCCAGCCCGCCCGCGCCGGCGTGGGGCCGACCCCGAGCGGGGGGTGGGTGCTCACCCGTGGCCTCTTGGCCTCGGCAGCCAGCGTTGAGCTTCCGCCGGTCGATCTGTTGCGGTTTTTCCCCGGGCTCCTGCGGGAACTGCTGCTCTGGAGCCTGCCCAGGCGCGGGAGCGTGCCAGCGCGCGTTGGCATCCGGCTCCTCCTCGTGCGGGGTGGCACGGATCCTTCCAGAAGAGCCGGGGGGGCACAGCTGCTCTACTCCAGTTTCTCCCACCCTGGTTCCCCCTCCCCTCGGTTCGAGCTGACTCTCTCCGCTCCTCGTGCTCTGCAATTCCCCGGCTGCTTCCCCTCGGATGCTATTGTAGGTCTTCATCAGTAAACCCCCGGAGACCCCCGTGTAATGAGGATTGAGATGCTGACCCTGTTTCCAGCTTTTCTCCTCCGTGCTTTGTTCTGTCCTCTCTGCTTTTGGCCCATCTTTTAAATTTGTAACCTCCTCAGGGCACTTTTGTGCTCTTTTAGGTACATTTTACGCTTTCTTCTACTTCACATCGTTCCGAGTCACCGTGCAGGCTGAGCTCCGGCGCCGCAGCTCCCGCCTTCGGCTCGGCGGGGAGCCCGCGCGCACCGATGGTGCCACGTAAATAGGGCCCCGGCGCGGCTCAGCCGGAGTCGGGGACCCCTCTCCTGGGGACAAAGGGACCCCTCGGGGCTGGGGGCTCCCGCCTTAACAATCGAGTGGCAAAGGTTGCGGCAGGGCGAGGGTTGGGGCTTGGAAACTGCTTAACCAGATGGCTCCTGGGCTCGCCAGACGAGAAGTGGGTTTTGTTTGGTTCCTAAGAGCAATCTCAACAATTCAGGTGGGGTTTGGGGGCTTTTTTTTTTTTTTTGTGTGTGTGCACGTTTTGTTTTGGGTTTGCTGCAGAAACGCTGCCCCGCGTGAAGCGGGGAGCGGCGTTCCCAGCCTTCTGCCGAGCATGGGAGAATGAGCCCCTCCGGCCCGCGCGGAGGGGGCGGCTGGCCGAGGGATTCCATGCTTTTCCGTTAGGTCACTTGGAGATTGTGCCTGGAACAAAAAGGTCTTTTTACTGGTATTGTGTGCACTCAAATGCACCTTTCCCCTGGAGATTCTTGATTAGGGCTTCTGTTGCCCCCGGGCTATTTATCCTGCTAAAAATTAAGATTTATACGCCCCTCGTGTATCGGCTTAAAGGCATATCTGAGAGACGCAATAGTATATTTAATGCGTTTTAGTGTGTCCCTCTCACCTTTTCCATGAATAGGAGAGTGTTAACCCTTTGCCCTTTTACATTTCCCACCTCCCCACTGCCTGGAAGGGTTTCCAGGCCTCTGAAGTCGGCATTGTTCCCAGCTCAGCCCCTTTGTAGCGCGTTGCCAGCAAGACGCGGTGACTCCAGCAGCACTGTATCTCAGGCACTGTATGTTTCCGCCGGGTTTTGGGGCGCTCTTTGTCCCCGTGTTGGGAGAAAAACTTGGTAGCTCCCGTGAACTCACTTGGTGTCGGTGCCCCGAGGAAGAGGCCGGAGCCACCGAGCTCTGGCGTGGTTACCGATAGCAGATTTTTAATAAATTCTCCATCGGGTTGTGTGTGGGATTTTAAAGAACTTGTTCATTGGTTTCTTTTTGGTTCTGATTTTTTTTTTTTTTTCCTTCTAATTCCCCTTTGCAGGCAAAGAAGAGGAAAAGAGCAGAACGCTTTGGGATCGTCTGATGCCGGTGCTTTTTAGCCTCAGCCCATTTGCAGTGTGCCTCTCGAGTGCGTGCATCCTCTTTCTCTCTCTTTCCCCCACTTTCTCTCACTCCCACACTGTTTCTCTAGTTTTTAGTGATGAGTAGACAGGGAATCCCCCGTAGTTGTATGATCGTGCTACTTATTTTTTCAAGTCACGGAATTTAAAAATGAAGAAAAGTTGAGCAAAAAGAAGAAACCGTTCTCGGTGCATCTCCAGCAGCCCGCGGCCCGCTCGCTGGCAGCAGCTGGTGCCGGAGGTGCCATCGGGCGGGGAGGGCCGGGGAGCGTCCCGCTGCCCCCCCGGCGCCGCAAACCGGCAAGGAACCGGGCAGGTGGAGCAGCGGGAGGAGCGCAGCGGCTGCCTGCGAGGAGGGACGGAGGTGGAGCGGGGTTCGCCGGGCCCTCAGCAGGCGCTGGCCCAGCCGCAGGACGCCCGGCTCGCCGCAGCACGCTGTCCCTTTGCCGGCCGACGCCGCGTCCGCCCCGGGGACTGGCCCCGCTCCTCCCCGGGAAAAGGGCCCCGGGGCTCAGCTCCGGGGCCGTATCTCCGCAGCAGCCGCGCCAGGAGCTGCCTCGTCTCGACGCCACCCGAGTCCTGCCCCGGGTCTGCGCCCCGACCCCCCGCCCCTCGGCAGCAGGTTGAACGGCAGGGAAGGGGTTTCTCCATTATATCGTCTCACGTTTTCAAAAAGGGAGGTGGGCGCGCGGTGGCCGAGGCGCGGGGCGGTTCCGGGACCTTCCCCCGGCGAGCCCGACGGGGACTGTCGCAGCGGGAGGTGCTGATGAAGCCCGGCTCCAGCCCGGGGGCCCGGCACGAGGAGGAGAAGGTAGCGATGCGTTAGCGCACGGAGCCTGTTCTCACCGCTCCCCCCGTCCCGCTGCGGCCTGCGGCGCCTCGCCTGCGTTTCCCGGGTTCCTCTGAGCTCGGCGAAACGTTTCTCTCCTTGAACAAGAAACCAGCAGAGTCGCTTTGTCCCGTGTCCGTTCTCAGGCCGGGTTTTCTCTCGTCCCCTCTCTGCCCCAGAGCAGCTGCCGCTGTTTTAACTCGCAGAATTGCTGAAGAAGCCTCAACCCTCCCCGAGCTGCCAGGAGAGCGCCGGCGCTGCCCCGGGCCCTCTCTTGGGGGTGGGAGGTCTTAGTAGCTGCCCAGGGACACGGGTCCTTCTGCTGCGTTATCCGTGACCCTTTGGGTGAAATGACAGAAAAAAATTAGGCCGAGTCACGCCAAAGGCAGCGCTGCCGCGGCTCGTGGGGCGCTTCCCCCTGCTCTGGTGTTTCGGACGGCACCTTTGTTCCCGGGGAGCTGCAAAGGGCAATTCCCGGGGCGGCTGCGCGGGTGGAGGCGGCGCTGGGGGAGCGCAGGAGCCGGGGGGGGGGTGACCGAAGCCGCCCCGTGTCCATCCCTCCTTTGCCGCCCAGAGAATGAGTTTCCCTCGCGAGCGCTGAGTTCTCCCCCCCACGGGCCCTCGGCCCCAGCAGAAATCCGCCCGCTCGGCCTCGGGCGGGTGCTGTGGCTGGAACCCTCCTCCCGCCCCAGAGCCGCGGCCCAGGGTTCTGATTTCTGGCCGCAGCCTCGTACCCGAGCGACGTTTGCCTTGTCCCCGCTGGGTCCTTGAGATGCGAGAGAACAGCGGTGGGGGGGGGGGGGTGTAAATCCACTTTCCACAGGCGCAGACCTGATTCTTACTGAGCAATATATATATTTTTTAACGTAGAAGTCTTCAAACTGCTTCTGTTCCATTGGTGTTCGCAGCCGCCTGCGTCCGCGTGCCCTCGGGGACTCTCGGCAGTGCCCGGACGTCGTTCCCTTCCCCAAGGGCAGCTGAAAGCCTCGGGGTTCCGTTGTGCGTCGGGTCGTCGGTGGCTGAGTGAACCGCAGCTCCCTCGCTCCTTCCTGATCTCATGTAATAACGTTTGGGGTTTTTGTTTTGGTTGGTTTTTTTTTGTATGTCAGATTTTGTAAGATGTATTTTCTATTTGGCTCATGATCTTTTTTGCTGGTTATTTGCTTGAAATGTTTTGTAGTGTGCCAGGGCAAACACTGCATTTCATTCTCGATTTCATAATAAAACTGCTTCTCCAAGGCAATCCTGGTGTCTGCGGCTTCGGCGCGCGGAGCCCGAGGTGCCGCCGGGGCCACTCCAGCCTGGCCGGGCCCTCGCCGGCGCTCGGGGCTCGTCCCGCCGGACCCACCCTCGCCGCTTCCTTCCACTGCGAATCCTCCTGCTTCCCGCTGCCCCCGGGACCTGCCCCTGCGCCGGGACGCGGCCGTGGCCCAGGTCGGGGCTGTGGCCGAGCCCACGGCCGATGGTTTGGTGCCGCGGCCCGAGCGACGTCGTAGAACTCGAGGGGAAGCGCCGACGCCTCTTGGGCGCGTCGCCTCGCTCCGGCCCCCGGCTCGTAGTCGGAGCCGCCGGGATGAGCTGGGGGCTCTCGTGTCGTGGGACGCTGCTGGTCCAGCTCGCCCGGCGGTGGCCACATCCTGCGCTCGGAGGGCGAGGAGCGGCCGTGGGCTGCCGGGCTCCCGCCTTCCCGCAGCCTCGGCCGCCGCATGTGGGGCTTCACCCCCGCGCTGGGACGAGCCTTGGCAGAACCCGCAACGCCCCGTTTCGCCGCCGGCTCCGCGCTCTGGCCCAGGAACCGGAGCTGGGGGGGGGGGTCCCAGCCCTGCATCCTCCCCCCCACCCCGGTCGCTCCCCTCCGCTGGCGGGTCCCGGGGCCGGTGAAGCCCCGAGTGCGTCTCCCCCTCCCTCGCGCCGTCTCCTCCCCTCGATGGGGTTGAGCTTCCCTTGGCCGCGGTACCACAGTCGGGATGAGCTCAGCTCCCCCCTTCGCCGTGCGGGTGCGTCGGTGTCCCCGGCCCGTGCAGGCAGCGGCGCAGGCAGCGCTGCCCTCACTCTCCCCCCCCCCAGCTCCCCGGGGAGGTGCCGGGGGCCGTTTTCCAGAGGACGCTGCATCTTTCACCCACCGGGTTTTCCCTTCCTGGGCGTAGGGGAGAATCATTCCAATCCCACTGTGTTTAAAACACCACCTAATTTATTTTTCCTCTCCGAGCTGGGGGCTGCTCGTGACTAATTTGGGCTGAATAGGGGAAGAAAAAAAGCAGCGGGCACACAATGAGCGGGGGAAAGTGTGGGAAAGCGAGCGAAAGAAAAGGAGGGCCGGGGCTTGCAGCGTGAGAGCTGGTAACGCCGAGCGGTGCCCAAATTCAGCATGAAGTCACTTTTCAGAGCCGACGCTTGGGCTGTAAATGCGAGTGGGACGATAGGTCAGGCCGGGGGGGGGACACGAGAGGGAGAAATGGGGAGGGGGGGGCTGCACAATGGGGTGAGGAGCGAGGTGTGCGGCTGGGGGGGGCCCACGCGCTCCCGTGCCAACATGTCCCCGCTCGCAGCCGCCCCGGCCGCGTCTCCCAAGGGCCTCCTGCCCCCGCGTCCCCCGTGGGGGGGTTGGAAACGGCTTTTGTTTAAACTCACAAAAATCAGGAGACAAAAGAGCGGAGCCTGGAATTGCGGGGGAGCCCGAGGGGGGACACGGCAGCGAGCCCCCGCCGCCACCCTCCACCTGCGCGTGGCCCGTGGCCCTCCCGGCTCGGTGCCGCCGTTCCCGCGGTGGGGTCCGGGTGGGATCTGGGATGCGCTGGATCCGCAGGGCTCCGGGGGGGGGTTTCCATCGCAGGCGCTGCCCGTGGGCCACTGCTCCGGGGACCTTCTCCCCCGACTCGTGTGTCTTCTCCCCGAGGAGCCTCGACCCTCCGCAGCCGGTGGCTCCCGGCCCGCGGGGCCTTTCTGCGGCGGCGGGAAACCGGAGCGAGGGCTGGTCACTGCCTCCGTCCCCGCGAATCCTTCCTCCAGCCCCGGCACCGCTGCGCCCGCGGAGGGGGTGGCTCCCCGGGGGCTGCCGCTCGCTGCGGGACGGGGATTTGGGGCGCCTCGAGCCCCATTCGTGAGCACCCTCCCGCCCTGAGCCTGGGACGGTTTGGGGGGATCTTTGGGATCACGTCGAAATCCCGGCACAGGTCGGGCGTCGAGCGGCGGCGCTGCCGGGGGGGGCTGAGCCCTCCCGGTCCCCGTCGCCCCCCGTGCCCCGGCATCGCTCGCCGATGGTGGGGGTCTGGCCCCGGCCCAGCTCTCCCGGAGAATCGCCCTGGTTCTGGCGTCTCCCCGCGAGGCCGGTGGAGCTCGGCCAAGCTCCCGTTGATGGTTTAATTACTGTGAACGTCGCATGCGGACGGTCTCGTTAGGCGGCGGAGGGGAAGGTTCGGGAGCCACAGCCCGTCGTGGTGCAGCCGTGGGTGGTCGTCCGGATGTCCCTGTCCCCGTCCGTGCCCCCCAGCCTGCCCCTGGGGCGCTGAATTAGGTCACCCCATGGCCTGGGGTGTGGGGTGGGGGCGGGCAGTGATGTGGGGTGCAGCCCCCGCGGCCTCGGGGGAGACGTGACCAGAACAAAAGCAAGTGCTCGTTAAACTCTTGACATCATCCTTGGAAGCAAACAAACCACCCCCCCCCCCCCCAAGACCCCCCTTCCTCAGGCCGCCCTTCTGGGTGGCACAGCCTGTCCCCCCCCCAGGCACACCCCAAGGCCTCCCCCTCAGAGCTGGGTGTTGTCCCCCGGAGCTGTGTTGGGGTACGGGGGTGTCACTGCCCTCGCTGCCCTGCGGGGGCTGGTTCGGTGCCATCCTGCGGGTCCTGAGGACCCCCCGGAGCCGAGTCGGGGGGGGCAGAGCAGGTGGCTCCCCCCGGAGCACCTCGACTGTGGCCGAGACAGGTCTGGGGGTCTCGGGGTGGAGCAGACAGACACGCAGGAGGGGCGCGGGGCAGGGGTGGGGTGCGGAGGGGCCTGGGTGCTGCCGGGGGGAGCGGCAGCGTCCGGCCTGTCCCAGAGGAGCTCGGCTTGAGCGGGAGAGCGGGGAAATGGGCAACGTCCACCGAGTCGCCCCGGGCACCCGGCTGACCCCGGCGGGGCGAGAGTCCGGGCTGGAGCCGCGTCCCCATCCCCGGCCCTCGCTTGTGGCAGAATGTCCCCCGGCCCCGTGGGCAGTGACCCTCCGCTGCCCACCCTGTCCCCTCCCGCCGCTGCAGCCGTAATTAGCTGCGACATTCTCGGCATACCTGCAGCCCCTAATGAGGCTCCATAAAGGCTGCCCCTGATCTCGCTCCTCCGGCACTTGGGGCCACTTGTAAATCTCAGCTTTACAACGGGGAGCTGCGCTGGGAGGAAGCGGGGGCCGGGGGGAGGGCGGGGGGGGTCCCACCCGGGGTGGGGGATGCGGCTTTTGCCATCGCCTGGACCCGCCGGTCCCGTGTTGGGTGTCTCCGTCCGTGTCCCTCGTCCCCTCCTTGGGGTCAACCCGCCCGGGTTTGCTCAGTCTCACTGTGGCTCTTGGAGGGGGGGGGGGTGGTGGAATAAGAGCTCAGGGTGACAAGCCCACCCCCACCGGTGGGCACAGGCCCCCCCCACGTCGCTGCCGGGATGGGGACACCCTTCCCCAGTGGCTTTGAGCAGATTTGGGGGGTTTGTGTTCTCCTGGGCTGGTTCTCGAGCTCTCGGGTCGGTGTTGGATGCTCAAGCGCCGGGACAATTGTGTTTGGAGGGGTTTGGGGTGGGGGGGGGGACTGCGGTTTGGCCCCAGCTGGGAGATAAACCCGGGAATGTCCTCGCTCCGAGCCGGGCACGGGGCATTGGGGCGGATTTCGTCCCCTCTCATCCGCTTGTCCGCGGTGCGCGGCCAACGTCGGGAGCGTGGGAAAAATGAGAAGCATTAGGAACCATTTCCCGAGCCGGGGTCGCCGGATCAGGCCGGGAGCTCCCGAGGGAGGAGGCAGGAGGGGGACGGCGGGGACCCGGCGTGCGAAGCTGGGCGAGGGGACGCGGAGGCCCAGGGCCCGTCCCGGGAGCGAAGACCCCGAGGAACAGCGGGGCTGGGCTGCTCGTGCCCCTCCGAGCCCCCCCCCCGCCCCCCGGAGCCGGTGCCAGCGAGGGGCTGGGTGGGGGTGAGGGGCAGGGAGGCAGCGAGCGCAGTGACCCAAGCAAAAGGCGTTTGTCAGCGGTTTTCCCTTTTTTTTTTTTTTCTTTTTGGCTATATAAATTTTTTATTGTACAAAAAGTCTAAAAAAAAAACCAACCAAGGACGGAACCGGGACAGAGCAGTGGTTATGATATCGTACACAGGAGACTAACGCGAGTTACAGACCAAATGTAATTTATACAACACAGAAGTAACTGGGACGCTCGTTAAGTTTTTCCTTTCCTGTAGCTCTTCCGAATCCGGTTTGTGACCGCGGAACCACGAGTCCCCCCCCCGTCCCGTCCCCCCGCGCCGGGGGCACCCGCTCCCCCCGTCGCTGCCTGGTGGCGGAGGTGGAGGGTGGCGTCGCCGAAACGAGCTTCGGCACGAGGCCGCCGCGCCCCGTCCCCCCACGGCTCTGGGCCGGCGGCGCTTTGGGGAGCGGGTCCGGGGGCTCGGCCGGCCCCGGGACGGGGGGATCTTCTCCAGCCCCACCGATCCCCGTCCCCCACGGGTCCCCCCGGGGCTGCCGCTGCCTCCCCAGACCCCGGGCTGGTGGGGCTGGAGCCCCCCCCTCCACCCCGGGGCCGGGGGGATTTTGTGCCCCGCTGCCCCGGTGGAGCCGGCAGCACCTCGGCGTCTCCTCCGGCAGCGAGGAAAAGCCGTCCCGGCGCAGATGGAGCCACCCTCGTGCCCGCGGCCCCGGCCCTGCGGCGGAGGCGACCGCGTCCTCGTCTCTCCCTCAACCTTCCATAGTGCAAATGGTTCCCCAGCCCCCGGCAGCCTCTCGCTCTCGACACACGTTTTTCGGGGAACATTCGGCATCCCCGAGGCCGCCGCTCGCCACCGGCTCCGGCGTCACCGCGCGGCTCCGTCACGGCGCCGTCGGTGCTGGGGGAGAGCTGCCAGCGCGACCCGGCGTCTCGGGGGACGGCGACGTCGTGGGGGGACGCGGCTCCGGCGGCGCTGGCCGGGGGTCCCGGCGCTGCGGGATGGAGCTGAAAGCTCTGAACTCTTTGATTATTTCTTTTTTTTAAATATTTCTTTTTTTAAATTTCTTTTTAATTTTATTTTTTTGATGTTCAAGTGCTGTGTTTGGTCACGTGATTAACACCCCCCCCCTCACCCTCCCCCACACCCCCACACCCCCCCCCGACCATCCGTGGCCTTTTGGTCGTGCGATTTGGACCCGCCGCGTCCCCCCCGCCCTCACGGGGCCCGTCCTGAGCCCCCGCCCTGGCAGACGCGTCCCTGCCCCCCCCGGACACCCCTGAACGACAGAACGAGGAACAAAACAACGAACAAACGAACAGAAAAATAACCTAAGACGTTACGCACAGGACCAATACACCGGGTAAATAATAATAATATACTGACGGGGCTGCCCCCCCCCTGCCCGCCCATGAACCGCCTGGGGGACCAGTCAGCCCAGGGCACTGGTCCCAGTGCCGCCCATCGCTGGGGGCTGTGGGACCAGTGCCCGGGGCTGACTGGTCCCAGTGCCCGGGGCGGCCCCATCCTTCTTCTTCAGCGCCACCTGCCTGTAACAGCTGCCCCGGGGCCCCGCGGGGGCTTTTGGGGTGAGGGGCTGTGGGTCTGGGGGGGCTCCACGGCTCCCCCAGTGCCCCAGGGGGGGCCGGACCCCCCAGCTGTGGGCTCTGCGCTGGGCTGGGCCCCGCAGCGGCTGCTGCTGCCCGGCATGGGGGGGCCGATGCCCGTGGGGGGCCGATGCCCGTGGGGGGGGTCCCACCTGCCTCCGCCACCGCCTTGCTCGAGGCTCTTAAAAAACGGGGCGGGGGGGGGGGGAGCAGCCGTCTGGGCACCTCCCACCCTTCCTGGCTCCAAATTGCCGGGCGGGAAGCCCCCGCCGCCGGCCAGAGCCTGGCCATGCCCGTCCCCCTCCCCAGTGAAGGGCCACTTGCCCCAAGCGCAAGGCCGGTGGCCACGTCCCGGGTTGGGGGGAGCGAGACCCCCCGCTCCCAGAGCCAGACGCCGGCACGTGGCGATGGTTGGGGTGAGGGGGGCAGGTGGACCCCAGCCGGATCCCGGCCAGGCCGCGGCTCCCCTGGCTCCGGAGCGGGATCCTGTGGCCCGGGCGGCTCCAGGCCCTTTCCGGTCCCTTCCAAGCGGCTTCTGGCTCCTTCCCGGCGCGTGGCTCCGCTCCCGGCGGTGGCTGTGCCGTGCCCGGTGCCTCGCGGGGCCCAGGGGTCCGGCCCCGGTGCTGGCAGTGCCAGGACGGTGCTTCCCCGTGCGGGCGCATCCCTGGCCGGGGCCGGACGAGCCCTCGTGATCCACAAGTGGATCCACGGCAAAATATTTCCACGGGCGGCTTCACCGGCACCGGCTCCTTCGGCATCGCACGGGCACCGCCGGGCGGGGGGGCACCGCGGGGGGACACAGGCCTTGGCCGCGGCACGGCGGGGCCGGGGGTCTCCCCCCTGCCAGGCAGGGGCTGCCCCCTCCTCCGGCTCTGCAACGAGACCCGGTGCTGCCGGAGGACGCGCCCCCCCCCAAAAGGCACTGAACGGCAGGGAGAGGGGGTGCCTCAGCCCCCGGCCCCGGCTCTCACCGGGGAGGGGGATCCGCATCGGCAGCGTCGCGGGGGCCGGCACCGACCCGCCGCCAGCGTGGGGCCTCAGGCCGGTGTTTCGGGGCTGAGCTGTGCCCCCCGCCCGGCCCTGAGGGGTGGGGGGGACGGGGGATGCTCCCCCCAGGACAGCCCTCCTGCCCCCCGCACCCTGCTCCTGGGGGACCCCCAGCTCGCCCCAGCCCCTCGCCTCCGACTCCCGCCGCAGGGTCCAGCCGGGAGCCCCCGCAACGCCACGGTGGGGCCGCAGGGCCGACATTGCCGGAGCCACCGGGCCGGCGGCGAGACCCCGGCGCGGGGGGCCCTAAGTGCTTCGGCGCCAGGCGGGGTGGCCGGGGCTCGGGGTGGCCGGCGTTTGGGGTGGCCGGGGTTCGGCACCCCGGGCCGTCGCCGCGTCCTCGTCCCAGGGCGGCCTCGTCCTTGTAAGCGCTTCGGGCGCCGCGGAGCCGGGGACAAGTGCTAAACATCCCGGGTGCCCCCGGCTCTGCCCCCGGCGCCTGCCCGACCCCGGCCGCCCGGCGCCGTCCCTAAGTGCTACGCGGGTGCGGACGTGCCGGGCTGGCCCGGCCGCGGCCGCGGGGTCGTTCCCCACATGGCCCCGGAGCTTCTGCCCCGCGGTGCCGCGGGCGAGGAGGGATGGAGGCGCGTCAACGGGCCGGAGCCGCCCGGCACCCTCGGGATAAGTGCTGGGGCCGGGGTTGGCGGGGGCTCCCCCGTGCCACCCCCCCGGTGTGGGGTTGGCGGCCGGCTGGCGCCAGGGACGGCTCCCGGCCGGGACCCGGCGCGGCCCCGGTTGCATCACTCCGGCCGCGGCGCGAGCGGAGGGGAACGGCCGGAGCCACCGGGGCGGCTGAACCCTTGAGAACGCGGGAGCTGGTTCTCACGCGAAAATAATCCAAACGCCGAGGGCAGGGGGAGGCGAATCTGCCGCGTAAGCGGAATTTCTCCCCAGCCGCGGCCTCCGTCCAATTCTGGCCGGTGCCGCCTCCGGATAAGCCCGGGCCACCCGCCGGAGGCGACCCCCTGAGCACCGGGGGGGGAGCACCGGGGCGAGCGTCGCCGTCCTGCCGGCAGCGCCAGGGCCGGGTCCGAGGCGCGGGCGGCAGCTCCGTTGCCCTCGAGCCGTCCGTGCCCGGGGACGCTGCCGGACGCTCCCCGGGGGCCTCCGGGCTGGAGCAGCCCCTCCAGAGCCGTCCCCGCCGTCGGGTTGTGGGCGTCGGGCCGGGGCCGGCGGCGTGAAGGGAGGGACCAGGGCAAGCGGGGGCTTCCTGCAGCAAAGCGCCGGCCGGGAGGGTGATTAATAAATAAATAAATTAAAGAAGGGAGACGGTTTCCTCCCGGGCCAGAGCTGCCGCCGGCGCTCGCGTGGCCCAGCCGCCCCGTCCCGGGGGTCCCGCTGTCGGATCCTGCCGTCCTCGCTCCCGCCGAGCGCCCGGAGCGGGGCTGCGGCCACGGGGCCATCGGTTGCCCGGGGATGGGGCCACCTGCCCTCGGATGTCACCTCGGCCGCGGGGCGGGCAGGTGGGGACGTCCCCATCCCCAGTGCCACTCCAGAAGCGCGGGGAGATGTGGGGTCCGCTCGGCCTCCTCCTTTCCCCGTCGCCGTTGAGCCGGGGCCGTCCGGTGAAGCCGCGCCGCACCGCGCCGTGCTGCCGCGGGTGCCGCTGGGGGTCCCGGCTGCCCCTTCCCTTCTCCGTCCGGTTGCTTTATTGCACAATGCATGTCGAAGCGCGGGTTTGGTGCAGCGTTTTCTCCGTGGGATTTTTCTTTTCTCTCTCTCTCTCTCTCTCTCTCTCTCTCTCTCTCTCTTCCCCCAACATCCGAAGGAATTTCAACGCTTGTTCTTTGTATTTGTCTTAAAAACGAAAACCAACCAAAAATAAAAAAAAAAAAGAAAAACAAAAAGAAAAACAGCGGAAGGAAAGAGGAGTTTGTTGGTGGAGCGGGGCGCGGGTCGGAGGGGCAGCACCAGCCGGGCTCTAAGAGCATCCGCATCTGTCAACCACCATGCCCGGGATCTTGCCGTAGATGATTTGCTGTTTGTCGTTGAAGTAGAGCATGTTGATGGGGGACATCTTGGTGGGGGTGCAGCAGGGCCCCGCCGAGCCCCGGGGGTTGGCCTGTTGCACCAGGTGGGTGTGGGGGTACTTCTGCATGAACATGTACTCGCACTGCCCCGAGCAGTAGTTGGCTTTGTATCTCTTGGGGGCGATAATCCAGTCCCAGCCGAAGGCCTCGAAGTCGACGGTCAGGGGGTAGCGGCAGCAGCGCGACTCGGTCGAGTGCTCGTCGCAGTCCAGCCCCAGGTTCCGCCGCGAGCGCTTGTTGTTCTCCAGCACCCGCAGCTCCATGAAGGGGTGCTGGGGGGAGACGGGGCGGGGGGACAGGGACGGGGACGTGAGCCCCACGCACTGACCCACCGGCCCATCGCCCCACAGGTCCCATCGCCCCATGGGTCCCAGCACCCCGGCTCCTCCCTGGGTCCCACATGGCCCCACAGAGCTGCCACCAGCCCCATCAAGGTGTCACCAGCCCCATCGAGGTGTCACCAGCCCCACAGGGGTGTCCCCAGCCCCATGGAAGTTTTACCAGTCCCACGCAGCTGTAACTGGTCCCACAGAGCTGTGACCATCCCTGTGGAGCCATAACTGGCCTCACAGAGCTGTCACTGGCCCCACAGGGGTGTCACCAGCCCCATGGGAGTGTCATTGTCCCCCACGGAGCTGTCACTGTCCCCACAAAACTGTGACCAGCCCCATGGAGCCATCACTGGCTCCACAGAGATGTGACCAGTCTTGTGGAGCTGTGGCTGGACCCGTGGGGCTGTCAGTGTCCCCACGGAGCTGTGACTGTCCCCACGGAGCTGTGACTGTCCCCACGGAGCTATGACCAGCCCCACGGAGCTGTCACTGTCTCCATGGAGTTGTCACTGTGCCCACGGAGCTGTGACTGTCCCCACAGAGCTGTCACCACCCCCACAGAGCTGCACCCTCCCATGCCCATCCCGGTTGCCCTCCCGTTGCCCTCCTGTTGCCCAGGACTGGCTGGGAACCCTGTGCCCAGCTGAGCACCAGGGCCACCGCGATGCCCCACCGACCCCTGGGGGACCCCAAGCCGGGCACCCCCCGCCCCCCCCCCCCCCCCAGCCACCTACCAGCCCTTCGGCCCCGGGTCCCAGCGAGGTGACGGCCAGGTCGTTGCCGTTGGGGTCGAAGGCGTTGATCTCGATGCCCCAGTTGTTCTGCGGCTGCTTGAACCAGTTCTGCAGCACGTGCTTGAAGTCGATGCTCTGCCAGTGCCCGATGCGGGAGTTGAGGTCGATCTTGAGGGAGCGGATGCGGATGTGGCGGCTGCCTTCCTCCGTCACCGGCTTCAGGCGGAGGATCTGCAGGTAGACGGTGGAGGTGTGCTGCACGGGCCGCAGGTACACCCACAGCTGCGCCTTCACCACCTTGGTGAACATGATCTTGGGGCTGAAGTTGAAGAAGCAGCAATGGGGGTTGCCCTCGATCTGCACCACGGGGTCCGCTGTGGGAGGAAGGAGGTGTCAGGGCCGGCCCCGGGACCCCCCCCTGCGCCCAACCTCCCTCCTCCGTCGGGGCCAGCTCCTCCTCGGTCGTTAGGAGTTGAAGGTCGGGTCAGAGGCCGCCCTGGGGGTCATTGCCCCTCCATTGGCAATAAGGTCCCCGGCTGCCCCCTGACCCCATGTCACCGGGGATTCATGAGCCCCCACGGGGGCTGTGGGGACCGAGCCCCCCGCTGAGCGAGGTCGGGCTGAGCGGGGTGTGGGGGGGTCCGGCCCTGCAGCACCTGCTCCAGGGCAGCCACTTCCCAGCACAGGGTGGGGCTCGGTAGCCCCGGGGCCACAGCAAAGCCCCGAGGAGGGTCCATGGCACCCAGCTGGGTACCACCAGCGGCGGGTCCACGTCCCAGAGGACACCCACCTCCCGCCTCCCACCCTCCCCAGGCCTCTTCTCGGGGCAGCCCCCCCACACTTCGGGTCATGCCCGGGATGATGCTCTCGGAGACGCTGGAGGCCAGCGGCCACCGCAGGGACGGGGACACCCACCCCGCTGGGACAACAACCCCGAGCGTCTGCAGCCCGAGCACCCCTGGGGTTCCCTCCCCCCCGCCCCACGGCAGCACCCCGGCTGGAGCCGGCCCCACGCCGGCCCTCCCTGCTCGGCGAACATCTGTGTCAAATTGAGCTGGGAATTTCCCCCCCCCCCGCCCTCACGCAGCCCCCTCCCCCTGCCACGCACCGGTCAGGTTTAATAGCACCCAGCTGCAGCGCGGGGCCATTTGCTGCGCGCGAGGCCTCCCCGAACACATGGGGGTCACGACACCGGCCGCAGCCCCGGGAATGCCATCCAGCCCCCCGCCGCGCCGCACATAAACCAAAGTGACAGGGGCTGGGGGGCCGCGGGCGCCGGCCGCCCAAACCCCTCCCAGCAATTTGCTGCGCACAAGCCCCCGATTAAACCCGCGCTCCCCCGGGGACCCGCCCGGGGAGCATTTCCCCCCCCTTCCCGCACTGTCTGTCCCCTCGAAGCCGCGCTGGCCACCCCCCCCCCGGGCTCCCAAGCTGGGGCAGGTTGTGCCCCCCAGCCCCTTGGCGGGGGCTTTGCCACCCGTCACCAGTGGGACGTCGTCCCAGCCTGGGCCGGTGGCCACCTCAAGGGGCTCTGGGTCCCCTGTGACCCTGCGGGGAGGTCCTGGGTGGCCTTGGGGGCCGCGGTGCCGGTTTGCCGCAGGGGCCGTGGCCGCGGACGGCACCGGGGGGGGTGTTTTTGTAGGGTCTCCAGGTGGGAGACGCCAAAGCAGCGCCGGAGCCGGTGCAGGTCCCCGAAAGCTGCCACCGAAGCCCCTCGCCGCCGCGGCACCGGCAGCACCGGCAGCACCGCTGCCCCTCTGTGACTCCGACTGGCATCCCGGGGGCCACCGGGGGCCCTGGGGGCGAGAGGAGGGCCTGGGGGGCCCGGGGGGGGGTCTGGGCGTGGGGGCTGTGCCACGCTGGCTGCTCCTGGCACGGGGCTGCGGCGGTGCCAGGATGCTCGTCCCGTCGCTCCGGCAACGGGGGATAAAGGTTACCGGGACATCGGTCACAGCTGAGTATGTGCCGGGAGGGGGGCGGCCCCGAGCCCCCCCCTCTGCTCTTTGTTCCCACCGGGGCCGGATTTGGGGCTCCCACCTCTGCCCCGTTAACCCCTCGCTTGCTGCAGGGGAGCAGAGACACCCCCCCCGCCCCAGACCCGGGCACCCCGGGGACCCCCCGATGCCCCGAGGTGCCACGTGCCAGCGGTGGCTCTGCCGTGTCCCCCCCGTGTCCCCGTGTCACGTCCCGCTGACCTTGAGCGGCTCCGGCCCCGGCGGGGCAGCAAGCGGCAGGGCGGCCCCCCCGGCCCGTGCCCGGCCCCCCATC
This sequence comes from Strix uralensis, assembly GCF_047716275.1. Lineage (NCBI taxonomy): Eukaryota > Metazoa > Chordata > Aves > Strigiformes > Strigidae > Strix > Strix uralensis. The sequence continues at coordinate 3,024,766 of NC_134004.1, read as the reverse complement.
GCCCCTCATTAAGCTCCCTCCACCCCACAGGTCGCAGGGGGTCACGGGTAGCCCCTAAATGGGTTTAGGACCCAATTAACCTTCCCGGGTTCCTTCTGCAGTTAAAAAAAAAACCGGGGGGGTGGGGGGTGCTGGGGGTGGTGGCTTGGGATTAATGGGGGGGGTGGGGGGGGCGGCCGGGGGGAACCCGAGAGCTTTATGGCTCTGCCGCCTATAAAGCCCTTTCCCTCCTCCTGTTCAGGAACCATAAAACCCCACACAATTGCCACGGGGGGGGCGAGGAGGGAGGAAAAAATCATAATAATAACGGAGCGGCCGCGGCCGGGGGAGGCCGGACCCCGCGGCGCATCCGGCTGCGGGGCCGGGGGGCTGCGGGACCCCCAGAGCGGGGCCGTGCGGGGCCCGGCCGGGAGGAGGGGCCGCCCTCTGGTATTTATTTTGGGGGCCCCCGAGCTGTTAAGGGGCAGGAGGGGGGGCCGGGGGCAGCGAGCGTTAACGCGGCGCAGGGAGGAAAACCCCAGCGTGTTGTCAATTTTATGGGTAATAAAATTTCAAAGCCGCCCGAGTCTATTAATGCCTGGGAAGGAAATTCGTCGGGGGGCTGCGGGGGGGGGGACGACAGCGCCTCACACTTCCCTCCCTTCCGCTCGCCCTTCGCACCCGGCCCCCCCGGCCCCGCTCCCCGGAGGTCCCGCTCCCCCCCCCCGCACCCCGGGGGTCCCGCAGCCTCCTCCCGCCGCCGGAGCAGGTGGAGCCGGGGCCGGCCCCGTGTCCCCGCGCTGGCACCGGGGGGAAACTGAGGCACGGGGGGGTGCGGGGCGCAGCTGCCCCCCGAGCCCCGTCCGCTCGCCCCCTGCTCGCCCCCAGACGGACGGACGGACGGACGGACAGAGCCCCGGCGCAGCGAAGCCCCCGCGCCCCGTCCCCTCCCCGCCGTCCCGCCGGGGACCCCTCGCAGCCCCTCGCAGGCCTGGGAGGCGGGTGCCCGCCTGTCCCCAGCGCGCCCCACCGTCGCCCCGCTGTCACCCCGCTGTCACCCCGCTGTCACCCCGCCGTCACCCTGCTGTCACCCTATCGTCACCCTGCTGTCACCCTGCTGTCACCCTGCCACGTGCCGCGGCAGGAGGCGAGCGCTGGCACCCGCTGCCTGGCAGGGCCCTGGGGACCGGGAGGTCACCGTGTCACCTGCCCAGTGCTCCCAGTCCCGTCCCAGTGCTGGTGCCCAGTCCCAGTCCCCAGTGCCAGGTCCCAGTGCTGGTGCTGAGTCCCAGTACCCAGCACCACTGTCGGTGCCAGCGCCGGGTCCTGGTGCCGCCTGCCAGCGCCCAGTCCCAGTACTCACTGGTGCCAGCGCCCAGTCCCAGTCCCCAGCGCCAAGTCCCAGTCCCCGCTCCCAGTAACCGCTACCGGGTCCCAGCACCCAGTGGCTGTTCCCAGTCCCGTCTCCCCGTTCCCGGTGCCCCGCACCAGCTGCCAGCCAGGCTGTCCCGTCCCCGTGTCCCCGTGTGTGTCCCCGTGTGTGTCCCCGTGTCCCCCGAGGCGCGGTGCGTCCCCCGGGACTCGCACGGAGCCACCCGGAGGCGGAGGGGGGGGCTCGGGGGGGGGCTGCGGGCCGGACCGGGGAGCCCCGGGAAGAGCCCGGGGGGTACCGGGGGGTGGGGGGGCATGAGGGGACACCCCGAGGGGACCCGGGGGAGCCCCGGAGGGCCGGTGCCTGTCGCCGCACGGGACGAGGCCGGTGTAGGGAGCGGGGTGGGGGGAACCGGAGAAGGGAAAGGGGGGGAAAGCCGGGCCCCGGGGGTGGGGGGGGGGAGTCCGCCGGCGAAGTTTGCAGCGGCGGCGGGGCGGAACAAAGGCGGCACTGACTTTCCTGGGCCATGCTGATGACGGTCTCGGTGGTGGCGTGGTACTCGTCCTCCTCCAGGTACTCGTCGTGCTGCAGCGAGTCCCCCTGGAAGTCGTGGAGGTCGAGGAGCTGCTGGAGCGGGGGGGCCTTGGGCAGCAGCTGCTTCACCACCTCCCGGGTGATGTTGGGCGCTTCCTTCAGCCGCAGCTTGCTCAGGATCTGCGACTTGATGCTCTCCAGCCGCAGCTCCTTGCTGTGCCGCCGCCAGAGACACACGGGGCAGGCGGGCTCGGAGGCGGGGGGCTGCGCTTCCAACCCCCCCCCCCCCCGCCACCACCAGCGCCAACAAGCACAGCAACACCGGGGCCATACCGGGGGGGGAAAAAAAAAAAAAAAACAAAAAAACCCAACAAAACCAAAGCAAAAAGAAAAAAAAAACAAAAACAAACCCCACAACAAAAAAACCAACCAAAACAAACCAAACCCAAAAAACAAACCACCACCACCTTTCCCCGCCGGGGCCCGCCGCCGCCGCCCCCCCCCGCCGCGCTTCCACCGCAACGCGCTAAGGGGCGCGGAACGGGGGGAAGGCGGTAACGGTGGCGGGGGCGGGGAAGCGGGGGGCGGTGAGGGACCGGGGGGGGGGTGAAGGGGGGGGGGGAAAGAAAAAAAAGCGGCGGTAGCGGCGGCCCCGGGGTTTTATACCCCAAGAGAAGTGTGTCGTCAGCGGCCTTGATTGGCTGCGGGCGCACAAAAGAGGTTTCTGGCAGGGGCTTGGCACCAGCCGCCGCCGGCCCCCCGAGCACCGGGAACGGCCCCGCCGCCGCCGCATGCTGCCCGGCTCGGTCCGACACCCCCCCCCGCCTCCCGGCCGCCGCCGCTCCGGTTGTGGCGGGGGCGACGCGCCGGGACCCAACTCCCGGCAAGTGCGGCGGGGCCGGGAGAGCTCCGGGAGTTGGGTCCCGCCGCCGCCGTGGACCGGGGATTGCGCGTCCCGGTGGCTCCATCCCGCGTCTCCGCATCAGCATCCCCCCCCCCCCCCCCCGCCTCCTCCGGGCCACGCAGCCGCCCCGGTCCCCCTCCCCTCCCGGTCCGGTGTCCTCAACCGCCCCCGGAGGAGTCCTCGGACCCCCCCCCCCGCGCCGCTCCCCGGTGCCGACCCCATCAGAACCATGGAGAGGGCAAGAGGGAGGCGCGGCCGCGCCCGTGGCACCGGGGCCGCGCCGGTACCGCTCCCGGGAGGCGGCGGAGGAGGGGGGGGCCGGTCAAACGGTGGGACCCGGGAAAGGGAAAGTGGGGAGGAGGGGGGGGGGTGTCCCGGTACGGCGAGGGAGCGGTCCCGTTCCCCCCCTCCCCCGCCCCTTCCCGGTGGGCCTGTGGCGCAACCGCATCCCGCCAGGGGGCGCCGCGCCGCCGTTCCGGAGCCCGCGCGTCCACACCGGCGCCGGTAAAAAACCGGAGCGAGAGGCAGCGCCGGGACGAGAGCGACACCTCGCGGCGCGGGGCGGCACCGGCAGCCCCCGGGGAGGCGACGGGGGGGGTGTCCGGAGGTGGGGAGACCCCGCCGTTACCTCCCTCACCCCCTCCCGGTACCGGTGCGGGGCGGGGGTCCCCTTCGGCGGTGACGTCGCCGCGCCCCGGTGTCACCGGCGCCCCGGAAGCCGCAGGGGGGAGAAGCGGAAGGAGGAGGCGGCGCTCGGAGCCCCGACACCGGGTGTTGTGTTGTCGTCGTGTCCCCCTGTCCCCCCTCCACGCACCGGGGTCCCCCGGACGCCTGGGTGTCGTGTGTCCCCCCCCGCGCTCGGGCCCGAAGGGGTTAAGGCGGCGGCGTGACGTGTCGCCACCGGCCCCGCCCCCGGGCCGCCCCGCAGGAGCTGTCAGCGGCACCGGCCCCGGTAACGGCAACGCGGGGGGGCGGGCGGGGGCCCGGGGTCCCCCCGGAGGCGCCGCAGAGGGGGGGAACGACAGGGGAGGGCGTCCCGCGCGTGGGGGCGGCCCGGGGGTGGGGGTCCCCCCGCGGGGCATCGCGGCGGGGGACGCGCTGCTGGGGCGGGGGGGGGCGCGGCCCCGACACCCCCCACATCTCCGGGGGTGCAGCGGGGACCCCCCAGCCCTGGCTGCTGCGTCCTCCACGCGGGACAGTCCCCCCCCGCGCGGGGACCCCACAGTGGGGCCACGTCCTTGGCTGGGCACAGCCCCACGTCCCCGTGTCCCTGTCCCACGTCCCCACATCCGCGTGTCCCCGTGTCCCCACACCCCCCACGTCCCCACGTCCCCATCCCCATGTCTCCACGTGTCCCCTTTCACGTCCCCACATTCACATCCCTGTGTCCCCACATCCCCACGTCCCTACGTCCACGTCTCCATGTCCACGTCCCCAGACCCCCATGTCCCCATGTCCCCACGTCCCAGACCCCCATGTCCACGTCCCCACATCGCTACATCTCCACATCCACGTCCCCACATCCCGTCCCCACATTCCAGGCCCCCATGTCCATGTCCCCATGTCCCCACATCCCCACGTCCATGTCCCCACCCCCTGGCAGCTGGGCAGGATAATTTTAGCCACGTCCCCACCCTGGGGACAGCGCCGGGCAGGATGCGGCCCTGTCTGCTGCCTGCACCCGGCAATTACAGGCAGGGCGCGGGGGGGCTGGGGCCGTGGGACCACGCGGGGCGCGGGGAGGTGGCCGGGCCCCCCCTGAGCGCCGCGGCCCCCCCAGCCCCGGCCATGGCGGGGCTGCTGCAGGCGCTGGTGGGGGTCTCGGAGAAGGCGGCGCACATCGCCCGGCTGTGCCGGCACGAGGAGCCCCTCTTCCAGCTGCTGGTGGCCGAGAAGACGGGGCCCGACAGGAACAGGAGGTTCCTGCAGGACTTCAAGACGCTGGCGGACGTCCTCATCCAGGAGGTCATCAAGCACGACCTGGGCAAGGAGGTAGGGGACGGGCTGGGGGGGCCCCCGCGGTGCCCCCGTGTCCCCCTGCGCCACGCTGAGCTGCCCCGTCCCCCCCCAGTTCCCTGAGCTGCAGGGCCACATCCACGGCGAAGAGTCCAACGAGTTCAGGAACGCGCAGGGTGAGTCCCGCGGAGGGGGGGGGGGGAGCAGCGGAGCTGGGGGACACCCCCCCTGCACCCCAACGCTGAGGCCGGGGTGCTGGCAGGGGAGACGGTGACGGTGCGGGTGTGCGCCACGCCGGGGGACACGGCGGCCCTGCTGCTCTCCGTGCTGGAGCCCGAGCGGGCGGCTGCCGAGCTGCTGGCGGCCGCCGTGCACCGGGACGTGGCGCTGGGTGACGTGGAGGTGGCCGGCGCGGCGCTCAGCATCCCCCCCCAGGACCTGGCCGTCTGGATAGACCCCATCGGTGAGGGGGTGCGGGGAGAGGGCGGGGTGGGGACCCCCCCGGCCACACACGCCGGCGGCTGAGCCGCGGTGACTTCGGCTGCGCCCGCAGACTCCACCAACGAGTACATCGGCGGGCGCGAGGACGTGGCCCCCGTCGGCGGCATCGCCCCGGGGGGGCTGAGCTCGGCGCTGGTGCTCATCGGGGCCTACGACCGGCACACGGGCTGCCCCGTGCTGGGCGTCATCAACGAGCCCTTCTTCCGCCGCGACCCCCTGACCCGCAGGTACCGGCACCGCGGCGGCACCGGGACGGGGGGCACGGCCTGATCCTGGCCCCCGGTGACGGGGAAAAGGAGGGGGGTGTCTGTGCTCAGCGCCCCCGTGTCCCCGCAGGTGGCAGGGGAGGTACCACTGGGGCGTCGCGTACGGGGACACGCGGCTGTGCTCGCTGAGCCCCCCGCCGCCGCCGCGCCCCGCGCCCCGCCTGGTGCTGAGCCGGGCGGAGGGGGGGCCGGTGCGGGCGGCCCTGGGCCCCCTCTGCGGGGACGGGGACGGGGACGGGGACGGGGACGGCCTGCGCTTCGCCGCCGGCGCCGGCTACAAGATGCTCTGCGTCATCCTGGGCTTGGCGGACGCCTACGTCCTCTCCGAGGGCAGCACCTTCGCCTGGGACGCTTGTGCCCCCCACGCCATCCTGCGGGCCCTGGGCGGGGGCGTGGTGGCCCTGGCGGGGGCCCTGCGGGCGCGGCGAGCGGGTGACACCGGGCCGCCCCCCGAGCTGGTCTATAACCGCCCGGCGGAGGGGGCGGCGGGGGCCGAGCGTTGGGCAAACCGGGGCGGCCTCGTGGCCTACGCGCACCCCCAGCACCTGGAGGCCGTGCTGGCCGCGCTGGCCACCGTGCCGGGGCTCTGAGCCCGCGGCGGCCGGGACCTCGGGGTGCAGGGTTTGGGGTGACCGGGACCCCCGGGTGAAGAGGAGGAGGTGGGTGGGACTCTGAGGTGCAGGGTATGGGGTGGGTGGGACGTTGGGGTGCAGGGTATGGGGTGACGGGGACCCCAGGGTGCAGGGCACGGGGGGGGTGGGACCCCGGGGTGCAGATTATGGGGTGATCAGGACCCACGGGTGAAGGGTATAGGGTGTCAGGGATATTGGGGTGCAGGACACGGGGTGACCAGGACCCCAGGGTGCAGGGTTTGGGGTGGGTGGGACCCCGGGCGCAGACTCAGGGTGACCAGGACCAAGGACCACGACACCCCGGGGGGCGGGTCCCCGGGACAGGGGGTGGCCGGGACCCCCCCAGACGTGGGGCCGCGGGGTGTGGGGCAGGGTGGGAGCTCTGGGCTCCGGGACCCCCCCGGCGCGACCCCCCCATGTCGGCCACCATTAAAGGGTCCCTCGCACCCGCGTGTCTGTGGTGCCCCGGGACGGGGCGGGGCGGCGGCGGCGGGGGGGGGCCGGGGCGGGACCGGGGCGGGACCGGGGCTGCCTGTTGACTCGCCCCGGCCCCGTCACATGATCGCGGAGCGGGCGGCGGAGCGGCGGCGCCGGTGAGCGCCCGGGGCGGGGGGGGGAGCGGTGACGGCACCGGGAGCGGCACCGGGAGCGGAACCCGGTGGGGAGCGCACGGGGAGCGGTCCCGGGACGCCGGGGCTCGGGCAGCGGGAGCGGGGCGGGGCCCAGGACGGGGGGACCCGGGCGGGGGAGCGGCACCGGGAGCGGGGTGGGGGCCGGGAGCGGGGCCGGGCCGTGCGGGGCTCGGGACCGGGCGCGGGGCCGGGGCTGAGGCGGCGGCTCTCGCAGGACGGGCCATGGCGGTCGAGGGCGGGATGAAATGTGTGAAGTTCCTGGTCTTCGTCTTCAACTTCATCTTCTGGGTGAGTGGGGACCGGGGGGGACCGAGACGGGACCGGGGGGGACCGGGGGGGACCGGGAGGGGACCGGGGGGGACCGGGGGGGACCGGGAGGGGGGCCCGGGGCCGGCAGACCGGCCCTTCCCCGTCGGGGACGCGCCCCCCCCAGCCCCACGGCAGGCAGCAGCCGCCCCCCCCGTCTTGTCCCCCCCACTGACGTCAGCTCCCTCCCCCCCATACGGCCCCGTTGACACCGGCTGCCCCCCCCCCCCCCCTTGCAGGCCTTGAGTCGGGGGTCATGAGGACCCTGGGGGGGAGGGGATGGGGGGTGTTTTGCTGCCCGGGGGGGCTGCAGCGGGTGCTGGGGGGGGCAGGGGGGTGAAGCTGCCCACTTTAGACGAGGCCTGGCACTGGGCAGTGTTATGGCCACACTCTGCCATCAGTAGGTTCCAGGGGTAACGAGGCTGGGCAGGGCGAGGCCGGCACACCCTGGCCGAGGGAAGCTGAGCCTGAAGGTCAGGGTGGGGATCCCCTGGGTGGCCGGGCCCCCCCCCCCCCGGGCCCCCCTGTCTGCCAGGGTCCCCGTGTGGGGCCGGGCGCGGGTTTGGGGAAGTCGGGGTGAAGAAAGAGGCTCAAGGAGCCCAACGGCCGTAGCGGGGTGCGGGGGGGGGACACACAACGCGGGGGGGGCAGGCGCCTTTCCGGCCATCATCCTGTCCGCCCCCCATGCAGGGAGTGACTTGTCCCCGTCCCCACCCTGATCCTGCCGGGCTGAGTCACCCCTGGAGGGCCGGGGGGGGGACACACATGACGGGGACACCGGCGCCAGCCCCCCCGGCCCCCGCCACCACGAGTGTTTGTGCAGCGGGCGGCCGGGCCGGACTCTGTTTACCCACACCCAGCGAGCAAACAGGGCCAGCGGCACCGGGGGGGGGGGGTGGCCGGGGGAAACTGAGGCTGGGGGGGGTCCCCACTCGTGGGGGGGTGCTGGGGGCGGGGCGGGGGGGGGGGGGGCGAGGATTATCCCGCTGCTGCCCCAGCGCCGGGATGGGCTGTGGGTGTCCTGGCTCCCGTGGGAGTGGGGCCCGTTGGGACAACCTGTGCCTGGTGTGGCCCCCCCCCGCCCCAGCACCCCCCGATCCACCCCTGGCCCCCCCCACCGTGTCCCCCCCTCCGAGGCCTCTCGCCGTGGCCGGAAGGCCGGACTTCCCGGCGTTCCCGCGGCCGCCAGCCCGGCCCCCCCCTCGCCGCAGCCGGGCTGGGGAGTGTCCCGCTGTGGGGCAGGACCAGGGCCCCCCTCCCACCACCGCTGGGCTTGGGGGGGGGCAGAGAAACCCCCCCCCCCATCACCCCCACGAAGGGGCTCCCCAATTTGAGGCCAAACCCCAAAAGCTGCTCACACCCCCCCGCCTCCTCCAGGGGATGCTCAGCTGTGGGTGACCACCCCCACACCCTGTTGGCTGGGGGGGGGGGGGTTCCTGCCCCGTGGGGTGCCCCCCAATTCTCTGTGCCCCCCCCCAGGTGTGCGGCGTGGCCCTCATCGCCATCGGCATCTACGCCCAGGTGGCCCTGGGTAAGGCGCTGGTGGTCAGCACGGCCTCGGCCTCCAGCAGCCCCCTCGCCATCCTGGTGCTGGGCGTCATCATCTTCTTCATCTCCTTCTTCGGCTGCTGCGGCGCCTGGAAGGAGAGTTACTGCATGGTCACCACGGTGAGCACCCCGAAATGTGCCCCCCCCCCCCCTGCCCTGACCCCCCCTGCCACCACCCTGACCCCCCCCGTCCCCCCGCAGTTCGCCGTCCTGCTCAGCATCATCTTCCTCGTGGAGATCGCCGCCGCCATCGCCGGATACGTCTTCAAGGACAAGGTGGGGACGCGTGGGGAGGGGGCGCGGACCCCCCCTGGGTGCTGGGGACCCCCCCCAACCCCTCTCTGACCCCCCCCCCCCCCCCCCCCCCCAGGTCCGCTCGGTGCTGGAGGAGGGGCTGTGGGACGCGATGCGCAAGTACGGGGAGGACAAACCCTCGACGGAGGCGGTGGACGAGCTCCAGAAGGATGTGAGTAACGGGGGGGTCCTGGGGGGGGGGGGGTGTTGGCCCCAGATCCCCCCCCCGACCTCCTGGAGTCCCCCCCCCCCACTTTCCTTGGCAGTTCACTTGCTGCGGAGCCAACAACTACACGGACTGGGCCACCATCGAGCGGTTCAAGGTCAACAACACGGTGCCCCGGTCCTGCTGCCGCGTCAACACCACGTCCTGCAACGTCCGCCCCAGCCCCGCCACCGTCTACGAGAAGGTGAGGACCCCCCCGTGCCCCCCCCCCCGCGCTGTGCCGTGGGGGTCCGGCCCCCCCCTGAGCCCCTCCGCTCCCCCAGGGCTGCCTCGAGAGCATCGAAGCCTGGATGAAGAAGAACATCCTCGTCGTGGCCGCGGTCGCGCTGGGCATCGCCTTCTTCGAGGTGGGACGTGGGGCTGAGCCCCCCCCCGGTGTGGGGCTGACACCCCCCCCACCCCATATGGGGCCCTGCAGGATGGGGGTCACCCCCTCCCCTTTCTCCTTCCAGATCCTGGGCATCATCTTCGCTTGCTGCCTGATGAAGGGCATCCGCAGTGGCTACGAGGTCATGTAGCCCCCCCAGCGAGCACCGTGGCCCCCCCCCCGGCTCTCCCTACCCGCCCCCCCCCCCGCCACTCCCACCCGGGGGGGGCTCTGGGGGCCGTGGGGGCTGCTCCGCCTCGCTTGCCCTCTGCAGGCTCCTCGGGGCAGGGTCCCATGTGCCAAACCACCCCCCCACACACACACCCTGGGGGGGGGGGGTCACTGCCCCTGGACCCCTCCCCATGTGCCAGTGGGGGCCCGGGGGGGGTCCCCAGGTTTGGAAATAAAAAGAAAAGCTTCTGTAGAGCCACGTGTCCCCCTGCGCCCGCCGGGGGGGGGGTGGGATGGGGCCCCCGGTGGTCCATTGACTGGAACCTCCCCACCAGTGAGGGACTGGGCTCACTGGGAACAATGGGGTTGGGGGTTGGGGGGGGGCAGCATGAATGGCCTTGGTGTGAGCAGCCCCCTCCCACCCCGGTGCTGGGGGGGCAGCTGGGGGGGCCCCGGTTTGGCTCGGGGACACGTCAACCGGAGGCTGCGCTGGGCAGCGACAGCGGTGGCGTCCCTGCGGGTCCTCGTCAAGGCGGGGGGGGCCCTGGAAGTTCCCCCCCATACACACACCTTATAGTGGGCCTGGGGTCCCCACCACAACCCCCCCAACCCCCCCGGGGACCCCATCCAGCCCCGGGGCCACCTCAGGGGCGAGCGCAGCCGCTTTGCCTCGGCAGCGGTTTATTTGCAGCACCGGGGTTGGGGCTGGGGGGGGGCTCAAAACTCCTTTTGGGTGCCGGGGGGGGGGCGGCGGGGGGGTGGACTAGCGGACACGCTGGGCCGGCTTGGGCAGGATGGTGGCCAGGACGAAGTCGACGATGGCGGCGGGCAGGTAGGAGGCCGGCAGCCAGAGCAGCTTGGCGTCCCAGCCGGCGCTGTAGCGCGTGCGCGGGTGGCGGGCGCCCAGCGCGTGCTCCACGCAGCGCGTCACCTTGCTCAGGTCCCCGTCGCACATGAAGTTCATGATCAGCCGCTGCACCTTCAGGTCTGGGGGGGGGCGAGGAGGAGAAAGGGGTGGGGGGGGCGTGTCGGGGGGCAGCTGAGGCGGTGGGGGGGGGGGAGTCAGGGGGTGGGGGGGTGTCGGGGGGCAGCTGAGGCGGTGGGGGGGGGAGTCGGGGGGTGTCGGGGGGCAGCTGAGGTGGTGGGGGGGGTCGGGGGGGTGTCGGGGGGCAGCTGAGGCAGTGGGGGGGGTCGGCGGGTGTGGGGTGGTGTCAGGGGGCAGCTGAGGTGGTGGGGGGGGTCAGGGTGTCGGGGGGCAGCTGAGGCGGTGGGGGGGGGTCGGGGGGGTGTTGGGGGGCAGCTGAGGCGGTGGGGGGGGTCAGGGGGTCGGGGGGGTGTCGGGGGGCAGCTGAGGCGGTGTGGGGGGGGGATGTCGGGGGGCAGCTGAGGCGGTGGGGGGGGGTCAGGGGGTCGGGGGGCAGCTGAGGCGGTGGGGGGGGGAGTCGGGGGTTGTCGGGGGGCAGCTGAGGCAGTGGGGGGGGTCGGGGGGTGTGGGGTGGTGTCAGGGGGCAGCTGAGGTGGTGGGGGGGTCAGGGGGTCGGGGGGCAGCTGAGGCGGTGGGGGGGGTCAGGGGGTCGGGGGGTCCCCACGCACACTGGCAGAAGAAGTCGTCGCCGTAGCTGAGGCGCGTGGCGGGCGCCAGGCGCTCCCAGAGCCGCCGCAGGGTCCCCTCGATGGCCGCCAGGTCGGTGGCCGCCGTCTTGAAGAAGCCGGGTTCCACGATGCTCACGCGCACCCCGAAGTGGTACATGTCCCGCCTGGGGGGGGGGGGGGGACACGGTGACACGGGGCGGGGGGCACACGGTGACACGGGGGGGGGTCCCGCACCCACCGCAGGCTGTCGGAGAAGGCCTCGAGGCAGGACTTGGAGGGGCAGTAGCCGCCGCCGTTGGCGGCCACGCGGGCCAGCACGCTGGAGGTGTTGACCACGCGGCCCCGCGCCCGGCGCAGCAGCGGCAGCAGCGCCAGTGTCACCTCGATGGCGCCGAAGGCGTTGACGGCCATGACCCGCCGGAAGTCCTCGATGCCCATCCACTCCGTGGGGCCCATGGGGGTGGCCACCCCCGCGTTGTTCACTAGCCCAAAGAGGCCTTGGGGGGGCGGGGCGGGAGGGGGTGGCGGCCACGGGCCCCTCCTTGGTGGCCCTGCCCCCCCAGCACCTCCCCGGGTCCCATCCTGACCCCCCAGTGTCTCCTGGGTCCCATCCTGACCCCCCAGCACCTCCCCTGGACCCCTGTCCCACCCCCCAGCATCCCCTGGGACCCCATCCTGCCCCCCCAGCACCTTTCTGGGTCGCATCCTGACCCCCCAGCGTCTCCTGGGTCCCATCCTGACCCCCCAGTACCTCCCCGGGTCCCATCCTGTCCCCCCAGCACCTCCCCTGGACCCCTGTCCCACCCCCCAGCATCCCCTGGGACCCCATCCTGCCCCCCCAGCACCTTTCTGGGTCGCATCCTGACCCCCCAGCGTCTCCTGGGTCCCATCCTGACCCCCCAGTACCTCCCCAGGTCCCATCCTGAGCCCACAGCACCTCCCCTGGACCCCTGTCCCACCCCCCAGAATCCCCTGGGACCCCATCCTGACCCCCCAGTACCTCCCCAGATCCCATCCTGACCCCCCAGCGTCTCCTGGGTCCCATCCTGCCCCCCAGTACCTTTCTGGGGCCCCATCCTGCCCCCCCAGCACCTCCCCTGGGACCCCATCCTGTCTCCCAGCACATCCCATGTCCCATTCTGCCCCTCAGCACCTCCCCTGGACCTCTGCCCCACCCCCCAGCACTTCTCTGGGTCCCATCCTGACCCCCCAGCACCTCTCTGGGTCCCATCCTTCCCCCCAGTACCTTTCTGGGACCCCATCCTGCCCCCCAGCACCTGCCGTGTCCCATTCTGCCCCTCAGCACCTCCCCCGGACCTCTGTCCCACCCCCCAGCATCTCCTGGGTCCCATCCTGCCCTCCAGTACCTCTGGGTCCTATCCTGCCCTCAGCACCTCTCCGGGTCCCATCCTGACCCCCCAGCATCTCCTGATCTCCTGGGTCCCATCCTGGCCCCAGCACCTCTCTGGTCCCATCCTGCCCCCCTCACCTTTCTCGCCCACCTCTGCCCGCACCCACTCAGCGGCCCGGCGGATGCTCTCGGAGCGGGTGACATCGAGCAGGGTGGTGCGGAGGTGGCCGGAGCAGCCTCGCTGGAGGCCGTCGGCCCCGTCCTGGGTCAGGCAAGCGGCCAGCACCCGGTAGCCCTGGCGGGCCAGCCGCCGCGCCAGCAGGTTGCCGAAGCCGCTGTCGCAGCCGGTGATGAAGACGTGTTTGTCCTTGACGCAGGGCAGGGTCCGGCGGTCCCGCACCAGCCAGACCAGCGCCCAGACCAGCGCCACCAGTAAGAGGTACAGCCACATGGCGGGGGCCTGGGGGGCCGGGGGGGCACTGGGGGAGGAACCCAGGTGTCCTGGGCCGTGTCCCCCCCCCCCAACCACATCAACCTCTGCACCCCGAGTTGAGCCCAAGCTCTTCGCTCGCCCGGTCCAGCCCTGTGCCCCCCACCCCGTGCAGGGGACCCCCAGATCCCCTGTCCTGCCCCACACCATGGGGGTCAGACCCCCCCCCCAAGTGGAGGGTGGGAAAAGGGGGGGCTGAGGGTTGACCCCAACTTGGGGTCTTGGTCCGTGCCACGGGGGCCCCACGTGGTGGTCTCTGTCCCCCCGGGGTGGGGGTGAGCACCCCATGCCCCCCCCTGTGTGCCCAGGGCCTGTGGGGTGGCACCGAGGGGGGGTCCCCCAGCTGCTCCCCCCAGCTTAGCCCCGACCCCCCCTCCTGCCCACCCTCTGCTCCCACCCTGCACGGGGAGGTGACCACCACCGCTGCCTCTGGGACCCCCCCACATCCCACTCCCCTCCTGGAAGGAAGCCCTTTGGGGGGGCTGTGTGTCCCCCCCACACCCCAGTTCTGTTTGGGGGGTCTGGGGGGAGGGTCAGGATCCCCACAGTGGGTGCTGGCTGGGAGGGGGGGTCTTGGAGGGCTGGGGGGGGACACCCCCTCTTCGCTGTGGGTCCCCAGAGCCGCGTGAGGGCAGGGGACAGGCAGCAGCCCCCCCCCGCCCCAACAGACTCATCTCACCGCACCCTGCGGCCGTGGGGCAGCCCCATGGTGGGGGCTGCTGTGCCCCCCCCCCCGCCAGGCACCCCCGACCCGTGTTGGGGTGCAGCGGGGAGCCCCCCCCTACCTTCGGCGGGGCAGAGGGCTCCGGGCGCTGCGGCGGCTGCGACCGTCTGAGCCGGGGGGGGGGGGGCCGCGGCCGCTCCTCCCCCTGCGCTGGGGCAGAGCCCGCAGCCAAAGTTCACAGTGTGCTGAGCCCCCCCCGACCCCCCCCCAGCGCTGGGTGCAGCTTTGGGGGGGGGATTTGCATGTGGGGGGGTGCAGGGACACCCCTTGTTGGGGGACCCTCCCCATGGAGGAGCTGGGAGGGAGGGCAAACCCCTCCCCACCCCTTCCAGCGCCCACAGAGCCCCCCCCGGGTCCCCTTCCCAGCGCCTGGAGCTGGGGGGGGGCAGCGCTGGGAGCTGGGGGGGCCCCCCGGGGGATTAAAGCCCTCCTGGCCCAGAAGGGCCCTTTTGTCCGGGAGAAAAAGGGGCCTCAGAGCCTGCGTTAAGCGGTTAAAGAGGATGAGGGGGCTTAGGGGGGGCAGCCGAAGGCCGTGCCTGCCCCTACACCCACGCTTTATTGCGGGGGGGTGGGGGGGGGATCCGGCAGCGCCGTTATCTGCTGGGCCCAGCCGTGGCGGCCGAGGGGGGGCGCGGGGGGGGGGTCAGGAGCAGGGGGGCTGGAGCTGCCCCTTGTAGACGTACTCGAGGGCGGTGGCGATGGTCCGCATGTCCAGCTCGATGCTGCGGGCCCAGTTCTCCACGTCACCGATCTCCTGCCGGGATTTTTTTTGGGGGGGGGGGTGTCAGGGAGCTGCTGGCGGGATTGGGGGGGTCCCCACCTCACCCCCCCACTTCCAGCAGCTCCGCGGGGGGGGTGGCTGGGACCCCACACCAATGACACCCATGGGGCTGCTCCTCCGCCTGTCCCAGAGGGACCCCCCCCATTCCCACTGCAGCAAGACCCCCCCCAAGCCTTGTGGCTTATTTTTTTTTTGGGGGGGGGGGGGGGACACACCCCACCTTGAGGGCCTGGTTGAAGTTCTCCACCATGGTGATCCACTGCCCCGTCTGCTTGGCGAACTGGGCCGCCTGCACCTGCAGCGTCTTCACCTCGTGGTCCAGCTTCCGCTGGTTGACGTAGGCCTGGGCCACCCTGGGGGGGGGGGACACGGCGGGGGGGACATCGGTGGGGACACGGGGGTGGGGGGACATCAGTGGGGACATGGAGGGGGGAGGATCAGGCCGGGGCCCTGAGGGTGTCCCCAGGGACGGGGTGGCTGTGGGGGGGGGAGGCCAAAGCACTGGGGAGGCATTAGGGGGGACTGGGGGAGGGGTTGGGGGTCTTGAGGGTGGGGGGAAGGGGTCAGGGAGTCAGGGGGGTTCCCTGGGAAGGGGTTTTGGGGGGGGTCCCTGGCTGGGGAGGGTTTAGGGGTGCCGGGGGGGGTCCCTGGCTGGGGGTTTTGGTGGGGGGAAGTGGCACCAAGGCTGGGGGGGGGAACCCTAGATGGGGTCTTCAGGGGTAAAAGGGGCTGGAGGGGCTTCGGGAGGGCCCAGCTGGGGGTTTAAGGGGGGGGGCTGGGGGTTTTGGGAGTCCCTGGGCGGGGTTTGGGGGGTCCCTGGGTGGGGTTTTGGGGTCCCTGGGCGGGGTTTGGGGGGTCCCTGGGAGGGGGATTTGTGGAGAAAGGGGCTGGGGGTTTGGGGGGTCCCTGGGCGGGGTTTTGGGGTCCCTGGGCGGGGTTTGGGGGGTCCCTGGGAGGGGGATTTGTGGAGGAAGGGGCTGGGGGTTTGGGGGGTCCCGGCCGGGGCCTCACCCCACGTTGAGGTGATCGACCAGGGCCTCGGTCAGGCGCGTGGCGGCGGCAATGGCCTCCCTGCGCCGCCGCTCTGCGGGGGGGGACGCGGCCGTGAGGGGCGCCGGGACCCCGACCCGCCCTGCTCCCCCCGCCGCCGTGACGTCAGCAGGAGGCCGCGTGAGGTCAGCGTGCGGGGCGGTGACGTCACGCCCCACCCTGACGGCCACACCCCCCCGTCCTTAAACCGCCATGGTTCCCCCCTCACCACCGCTCTTGACGGACAGCGCCGTCAACCAATGGGATACCCGCCCGCGCGGCCCCCCGCGGTGAGCGGCAGCTCCCGCCGCCAATCGGGGCGCCCCCCCCGCCTCGCGGGGCGGTGCCGGTCGCCATGGGGACGGGGGGCGGGCTCACCCTGCAGCTCCCGCCGCTCGCTCTGCCGCGCCTGGTGCTCCTTCAGCAGCCGGGACAGCATGGCGGCCGCGGCCCCGCCCCCTCACGTGACCCTGCGTCACCGCTGCGTCACCGCCACGCCCACGGCGGCCTGGAGGGGCCACAGCGTCCGGGCAGGGCCTACGGGAGGGATAGAGGGGCCCGAGGGGTCTATAAGGGCCTTGGTGGGGGCTATAGGGGCCCAGCTGCCAGCCCCAGGGGGCTATAGGGGCCTGGATGGGGGATAGAGGGACCTGAGGGGTCTATAGGGGCTTTGATGGATGCTATAGGGGCCCAACTGGGAGCCCCAGGGGGCTATAGGGGCCTGGATGGGGGATAGAAGGACCTGAGGGGTCTATAGGGGCCTTGATGGGTGCTATAGGGGCCCAACTGGGAGCCCCAGGGGGCTATAGGGGCCTGGATGGGGGATAGAGGGACCCAAGGGGTCTATAGGGGCCTGGGTAAGGGCTGTAGGGGCCCAGCTGGCAGCCCCAGGGGACTATAGGGGCCTGAAGGGGCTACAGGGGCCTGGCTGCTGGCATGAGGGGGCTGTAGGGGCCCACAGAGTCTATAGGGGTTTGGGTGGTGGCCTTTGAGGGTGACAGGGGCACATCAGGGCTATAGGGATCTGTTAGAGGGAGTGAGGGGCTATACGAGCCTGGCTGGGGGGGGGCTCTGGGAACCTGGCTGGAGGTGTGGGCACCTCTGGGTGCTATAGGCGTCTGTGGGTGCTATAGGGGCCTGGCTGGGCGTGCGGGGGGCTATAGGGGTTTGTGCTGGGGGAATGTATGGCTGCTCTTCCCGAGATCTCACCCACTTCCTGGCCACGGTGGGGCCAAAACTGGGGCTAAATCTCAAATAATCCCGACTCATCCTTGTCGGGGCATCCCAGCGTCAGGTGCGGGCGCCCGGGCTGTCCGTGTGCCAGGCCCTAATGAGGGAGGGGGCTGGTGGCCAGAGGAATGAGCTGGCCAGAGGTGGGGGGAGCTGGCCACGCTCCCGGAACGCGGCTGCTGCCAGCGAAGCGCACGATGAAAATTAAATTGGCCTGCGGAGTGCCGGAAGGGTGAGCTGGCAGAAATGCCGGGATGCGGCTGATCTCACTGGCCGTCATCAGCCCGAGGCTCGCGATGAGGCTGGGCCGTTGGCCGGGTGCCCGCTGGCCGCAGCCGAGCCGAGTCAGGAGGAGGAGGAGGAGGAGGAAGATCTCGTCATCCCCTCGGGTTGGGCAGGGCAAGGGAGTATGAGGAAGGCGAAAAGAAAAGGCTGGTGCTGCGGGGAGGGGGCTGCGGTGGTGCGGGTCGGTGCTGGCAGGGAGTAGGCAGGGCGCGGGGTGCAGGCAGCGCCCGGTTCTGCCTCCGCCACGTTGACTGTTTCTTCTCCATCTCCCCTCAGGACGGTCCTGGCGGGGGCTCACGGCATCCGCTCCGCATCCCAGCCGGCCTCTCCCCGCGGGTTCAGCTCCTTGTTCCTTCACTGTCCCCCCTCCCGCCGAGCTGGTGACCTGGAGCAGCTCCGGCCGCCGCTCCAGGAACTCGAGGATAAAGCGTGGCCAAAGATAAACCAGTGAACGGGTAAAAATAACCCCAGTTTACGCCCCGCACGCCCGGCCGATGCTGGCCCGCTCCAGTTACACAAACCAGTTCTTGGCTGCAGGAGCCCCGGAACCCCCGGGGGGGGCAGAGGAATTTATTTCGCTGTTCCCATCGTTAGCTGACGAGCGAGCCGGGCTAACGGGGGTGCTGTCGGCCTTGGGGTGCTCGGGGTTCACCTACGCTCCTCCCTGCGCCCCGGCTTGGCCTGTGGCGGGGTCGGCGGCTCCCGGTTTGGGTGTATCGGGGGGGGGTTTGGTGTTCGCAGGGATAACTGCCGGCAGCTCCCCCGCCCGCGGGAGCCCCGGGACGAGGCACCGCTCCCAGAATCGCACCAACCCAGTTCCTGCCCTTCCTTGCGCAGGAATGGAGCTCGCTGCCCTCTTGGGGACCTTTGCTGGCGGCGGCCGACGCTGCCGTGGGCACCCGCGGGAGCTCACACCTCTCCCGGGCGCTGGCTTGGGCCCGGCACGCGCCAGGGCTGGGCCTCGACGTCCCTCGCTGCCGCCACCGCGATGCTCCTGGGTTCAGTTGAGCCCTTCCCGGGGCTCAGGGCGCTGGCGAGGTGGTTTGGTGCGAATGGGAACCCTCCCAACAAGGAGTTTTCTTCTCCTGGCGCACAAATTGCTGCCGACCCCCCCTTTTCACTCACCCCCCAGCCCTGAAAACCCTCGTGCTCCGTGGCTGAGCCACCAGGAAGGGTGGGCCAGGCCGGGGGGGGAGCGCTCAGCTGGAAGTTGGCCCTTGCACCCCAAATAAAATTCTCGAGATGGCGTGAGGGGGTGACAAACGCGGCCGCGACGCCCAGGCGCCCGCTGCCTGCCCGCTGCCTGCCCGCTGCCTGCGCCTGCCCCCCTGAAACCCAATCGCCGGCAGCTGGTGCCGGGGTGGGACGAGGCCGTGAGGCCCCGGCAGCCCCGCGGTGGGACGGGGCCCGTTGGTTTGGGGTTGGAAATCCCCGACCCGCTGGGCTGGGGGGGGCCGGGCTGGCGCGAAGCCGCAGCTGCCGACTTCTCTGGGTCCCCCACGGCCGGAGCTCCCCACCCCGGGGACGCTGCTGGGGTTTGGGTCGGATTGGGGCAAAACAAGGTGGATTTGGGGGCTTGGCTGAGCGGCGGGTGGCAGAGCCGGCTGGGGACACACGCCAGGGTCCCGTCCCCTCTCCCCCCCCTCGCGGGCACCCTGAAGCGTGGGTCGGAGGTTTTGGGGTCCCCTCTGTGCTGAGGGACGGTGCCGGGGGGGCCCGAATCGTGTTTTTAGCCAGATGGGCGCCCACCTCCGCCCGGCCACGACCACCCCCCGTTCTGTTTATGCTCGGTGCTGCCGTCGGCGTCTGCGCGGGGAGGGGGGGGCGGGGGGGGGCGCTGAGCACCCCCCGGGGAGCCGGGGCTGTTCCCGTCCTCCGCTCCCGGGCAGGGATCGGCCCTTTCCCACGGCGGGAGCGCGACGGCGGGAAGGGGTTTGGGCTGCGAAGAGAGGAAAGAGCGTGGGGAGGGCTGGAGGGCGGCCAGGGACGAGGCGGGGGGGGCGCGGACCCTCTGCTCTGCGTCCCCCCCAAATGCAGGGCCGGCCGGCAGCGAGGAGGAGGAGGAGGGGATGAAGGGCTGTTCCTGCGTCCAGCGCGGGGCTGGAGCTCGTTCACGCGGCCGGGGCGGCTCTGCCAGCTCCCAAATATCTTCACAGGCCTTTGGAGAGTGGTTAAAAATAGCCAGAGCTGGAAAATATGACAGCCCCCCCCCTGCCCCCCCCCAAAAAAAGCTGCTTTTTGGGGCACGGGGGCCCTACTCGAGCCACAACTACCCCCTTGGGACCCGGCCCCGCTGCTTGTGGGGTCCCACTGGGCCGGCACCGACGGCCCCCCCGGGGGGGCGCGCAGGTCCTGCTTGTGCCGGGGGGGTCACTCGTCTCCCAGCCCCAGGGCGGAGTGGTTGGGGGGAGCGTGGGGACGGCCCCAGGGGTTTTTGGGGTCCCCCCCCAGAGCGGCGGTGCCGGCTGTTGGGGTGTCGCTGCGGGTGACAGGGGTTTGGGGTACGGGGGTGCTGGGGCGCTGCGGCGCCGGGGGGGTGCAGCGCCCCCTGCGGGGGGCAATGTGGGGTGATGGGTGCGGTGCCCAGCGATGTGGGGTGCGATGTGGGTGCAGTATGGGGTGGTGGGTGCAATGCCCCATGTGGGGTGCAGTGTGGGGTGCCGTGCTTCATGTGGGGTGCAGCGGGTGATGGGTGCGATGCCCAGTGATGTGGGGTGCGATGTGGGGTGCTGTGCCCCATGTGGGGTGCAGTGGGGGTGATGGGTGCAATGGCCAGCGATGTGGGGTGCTGTGCCCCATGTGGGGTGCGATGTGGGGTGATGGGTGCGATGCCCGGCGATGTGGGGTGCGATGTGGGGTGCTGTGCCCCATGTGGGGTGCAGTGGGGGTGATGGGTGCAATGGCCAGCGATGTGGGGTGCTGTGTCCCATGTGGGGTGCGATGTGGGGTGATGGGTGCGATGCCCAGCGATGTGGGGTGCCATGTGGGGTGTCATGTGGGGTGCTGTGCCCCATGTGGGGTGCAGTGGGGGTGATGGGTGCAATGGCCAGCGATGTGGGGTGCTGTGCCCCATGTGGGGTGCGATGTGGGGTGCTGTGCCGATGTGGGGTGCGATGCCCCCTGTGGGGTGCAGTGGGGTGATGGTGCCGTCCCCGGCCGTTCGGGGTGCGCCGCCCGCCGCAGCCCGTCGCGGGGGGGTCGGGGGGTGCTGCCGCGCTCTGCCCCCCCGCAGTGACACCGGGGTGACCCAGCCCGCGGCGGGCGGGGCGGGGGCCGAGCTTCCCCGGCCTCCCCCGCTCCTCCTCACCGTGGAGGGGCGGGGGGGGGAGCGGCGGCGGGAGCGGCGGGATGGCGGGGACCCGGGGGCTCTGGCTACCGTGGCTGTGCCTGCGGCTACTGGCGACCGCAGCCTTCAACCTGGACGCCACCAGCACCCTGCTGAAGGACGGCGACAAGGGCAGCCTCTTCGGCTTCGCCGTGGCTCTGCACCGGCAGCTCAGCCCCGAGCCGGCCGGCTGGTGAGTGCGGGGACACGGCGGGGGGGATCCGGACCCCCGGACGGCGGGACGGGGGGGGGGCGGGACCCGCGGACCCCCCCCCCCCCCGCTGCACCGTTGAGCGCGAATCCCGCCCCGGGTCGGGTGCGTGTCCCCCGCACCCCCCGCCCGCAGCCCTGTGCCCCCTCCTCAGGGCTGGGTGTCCCTCCGCCCCCCCCCCCGAGTTGGTGGGGACCGACAGCCCGGGGTGTGTCCGGCCCCCCCCCGCCGCGGCTCGGCGCTGCTGCCCGTCACGGTTTTGGGGTGCCGGGCCCCGAGGGGACGGGCGCGGGGACCCCCCCGCCGGCGCTGCCACCGCCGCTGCGCCTCGGTCATTCCGCGGGAGCCGGTGACGGGGAGCGAGGGGGGAGGTGGAATTTGGGGGTGATCGATGCCCCCAGCGCAGCCTTGGGGTGCTGGGGCAGATGCCCCCCCCCCGCCAGGCCCCCCCCAGGCCGTGCCCGCCGCCTCCCCCGCGCCCGCTGGCCGCTGAGCTGGCAAACGCCCACCCGCCGCATGCCAGGGCGGCCACTGGCCACTGGCCACCGCGCTCCGGGTCCCCTGTGTCCCCCACTGACCCCAACCCCTATGGTGGCCTCCGGGGGGGGGCTCTGGTGCTGGTGGGGGGGCTCGGGGACCCCCGGAGCGGGCAGCTCTCGGGGTGCCGTCGCCTGTGTCTCCCCACCCACTCGCAAGGCTCCGGCCGTGCTCCCCCCAGCTTGTGGCCACCGTCCCCTCACCAGGCCGGTGACACCGGCCGAAGCCCCCCCGGCCCCCACAGCCGCCCTCTCCCCCTTTTCGACCTCGGTGGGGGGTTGGTTTTGCCCCCCCCGGTGCCCCCACGCCCGGGCAGGTGTTTGCGGAGCCACCAGCCCCGCACCGGTGTCCCCCCCCCGGCAGCGGGTTTGTCCCCGCGGTCCCCCGGCAGTGCCCGGTGCCCCGGCGCGGGGGGCACCCCTGGCTGGCTCCCTCCTTTTTTGGGCATGTTGCTGCTGGGTTATTTTGGGTGAATTCCAGTTTATTTTTACCGGCTCTGCCTCTCGGCCCCCCCCCGGGGCTCCCTCACATCCTGAGGCCACCGTCCCCCTGGGGAGAGGGGCTGGGGGTGGCCGCGGGTGCCCCATGGCCACCAGTGGCACAGAGGAGCGAGCCCCATCCCCTGGGGGACCCAGGGTGGGGGGGGGGGGTCTGGGTGGGGGTCAGGGTGCCCCCAAACCTGCTGCACCAAGAGGAGGGAGCAGGCAGGAGTCGGGGGGGGGGGGTCTGGGTGTGCGTCACCTCCTGCGCCCCCTCCCCTGCCCACACGTGCACCGAGCTGCGGCTGAGGCCTGGGAACGGCTGCGCTGGGCCTGGCACCGTGAAATCGGGGGGGGGGGGCACGGGGGGGCGCGGGGACAGCTGCGCGGGGGCAGCGGGGACGGGGATGTTTGGGGGGGGTGTAGGGGGGGGGTGAGCCCGGCAGCACGTGTATGTGCAAACCAGCGGTGCCTGTGCACGGCCGGGGGGGTGGGGGGGGTGTCGGCCCCCTCCTCCCTAGCCCCGTGCCCTGACGGGGGGGTCCCCCCCACCGCAGGCTGTTGGTGGGGGCCCCCCAGGCGCCGGCGCTGCCCAGCCAAGGCGCCAACCGGACCGGGGGGCTCTTCGCCTGCCCGCTGACCCCCGAGCCCTCCGACTGCTGGCGGGTGCCCATCGATGAGGGAGGTGAGTGCGCCCCGGGGGGGGTGCGGTCGTTGTGGGGGGGCCCCCCTGGGGGTCCTGGCGGGGCTGACGCTGCCCGTCCCCCCCAGTGGACCCGCAGCGGGAGAGCAAAGAGAACCAGTGGCTGGGGGTGAGCGTGAAGAGTCAAGGTGCCGGCGGCAAGATCGTGGTGAGCCCCGGCGCGGGGCGGGGGGGGGGGACAGCGGTGAGGAGGTGGGGGGTCCCCCTGCACCGTCTGACCCCCCCCCGACTTCCCCCCTCTCCCCACAGACCTGCGCCCACCTCTACGAGGCGCGGCACCGGGTGCGGCAGCCGCTGGAGACGCGGGACGTGATCGGCCGCTGCTTCGTGCTGAGCCAGGACCTGCGGGCGCGGGACGAGCTGGACGGGGGCGAGTGGAAGTTCTGCGAGGGGCGGCCGCAGGGCCACGACCGCTTCGGGGCCTGTCAGCAGGGCCTGGCCGCCGCCTTCAGCCCCGACCAGCGCTACGTCCTCTTCGGGGCCCCCGGCACCTACAACTGGAAGGGTGAGGGGCGGCCGGGACCCCCCCGCCGGCGGGGGTTTGTGTGTGGGGGTGCGTGTTCCTGCCCGGGCGGGCGTGCAAGGTGTGAGCGTGTGTACGGGGGGTGTGCGAGGTGTGAGTGTGTGTATGGGGGGTGTGAGAGTGTGTATGAGGGGTGTGCAAGGTGTGAGCGTGTGTATGGGGGGTGTGAGAGTGTGTACGAGGGGTGTGCGAGGTGTGTGTGTGTGTGTATGGGGGGTGTGAGCGTGTGTACGGGGGGTGTGCGAGGTGTGAGTGTGTGTATGGGGGGTGTGAGAGTGTGTATGAGGGGTGTGCGAGGTGTGTGTGTGTGTATGGGGGGTGTGAGCGTGTGTACGGGGGGTGTGCGAGGTGTGAGTGTGTGTATGGGGGGTGTGAGAGTGTGTATGAGGGGTGTGCAAGGTGTGAGCGTGTGTATGGGGGGTGTGAGAGTGTGTACGAGGGGTGTGCGAGGTGTGTGTGTGTGTGTATGGGGGGTGTGAGCGTGTGTACGGGGGGTGTGCGAGGTGTGAGTGTGTGTATGGGGGGTGTGAGAGTGTGTATGAGGGGTGTGCGAGGTGTGTGTGTGTGTATGGGGGGTGTGAGCGTGTGTACGGGGGGTGTGCGAGGTGTGAGTGTGTGTATGGGGGGTGTGAGAGTGTGTACGAGGGGTGTGCGAGGTGTGTGTGTGTGTGTATGGGGGGTGTGAGCGTGTGTACGGGGGGTGTGCGAGGTGTGAGCGTGTGTATGGGGGGTGTGAGAGTGTGTACGAGGGGTGTGCGACGTCTGTGTGTGTGTGTATGGGGGGTGTGAGCGTGTGTACGGGGGTGTGCAAGGTGTGAGCGTGTGTATGGGGGGTGTGAGAGTGTGTACGGGGCGTGTGCAGGGTGTGTGTGTGTATGTACAGGGGGCGTGCAAGGTGTGAGCGTGTGTACAGGGGGTGTGAGCGTGTGTACAGGGGGTGTGCGAGGTGTGTGTGTGTATGGGGGGTGTGAGCATGTGTATGGGGGGTGTGCGAGAGGTGTGTGTGTATGGGGGGTGTGAGAGTGTGTACGGGGAGTGTGTGAGGTGCGTGTGTGCATACAGGGGGTGTGCGAGGTGTGAGCGTGTGTATGGGGGGGGTGAGAGTGTGTACGAGGGGTGTGCGAGGTGTGTGTGTACGGGGAGTGTGTGAGGCACGTGTGTGTGTACGAGGGGTGTGCGAGGTGTGAGCGTGTGTATGGGGGGTGTGAGCGTGTGTACGGGGCATGTGCGAGGTGTGTGTGTGTGTGTGCGGGGGGTGTGAGTGTGTGTATGGGGAGTGTGAGGTGTGTGTGAGCGGGCAGGTGCCTGTGTGCTGCGAGGGCGCGGTGGGTGGGAGCATTTGGCTGCGGGTGTGAACACGGGCGTGAGCACAGGTGTGAACATGCTACAGGTGTGAGCATGTGTGTGAGCACACGGTGTGAGCATGTGTGTGAGCATGTTCTGGGTGTGATCATGTGGGTGTGAGCACGCGTGTGAGCATGTGTGTGAGCACACTGTATGTGTAAGAACGTGTGAACACGCTGTGGGTGTGAGCACATGTGTGAACATGCTACAGATGTGAGCACGTGTGTAAGCACGTGTGTGAGCACGCTGGGTGTGAGCACGGGTGTGAGCATGTTCTGGATGTGAGCATGGGTGTGTGAGCACACGTGTGAACATGCCACAGGTATGAGCACATGTGTGAGCACGTGTGCGGGACCACGTGTGTGTGAGCGTGGGTGTGAACATGTGTGTGTGAGCACACGGGTGTGCACACGCCGTATGAGTGTGCGTGGGGGGGGTGTGCACAAGCGTGTGCGCGGGCACATACCTGCCCGATGTGCAAGCACACGCGTGTGTGTGTGTTCGCGCTGTGGCTGGGAGCACACGCGTGTCCCTGCGTGTACAAGCGTGTGTCTGGATGCCCACACGTGTGTGCCCGTGTCCGTGTGTCCGGCTGCCGGGCGCAGCGCCGGGATGGGGCTGGGGGGGGGGGGGGGGTGTCACTTCCAGCGCCCCGTTGTCCCCCGGCAGCAGGAGGGTCCCCGGGGTGGGGTCCCCAGGGGGGGCCCCCCCTCACCCCCCCTCGCTCCGGCAGGGAACCTGCGCGTGGAGCTGCTTAACCAGAGCTCCCTCGACCTGCTGCGCTACGACGACGGCCCCTACGAGGCGGGGGGCGAGAAGGACCAGGACCCCTCGCTCATCCCCGTGCCCGCCAACAGCTACTTGGGTACGGGCCCGGCGGGGCGCGGCGCGGGCCCGGGGGACCCCCCCATGTCACTCCTGGGGTTCCGCCCCCCCCGCCTGGCCCCCGCCCGCCCCGGCCGCGGTGCCCCCCTGACGCCGTCCCTCTCTCTCTCCTTCTCTCCCGCGCGGGCGCGGCGCAGGGCTGCTCTTTGTGACAAACATTGACAGCTCGGCCCCCGACCAGCTGGTCTACAAAACCCCCCAGCCTGGCGAGAAGGTGCCCGGCGCGGCCGGCGACGTGGCCCAGAATAGCTACTTGGGTTCGTAAGCGCCGGCGGTGACCCCACGTGCCGGCGTCCCCGTGTGCCAACGTCCCCGTGTGCCGGCATCACCCTGTGCCGGTGACCCCATGTGCCGGTGTCCCCGTGTGCCAGAGTCCCCACGTGCCGGCATCACCCTGTGCCGACATCCCCGTGTGCTGGTGTCCCCGTGTACCAACGTCCCCGTGTGCCGGTGTCCCCGTGTGCTGGCATCACCGTGTGCCGGTGACCCCATGTGCCGGTGTCCCCATGTACCAGCATCACCATGTGCCGGTGTCCCCACATGCCAGTGTCCCCACGTGCTGGCATCGCCCTGTGCCGACATCCCCGTGTGCTGGTGTCCCCGTGTACCAACGTCCCCATGTGCCGGTGTCCCCGTGTGCCAACGTCCCCACGTGCCAGCATCGCCCTGTGCCAACACCCCCGTGTGCTGGTGTCCCCGTGTACCAACGTCCCCGTGTGCCAGTGTCCCCATGTCCCGGCATCACCATGTGCCGGTGACCCCATGTGCCAGTGTCCCCGTGTGCTGACGTCCCCGTGTGCCTGTGTCCCCATGTGCCAGCATCACCGTGTGCCGGTGTCCCCACGTGCTGGTGTCCCCGTGTGAGAGTCCCCACGTGCCGGCATCACCCTGTGCCGTCATCCCCGTGTGCTGGTGTCCCCGTGTACCAACGTCCCCATGTGCCGGTGTCCCTACGTGCTGGTGTCCCTGTGTGCCAGAGTCCCCATGTGCTGGCATCGCCATGTGCCAGTGTCCCCATGTGCCAGTGTCCCCATGTGCCGGTGTCCCCATGTGCCGGTGTCCCCGTGTGCTGACGTCCCCGTGTGCTGGTGTCCCCGTGTCCCCCCTCCCCAGAGCCGTGTCCTGTGCCGTGTCCCCCCCATGTCTGTGGACGGGAGGGGGATGAAGAAGCTCCCGCACAGCCTCGGCCGGGCCCTGCGAGCGCACACGTGTGCACATGCGTGTGTCACCCTGAGCACGCGGCGTCGCCCCCCCCCGCCTCTGTGTACACGCACGCACCGAGCGCACCGCACACACCCCCTTTGCACACACCCCCCCCCGCACGCATCCCCCCCCCCGGCTCCCTGTGCACACCCCCTTGCACACTCCCGTGGCTGTCACCCCCCCCGGCCCCCCCCAGAGGCAGCGCCCCCTCGTCCCCATCCCTGTCCCCGTCCGTGTCCTGTCGCTGTGCCAGGGCTGCGGGGGGGGGGCACCGCCAGGCTTGGGGGGGGGGGGCCACAGAGCCTGGTGTAGCCCCCCCAGCACCCCCCCCCTTCCCCGTGCTCTTCCCTCCGGAGGTGTTCGTGCATGGGGGGGTGCACGGTTCTCACAGGGGGGGCTCGGGGGGCCGCGTGGCTGCCGGGGGGCTGCGGGGGGGCCGCGCACTGCAACCGCTGCATGTGGGGAAGGGGCTCCCGGCCCCCCCCCCCGCCGTGGATGGGGCTCTGCCGCTCTCTCTGCAGCTTGGGGGGGGGGGTGATTCCAACCCCCATCCAGCTCTGCTCCATGTCTTGCTGCTCTGGCCCCAAAATCTTCCCTTCTCTCCCCAAAATCCTGCCGTGTGGGGAGGGGCTGGGCCTTGCTCACCCCGGCAGCCTCTGCTCCCCCTTGGCTTCCCCAGAGCTGGGGGGGGGGAGCACCCCACAGTCCTGCCCCCCCCTCCAGCTGCAGCCGCTGCGTCCCAGCAGGGAAACTGAGGCACGAGCAGACACCCCCCCGCCCCCCCCAAATCCCAACAGACCCCCCCAACCTCACCCCAAAGCCTGGGGGTCCCCGAGGGGCGACGTCCCCCCCCCCCCCAGGGCTGAGCAGAGAGAGAGAGACGGACGGACGGACGGACGGCGGGTGTGGGGGGCCGGGAGCCGGGGGGGCGCCGGGGGCTAAACCAGGCACCGATACCTGCCCCCCCCTTTTCACAGGCTTCTCGGTGGACTCGGGCGCGGGGCTGACGCGGAGGCGGGAGCTGAGCTTCGTCACCGGCGCCCCCCGCGCCAACCACACCGGGGCCGTCGTCATCCTGCGCCGCGACAGCGCCAACCGCCTGGTGCCCGAGGCCGTGCTGCCGGGCCCGCAGCTCACCTCCGCCTTCGGCTACGCCGTCGCCGTGCTCGACCTCAACAGCGATGGGTCAGTTTTGGGGTGTGTCCCCCCCCCCCGACACTCCCCCCAAATCCCCTGACGCGCCCCCGGCCGTGCCCCCGCTCTCGGTGCCGCCGCAGCAGGGCCCTGGCTCGCTGCGGGCTGATGGAGCCGCTGTTCCCCCCCCACCCCGCAGCTGGATGGACCTGGTGGTGGGGGCCCCCCACTTTTTTGAGCGCAAGGAGGAGATCGGGGGGGCCGCCTACGTCTACATCAACCCGGCGGGGCGCTGGGACTCCGCCACCCCCCTCCGCCTCAACGGCACCCGCGGCTCCATGTTCGGCGTCGCCCTCAGCGCCGCCGGCGACCTCAACCACGACGGCTTTGAGGGTGAGGGGTTTGGGGGGGGGCTCTGGGGTCCCCGTGGGCTGGGACAGAGCCTGTGTCCCCCACAGAGGGGCCTGGGAGGGGTCTCGGGCCCCCCCACTACCTGCCCTTGTCCCCCCAGACCTGGCCGTGGGAGCCCCCTTCGACGGCGCCGGCAAAGTCTACATCTACCACGGCAGCAACCTGGGCATCGTGGCCAAGCCGGCACAGGTGAGGGGGAGTGGGGCCGGGGGGTGCATTGCCCGTCACCCCCCCTCGCTGCCACCGGTTCCTGATGTCACGGGCACCTTGTCCCCAGGTCCTGGACGGGGAGGGCGTGGGGGTGACGGCTTTCGGGTACTCCCTTTCGGGGGGGCTGGACGTGGATGGGAACCTGTACCCTGACCTGCTCGTCGGGTCCCTCTCGGACACCGTCGTGCTCTACAGGTGAGGGCCCGTGTCCCCCCCCCGAGCATCCCCCCCCTCAAACCCTCCCAGGGCATCCCCTATCCCCAGGGGGTCCCTGGGCATGGCCGGGGGGGTGCCGGGAGCAAGCGCTGTGTCTGCGCAAGACTCGGGGTGCCCTCGCCGGGGGGGGCCCCAAGCCTGGCACCCCCCGTTTCTCCCCCCGGCAGGGCCCGGCCGGTCGTCCACGTCTCCAGGAACGTCTCCCTGCTCCCCCCCAACATCGACCTGGAGCAGAGCAACTGCCAGCACCAGGAGGGGGTTTGGTGGGTGCCCCCCCCGTCCCCTCCCCTCCCTGGGCACGAAGCCGGGGCACAGCCGGGGTGGGGGGGGCCGCCCATCTCACCCCGTGCCCCCCCGCAGCGTGGACGTCCGAGTCTGCTTCAGCTACACGGCCAGTCCCGCCAGCTACAGCCCCCGCCTGGGTGAGCGCCGGGGGGGACGGCCAGAGGGGGGACGGGCACCCCCCAGGGTGGGAGGGGAGGAGAGGGACCCCCCGGGACCCCCCCCACGGCGCCCGTCCCTCTCCCCCAGTGCTGGAGTACGTGTTGGATGCCGACACGGACCGGCGGCGCCTGGGCCAGGCCCCCCGCGGCTCCTTCCTCGGCCGCCGGCCCTCGGACCCCGAGCACCAGTTCTCCGACGCAGTGGAGCTGCCGCGGCAGAACGCCCGCGCCTGCGTCCAGGCCACCCTCCGGCTCCAGGTGGGGCCCGTCATCATCCTCATCCCCATCTTCATCCTCAGCCCACCCTCATCCCCATCCTCATCCTCACCCCCATTCCCATTCCATCCTCATCCTCATCCCATCCCCATCCTCATCCTCATCCTCACCCTCATTCCCACTCCATCCTCATCCTCACCCCCATCGTCATTCTCATCCTCATCCTCATCCTCATCCTCATCATCACTCCCATTCCCATTCCATCCCCATCCCCATTCTCATCCTCACCCCCATCTTCATCCTCATCCCATCTTCATCCCATCCTCAACCCCATCCTCACCCTCACCCCCCTCCCCATCCCCGTCCCCCCTCCTCACCCTCTCCCACCCCTCCCGCAGGATGACATCCGGGACAAGCTGCGCCCCATCGCTGTCACCCTCGCCTACGGCATCCGGGGAGCCGGGCCCGCGCGGCAGAGCCGGGGGGCCCCTCAGCAGAGTGGGGGGGCCCCGCGGAAGAGCCGGGGGGCCGCCCTGCCTCCGCTGTCCCCCGTGCTCAGCCCCCAGCAGCCCAGCAGCCACCGCACCGAGGTGGGGACCCGCTCGCCTTCCCCCGTCCCCCACCCCTGCCCTCCCCGGGGGGCTGCCCGCAGTGTCCCCATGTGTGTGTCCCCCCCGTGTGTCCCCCCCAGGTGCATTTCCTGAAGCAGGGCTGCGGGGACGACAAGATCTGCCAGAGCAACCTCCAGCTCCGCTTCCAGTTCTGCGCCCGCCTCGGGGACGCCGATTTCCAGCCCCTGCCCCGGTGAGAGGGGCCGGGGGTCCCCCGGGTGTGTGTGGGGGTGTTGGGGACACCCCGAGGGGGGGCTGACAGCGCCCGTGTCCCCAGGGGCGCGGATGGCACCGCCGTCTTCGCCATGAGCGACCAGAAGGACGTGGCCTTGGAGATCCACGTCACCAACCTGCCCTCGGAGCCGGCCGAGCCGCAGCGGGACGGGGACGATGCCCACGAGGCCCTGCTCACCGCCACCTTCCCCCCCGAGCTGCCCTACTCCGCCCTGCGCCCCTACGACGGCCGGACCCCCCCGGTGCGGCGGGGGGGGGGTCGGGGGGGCTCTGGGGGTGCTACCGAGGGGGTGGTGGGCAGAGGGATGGGGTGGTCTGAGGGATGAGGATAGTGCTGGGAGGGTGGGATGGGGATGGTGCTGGGGGGAAACAGGGGTGGGGGTTCGGCGGGGGGGGTCAGTCGTGGGGGGGCTCTCAGAGTGGGGGCTCAGCTCTCTGCCCCCCAGGACAAGCCGGTGGTTTGCCTCGCCAACCAGAACGGCTCGCAGGTGGAGTGCGAGCTGGGCAACCCCATGAAACGCGGAGCCCAGGTGGGTGCAGCGCCCCGGCCCCCCTCAGCCCCCCCCAACACCCCCCCCCGGGCCCCAGCCCTCACCCCTCTGCCCCCCAGGTGCGGTTCTTCCTCATCCTCAGCACCCTGGGCATCACCATCCAGACCACGGACCTGGCGGTGGAGCTGGCCCTGTCCACGTGAGCCCCGGGGGGGTCGGGGTCCCCCCTTGGCTCCGTGCAGGAGCGTGTTTGCAGGGGGGGGGCGGGGTTTGGGGTGATGCCCCCCCCTGAATTTCCTCCCCCCGCTTCTCCCCAGGATCAGTGAGCAGCCGGGGCTGCAGCCGGTGGTGGCTCGCGCCCGCGTGGTCATCGAGCTGCCGCTCTCGGTGACGGGGTGAGTGAGGGTGAGGAGGGGGGTGTCCGGGACCCCCCCACGCCTTAGGGCCGCCCTGACCGCCCCCCCCGGCTGTCCCCACAGCGTGGCCGTGCCACCCCGGCTTTTCTTCGGCGGGGTGGTGCGGGGGGAGAGCGCCGTGCGGCGGGAGAGCCAGGTGGGCAGTGCCGTGCGCTTCGAGGTCACGGTGAGTCACCCCAAAACGCGGCGGGGGGGGCAGAGGGGGGCGTGGGGGGAGGACAGGGGGGGCTCATCTCCCCCCACTGCTCCCTTTCCTGCACTGGGGGGTCTGGCTGGGGGGTGGGGGGGTCTGGGTGGGGCGTGGCTGTGAGCTGGGAGGCCCGTGTTGCCCCACTCACGCCGCCGTGCCCCCCCCCCGCCCCTCCTCACCCCCCCCCCAGGTCTCCAACCGGGGTCAGTCGCTGAAGACTCTGGGCTCGGCCTTCCTCACCCTCCTCTGGCCCCACGAGATCAGCAACGGGAAGTGGCTGCTCTACCCCCTGCACCTGGAGCTGGTGACCCCCCCCGGGCAGCAGCGGGCAGCCTGCAGCCCCCCCGCCAACCCGCTGCGCCTGGCCCTGGTACCGCCACGGGAGGGGGGGGCGCAGGGAGGGGGGCGTCGGGGCTCGGGGGGGTCCGTGCTGCCCCCCAACTCCATGTCCGACCTTCCCCCCCCGACCACCACAGGACCCGTCAGGGGAGGTTGACCCCGCCGAGGCGCCTGCGCCGGGGTCCTGGTGGGTGCCGGCACCTGCAGAGAGGAGGAGGAACATCACGCTGGTGAGGGGGGGCTGGGGTGCACCCGCTCCTGGGGTGCTGCTGCTTCTGGGGTGCCCCTATTCCAGCGCACCCACTCCTGGGGTGTCCCTGCTGCTGGGGCACTGCTGCTGCTGGGGTGCACCCGCTCCTGGGGTGCCCCCATTGCCCGGGAACACCCACTCCTGGGGTGCCCCTGCTCTTGGGGTACATCTGCCTCCGGGGTGCCCCCATTCTGGCACACCCACTCCTGGGGTGCCCCACCCCTGGGGTGCACAGCCGGGGTGACCCCCCCGTCCGGCAGGACTGTGCCCAGGGCACCGCGCGCTGCCTGGCCTTCCGCTGCCCGCTGCAGAGCTTCGAGCGCGCCGCCGTGCTGATGGCCCGCGGGCGCCTCTGGAACGGCACCTTCCTCGAGGTAGGACGGGACGGGGACAGGGGACGGGCCCCCCCAAAACAGGGACGGGCCCCCCCCGAGACAGGGAGGGGGCTCAGCGCGTCCCGCGCCCCCGCCGCAGGAGTTCCTGGCCGTCACCTCGGTGGAGCTGATCGTCCGCGCCAGCGTCTCCGTCACCTCCTCCATCAAGAACCTGGTGCTGAAGGACGCCTCCACGCAGGTCTGGGCCCCCCAGAACCGCCCCCCGACCCCCCCTCCCGGCCCCGCGGCCCCCTGACCCCCCCTCCCCTCCCCCAGATCCCCATCTCCATCTACCTGGACCCCGGGGCGGCGGTGGCCGGCGGCGTGCCCTGGTGGGTCATCCTGCTGGCCGCGCTGGCCGGCGCCCTGGTCCTGGCCCTGCTCGTCTTCATCCTCTGGAAGGTGAGAGACGGGGACGGGGCCCTGCGCCGGGGGTGTGTGTGTGTGTGTGTGTGTGTGTGTGTGTGTGTCACCCCCCCATGGCACGGGGTCCCCTGGGCGTGCTGTGCTGTGTCACCCTGTGCCATGCCATGTTGTGCCGTGCCGTGCCACCCCGGCTCTGCCACGCCAGCCCAGCCGTGCCACGCCGTGCCACCACAGCCGTGCCATGCTGTGCCACCCCGGCTCTGCCTCAGCACCGCAGCCGTGCCACCCCAGCTGTGCCGTGCCACCCTGGCTCTGCTGTGCCACTCCAACCGTGCCACAGCACCGCAGCCGTGCCATGCTGTGCCACCCCGGCTCTGCCACAGCACCGCAGCCGTGCCACCCCAGCTGTGCCGTGCCACCCTGGCTCTGCCACACCAGCCCAGCCGTGCCACAGCACCTCGGCCATGCCATGCCATGTTGTGCCACGCCATGCCGTGCCACCCTGGCTCTGCTGTGCCGCTCCAGCTGTGCCACAGCACCCCAGCCGTGCCATGCTGTGCCATGCCATGTCACCCCAGTGCTGCCACCCCAGCCCAGCCATGCCACGCCAGCTGTGCCACAGCACCCCAGCTGTGCCGTGCCGTGCCACCCCGGCTCTGCCACGCCACCCCAGCCTGGCCTTGCCCGGCCTCACCCTCTCACTTCCTCCCCAGTGCGGCTTCTTCAAGCGGAGCAGCCGAAAGTCCCGCTACGCCGCTAACTATTACCGGGCCCGCCTGGGCCTGCAGCCCTCCGCGGCGGAGAAGCAGGCGCCAGAGGGCGAGCGGTAACGCAGGGCTGTCCTGCCCCGGCCCCGGCGGGCCACGAGCAGGGCTGGGAGGGCTGGTGGCCACCCTGCACAGGCGTGCGAGGGCCGGCAGCGTGCCGAGGCGGAGGGACGAGGCGCTGGGGCGTCTGCGTGCGGGTGTGCGAGGGTTTGTGGACAAGCGAGGGGTTTGCCGTGCCGGCGTGTGGTTGTGTGAGGGTTTGCCGTGCTGGTGTGTGTGTGTGTGCGAGGGTTTGCCATGCCGGCGTGTGGTTGTGCGAGGGTTTGCCGTGCTGGTGTGTGCGTGTGCGAGGGTTTGCCGTGCTGGTGTGTGCGTGTGCGAGGGTTTGCAGTGCCCGAACCGGGACGTGCGAGTGCCGGTGCAAAGCGCTTTTGGGGGCAGTTTCTGGGCGAAGCGCCGGTGCCGTGGGCTCGCAGAGCCGTTCCCGACGCCGAGGGGCGTCCCCGCGGGGCCCTGACCTGCCGGTCCCCCGCAGTTGGGTTTCTTCCGCCGGGCGCGCGCCGCGCCGCCGGCCGTGCCGCAGTACCACGCCGTGAAGATCCCGCGGGAGCAGCGGCAGCAGTTCCGCGAGGAGAAGACGGGCACCATCCAGAGGAAGGAGTGGGCCGCCAGCCTGAGCGAGGCCAGCGACGGCCACGTCGCCCCCAGCTCGGCGTAGCCCCCCCTGGCCCCGGGGACAGCGGCACGGGACACTGGACATGGGACCCTCCTCCCCGGCCCTGGGGAAGGACCCTCTGGCACCGCGTGTGGGGAGGCACACGCGTGTGCCGGCGCACGCCTGCCTTAGACGGGCGCACGCGGGACCGTTTGCACCGGGACGGGGCCCGTTGGCCCCGCGGGGGGGGGCTCGGCCCCACGGTGATGCTCAACCCAATAAAGGGAACAGCCCCTCCGCAGAGCCCGTGTCCCTTCCTCGGCCTGGGGGTGTCGGCCATGATGGGTGTGGCCGTTGGGAGCCGCCATGATGGGTGTGGCGGGAGAGCTGCCATGATGGGTGTGGCGGGAGAGCTGCCATGATGGGTGTGGCCATTTCAACGGACGCTGCCGGGGCCGGGACGAGCCCGGTCTGCCGCTTTAACGGGGCTCGTCCCCGTCCCCGTTCCCGTCCGTGGGTTGGGCCCGGTCGCCCCCGACCCACCGGCAACACTGGCCCAGAAAGGAGCGGCCTCCGGCCTGCCCTTAGCTAAGATGGCGGCGCCCTGAGCCAAGATGGCGCCGCGCCGCAGAAACCTCGCGGAGCCTTTAAAATGGTGGCGCCCTCGGGGGCTTCAGCGCGCCTGATA
The DNA here is from genome assembly GCF_047716275.1 of Strix uralensis. Lineage (NCBI taxonomy): Eukaryota > Metazoa > Chordata > Aves > Strigiformes > Strigidae > Strix > Strix uralensis. The sequence continues at coordinate 2,990,374 of NC_134004.1, read as the reverse complement.
TTGACGTCAAACCCTTTTCCGGTGGATTCCCGGAAGTGGCGCCGTCCATGGAGGCGCGCGGGCGGACGCCGTCGCGGAGCAGCCGGAGCCGCCGCTCCCGGGGATGGTGAGGCCGCGGCGGCGGCACCGGCTGCCCTGGGCGGGGCGGGCGCTCCTCGGGGGCGGCGGCCGGAGATGGGGGGACGGACCTGAGCCCCCCCCCCCCGGGGCTGGGAGACCCCGGCCGGGGCCTGCGCCCCTCTCGTGTCCCCCGTCCCCTCCCCGGGCTCCTCATGTCGCTCCGTGTCCCCCTTTGCCGTCCCCTCGTCCCTCGCCGCCGCCCACGGTCCCCCGTGGCCCCCACCCCCCCATCTCCACGCCCCCTTCATTCCTGCCGTGTCCCCGCGTTCGCAGCCTCCCCCCACAGGGTCGGAGCCCCCCGACCCCCCTGGTCGCTGCACCCCCACGGCGTGACGAGGGTGACGAGCTCTTGGGGCGGGGGGGGGGCAGCCGGGGACCCCCCCCCAATCCCCTCTGTCCCCCGCAGACGTGCTGCTCTCCGGACTGATGGCGTCGGGCGCGACGAGCCGCTCCGAGGACGAGGAGTCGCTGGCGGGGCAGAAGCGGGGCTCGGCCCAGGCCTCGGGCGCCATCCCCAAGCGCCGCAGCTCCTCGCGGTAGGTCGGGGTGGGAGAGGGGGACCCGCTGCCTGCCCGCTGCCTGCCCCCGCGGCACCGGCCCTCGGAACCGCCTCGTTTCTCCCAGGTTCATCAAGCGGAAGAAGTTTGACGATGAGCTGGTAGAGAGCAGCCTGGCCAAATCCTCCAGCCGGGCCAAAGGCGCCGGCGGGGTCGAGCCCGGGCGCTGCTCGGGCAGTGAGCCTTCCTCCAGCGAGAAGAAGAAGGTGAGGGACCGCTGGGGACATCCAGGGGCTGGTGGGGGTGCGGGGAGCTTCGGAGAGACCCCGACCCCCCTATTTCTGCCCACCCAGGTCTCCAAGTCCGTGTCCGCCCCCATCGCGCCCAGCCCGGTGCCGACCCCCGGCCTCGCCAAGCGGATGAAGAAGAGCAAACAGCCCCTGCAGGTGACGAAGGACCTGGGCCGCTGGAAACCCGCCGACGACCTTCTGCTCATCAACGCCGTGCTGCAGGTACCGGCCGCGGGCTGTGGGGTGGGGCAGGGAGGGGGCTGCCTGTGCCCTGGGGCCAGCGCTGCGTTTTGGGGCTGCCCCCCCCCAGGCCCCCTCCCCTCACCCGCGGGTTTTTCCAGACCAACGACTTGACCTCGGTGCACTTGGGCGTGAAGTTCAGCTGCCGCTTCAACCTGCGGGAGATCCAGGAGCGCTGGTACGCGCTTCTCTACGACCCCATCATCTCCAAGTGAGCGCGGGGCAGCCCCGGGGCGGGGAGGCAGAGCCATCCCTGGGCGGGGGGGGGACTCTCACACCGTGTTTGTGTGTCCCCCACCCCCCCCAGACTGGCCTGCCAGGCCATGCGGCAGCTGCACCCCGAGGCCATCGCCGCCATCCAGAGCAAAGTGCTCTTCAGCAAAGCCGAGGAGCAGCTGCTGAACAAGGTGGGATCGGTAAGAGCCAGCTGGGGGGGGCTGTGGGGGGGGTGTCGGGCTCTTCCAGGGGTCCCTTGGCCCAGCTGGAGGATTTGGCGAGGCTGCTCTCTACCAGCATCGCTACAGGCGTGGGGAGGTGTGGCTGGAGCTGTCTGGAAGAAAAATATCTGGGGGTTCTCATTGAGAAGCAGCTGGACATGAGCCAGCATGTGCCCAGGTGGCCAAGAAAGCCAACGGCATCCTGGCTTGTACCAGCACCAGTGTGGCCAGCAGAAGCAGGGAGGTGACAGTCCCCCTGTGCTCTGCACTGGTGAGGCCACACCTGGAGGGTTGTGTCCAGGTTTGGGCACCTCAATCCCAGAGAGATCTCGAGGGGCTGGAGCGAGGGCAGAGGAGGGCAACGAGCTGGGGAAGGGGCTGGAGAATAAATCCTGTGAGGAGCGATGGAAGGAGCTGGGGCTGTTCAGTGTGAGGAGGAGAAGGGGAGGGGAGACCTCATCACTCTCTGCAGCTCCCTGAAAGGACGTTGTGGAGAGGTTGGGGCTGGTCTCTGCTCCCAGGGAATTAGTGACAGAACGAGAGGGAACGGCTTTGAACTGCAACAGGGGAGGGTCAGGCTGGACAGGAGGGAAAAATGTTTCCCCGCCAGAGTGGTCAGAGAGTGGAACAGGCTGCGCAGGGAGGGGGTGGAGTCCCCATCCCTGGGGGGGTTTAAGGGCCGTTTGGATGAGCTGTGGGGGGATGTGGGGTAGGGGAGAACTTTGCAGAGTCGGGCTGAGGGTTGGACTCGATGACCCCGAGCGGCTTTTTCAACCTGAGTGACTCTGTGATTCCCTGGTGCCACGTGTCCCCTCTCCCCCCCGCAGACCAGCCAACCCACCCTCGACACCTTCCAGGAGCTGCTCCACAAACACCCCGACGTTTTCTACCCGTCCCGCACGGCCAAGGCGCTGCAGCTGCACTGGCAGCTCATGAAGCAGTACTACCTGCTGGACGACCAGACCGGTGAGGCCGGAGGGTCCCCCCTGTCCCCCGTGTCCCCCGTCCCCTGCGCCCCCCAGCCCCCTCACTCCCCCCGTTCCTCCCTCCAGTGCAGCCGCTGCCCAAGGGGGACCAAGTCCTGAATTTCTCTGATGCTGAGGACATGCTGGACGACAGCAAACTGAAGTGAGGGGGTTGGGGGGGCGCAGGGTGGGGACTGGGGGCTGCAGGGTGGCACCATCTCAGCAGCGAACTAAAGGGGAGTTTTTTGGGGGGGGCTGGGGAGGGGAGAGGGTGGCACCGTCTCATCCTGCCGCTTCTCCTCCCCAGGGACGTGCGGGACGAGGTGCTGGAACATGGTGAGTCCGACCCGCTCCCCTCTGAGCAGCTGGAATTGGTGGTGGGGGGCCCAGAACCCCCCCCCCGGGCTGGGGGACAGGGCGGGGGGGTGTGGGGGGGTGTCCCCAGCCCCCTTCTCCCCCTCACCCCAGAGCTGACCGTGGCCGACCGGCGCCAGAAGCGGGAGATCCGGCAGCTGGAGCAGGAGCTGCACAAGTGGCAGGTGCTGGTCGACAGCATCACGGGTGAGAGCTGGGGAGGGGCGTCTGTCCATCCCCCCCGTCCCTCTGTCTGTCCTCCCTGTCCCCCCCTGTCCCTCTGTCCGCCCCCCCTCCCCTCACTCCTCTTTCCCCCAGGCATGAGCTCCCCGGACTTCGACAGCCAGACGCTGGCCGTGCTGCGGGGCCGCATGGTTCGGTACCTCATGCGCTCCCGGGAGGTGAGTGCGGGGTTGTTCCCCCCTCCCCAGCCCCCAGCCGAGCCCCCCCACTCCCCAGGGAGCCCCCCCCACCCCCCTGACGCGTCCCCCCTCCCCAGATCACGCTGGGCAGAGCCACCAAGGACAACCAGATCGACGTGGACCTGGCGCTGGAGGGACCGGCCTGGAAGATCTCCCGCAAGCAGGGTGGGGAGGGGGCGGGTCTGGGGGGGCTCTGGAGGGGGGGGGCTGCGCTCCCCTCTCCTCTCACCCCTTCTCCTCCCCCTCCAGGCGTCATCAAGCTGAAGAATAACGGGGATTTCTTCATCGCTAACGAGGGCCGACGCCCCATCTACATCGACGGGCGCCCGGTGCTGGGCGGCAACAAGTGGAAACTGAACAACAACTCGGTGGTGGAGGTGAGTCCTGAGGCGTGGGGGGGGCCCGGGGGGGCTGCGGGTCCCCCCCTACTCACCCTTTTCCCCCCCCAGATCGCCAGCCTCCGCTTCGTCTTCCTCATCAACCAGGACCTCATCGCCCTCATCAAGGCGGAGGCGGCCAAGCTGGCCCAGCAGTAATCGGGGGGGGGGGAGTGGGGGTCCCCACAGCTCCCAGTTGGGTACTGGGGGGCCCCCCCCCGGGGCTGGAGGTTGTCACCTTCCAATAAAGTATTTTCCCCTGCCCCGGGGTGGGGGGGGACACATGGGACCCCCCCCGCTCCTGTGGCGTGTGCTTAAAATTGCTCCTTTATTGAAAAAGGGGAGAGGGGGCTCTGGGGGGGGGACACAGGGCAAGGGGGGGGGACACAGGGGGGGGGGACACGGGGGGGGGGGGGGGGCCCAGCGGAGCTGAGTTACTGAAACAGAAAGTGTCGGAATGTTGAAAGCTCAAAGTTGGGTTTTATTTATTTGTTCAACCAACTCCGGAGAAGTTTAAGTCAAAGAAAGAGGGAAAGAAAAACCCCCCACCCCCCTAAAAATTCGGGGAGGGGGGGGAAAGGCTGGAAGCCCCCAGGAAACTGCAGCCAGAGATTGACCACGCCCGTGGTCCTGACCCCCCCCACAGAAGGGCTGCGCCCAGGATTAGCGCCGCTAATTGGTATTGCTAGAATTTAATTTAGAGAGAAAAAAAAGGGCTGGAGAAGGGGGGGGGGCAGCGGGGGAGGGAATAAAATAAAGAAATCCCCAACGTGAAAACCAGGGAGGAGCAAAGTGTGGGGACAGAGTGTCGTGGGGAGGAGGGGGCCAGAGGCCTGCCTGGCCCTGGGGGGGGCACCCCCAGCGCCCCCCGGCGCTCCCCAGGCCCCGGCACTCGTCCTCGCTGCCAGCACGAGGCCCGGGCGAAAAAAAATGAGCCTTGGGGCTGGATTTTGGGCAGCGGCTGCTGGAGATTGGGGTTGTGGAGGGAGAAGAAGGGGGCGGGGGGGGGTACAGGCAGGAGAGGAACAGAGTGGGGGGGGAAGGAGAGGCAGAAAAAAAAATGGCACAAAAAATGAGACGTGTAAACTTTCCTTCGTTAGTATCGCAGCGAGGAGCTGCCTCCAGGCCCGCGCTGGCAGCGGAGCCGGGGCTGGGGGGGGCAGAACCCCGGGGGGGGGCAGGACACGAGCCCCGGGGCTGGGGGGGACACACGACCCCCCCATCTCTCACGAGTTGGCTCCCTCCTGGCGACTGGCTCTGGGCTTGCGCTGGGGGAGCCCCTTGGGCTCTGTGGGGGGGGGCGGGGGGCCGGGCCGGGGGGGCTGCGCGGGGCCCGGGCTGTTGGCCGAGGTTGCCCGGGGGGGGGTTTGCCGGCCCGGGGCGTTGCGGTGGCGGTTGGGGTTGGCGGAGCGGCCGGGGGGGCCGATGTGACGCTGGGCCCGGGGGCCCCCTCCCGCTCTCCTGTTCCCCTGCGAAACCTGGAAGAGAAGGCGGGGGGGGAGGTGAGTGAGCGTGACCACCCCCCCAGCCTGGGGAGGTTGGAATTAAAAAGCAAAACCCCCCCAAACCCCCCAAAACGGAGGCTCCCACCGCCCCGCGGTGCCGTTACCTCTCGCGCCGGCTGGGGGGGGCGGCCGCCCGCGTTCCCCCCCGCCGCGTCCGGGGGCTTCTTGGGGGCCGCGGTGAGGCTCGAGGCGGGGGCAGAGGCACAGGCGGGGGCCGATGTCGCGCTGGAGCCGCTGAGCGAAGCGGCTGCCGCGGAGCTGCACCGCGAGCGGCTGGAGTAGCTGTTCTTGGGGTGGGAAACTGGAAAAGAAACACCCCAAAAATGCGCCTTGGGGCGGGGGGACGGGGCCCTGGAGCCGGGAGGGGGGGGCGGCGGCGGCTCACGGCTCCGAGGGACAACGGGGTGAGGGAACGGGCACAGCCCCCGCCCCGCGCTGCCGCGACACCGCGCCCGGTTTTGGGGTGCACGGGGAGGGTTTTGGCTGACCTTGGCCGAAGGCTGCGATGCTCTTCTTCAGCGCCTCGAGGTCGCAGCTGAACCGCGCCACCCGGCCCAGGTCCTCGTCGTACTTCCGCTCGCTCACAAAGTGCTGCACGGAAAAGGCAAAACACGCTCGTTAATTCAGAACACAAAATTGGGCGGGGGGGGGGGAGAAACCTCCCCTCCCAGCCCAGGAACAGGCAGCCGAGTTGGAGATGCTCAGAAAAAAAATAAAAATATTGGTGAGGCAGCGGCTGGTGGAAATGGAAAAGCAGATTTTTTTTTTTTGGCCCACGCGCGGCCTCGCCAACAGGTTAAGGGAGTCCAGGGGCCGCTCTGCTCCGCCCCGGGCGCGAAACGAGCCCTCGGGACGCTCCCAGGGGCGACAGGATTCCGAGCCGCACTAATCCTGCCACGGGGCTGAGCAGTTTGGGTTTTCAAACCGCAGTTTCATTGATGCCATTTCGCCCTGAGGGTTTCAGGGGGCGTCTCGGGGCGGGGCCGGGTGAGCAGCTGGTGGCTGAAGTCGGTGTTTTACAAAATAAATGATTTAAGATTCAGGATCCCCTGTCCCGCTGCAGAGCGCCGGCGGCGACGTCGAGAACTACGGGCGCAAGGGAAGCGTCGGAGGTGTCAGAAACCCCGAAGGTTCTAAAAAAGGTTCTAAAAAAGGTGCGTGGCTGTTGGGAATTGGGAGGATTAAGCCCCTCGGGAGCTGAGGGAGTTGAGGCGTTGGGCTGCAAGAGCTGTGCCGGAGTCAACCTTCTGATAAAACCAGACAGAACCCCTCAAATCCACAGGCACGAGCGGAACGCGAAGATACGGACCAAGGGGATGATTCTGGGGTGACTCTGCCAGCCCAGCGACTGAGAAAGAGAAATCAAGAGCCCAGCGCCCCGAAGGAAGGGACCGGCCTTGGGGAGCGGGCGCTGGGTGGTGCGAGCGTCCTCGGGGGGCAGGATCGGGGGCAGGGGACCCTCCTCGGGGCTCCCAGCTCCGCACGTCGGGTAAATAAACCGGTTTATTTCCTCGGCGACTCGCGCTGAGGGGGCCCCCGCGTCGTCCCCACCTCCCGCGGCGCCGTTCCTGCTCCGCCACCTCGGGGCGGGGGGTCGAGGGAAAAGCTCAGCTCACCTTTATGTCGGCTCTGAGCTCGACCAGCTGCTCCTCCGACATCCGCACGGCCACGTCCGTCAGCTTCTTCAGGGCTTCTGCCTTCTTCTGGCGGCTCACCAGGATTTCCACTGAAAATCAAACCACGCTCAGGCAGCGCCGACACCGAACGGGGCTACCCAGAGCGAAACCAGCCCCGGACTGGTGGCCACCAGCCTCCCCCGAGGCCCCCCCAGAGCTGTGCCAGCTGCACAGCAGCCCCCCCGCTCCCCCCCGCTCCGATTTACGTCTCCAGACACAGACAGAACCTGAGCTGGAAGCCGACGAGAGGCACAACACGAGCTCTGCCGCTCCCGCGACACCCCCGAAACGGTGGGACCCGGAGCTGCCGGGGGGGGCGTCCCCGTGACTCGTTTCCCACCTCCCCGCGAACGCTGCGGTTTTGGGGAACGGCCTCGCGTGGAAAGGTGCAGTTTATGTCCCACCCGCTAAGGAGGGGACGGAGCAGCAGCTTCAGAGGGTGCAAAAATCATCTAGTGGCGATAAACAGGGCCGGCAGCCACGGGGCCACGGATTTGGGAACGACACGAAGGGGTCGGGGGCAGAAATCTGCGTCGGGGGGGGCTGTCCCGGAGAGCGCAGCAACACCCGCGCGCTGGCACAAAGGCAGAGTCTTACTTGCTTCTGCTTTCACTTTGTCCATTTCGGCCAGTAACGCCACCTCACGATCCATCAGGCTGGGGGGAATAACCAAAAAAAAATACGGAAAAAGGGAAGAGATTTAGTATTAAACAAAGAGAACAAGGCGGTGTGAGAGCAGGAGCAGTGGCCGGGCTCCGGGCGCGCCGGCCCACGGGCAGGGACCGGCAGATGGCGGCAGGAGTTCGTTGTGCCGGGCCCCGGCTTTGTTCTTAGGCCCGAGGAGTTGGGGCAGGCTTGGCGGGTGCTCAGGCCTGCTCAGGCTGGGCTCAGCGCCGCGTTCCCGGCCAGCCACGGGGGGACACGGTCACCTCACCCCGCCGCAGTCGGAGCCACCTTGGCAAGGGGAGAGGGAGCGGCAGCCGCGGTGTCGCGCGCGGCCGGACTTTGTCACCGAAGGAAACCAGGGCGCGATGCTTTAACGAGTCACACGCTCAATTAACGAGCAGCGGGGCAGGACCAGGAGCCACAATAGCCAGAGCTCAGCTGAAGGCACCCGACTGCAGCGCTCTGCTCTTACACCCTCGTTAGCTTATTTACACCAAACTGGCCCACTAATCCAGCAACCTGAACTCTGGTGCTTTTCGGGAGGCCCGTACCCTGCTGATCCCCCCGGGGCCGTGGGACGCCCCTCCCTGGCAGCGCAGCGGGTACAAGGACACCCGGAGCCACCCAGGCCACGAGCCAGGAGTCTCCTACAGCCCCAGGATTTTTTTGGGCCGCGGAGGGGACACCTGAGCGGGTGACAGCGAAGCATCTCCGCTCGCCCGGAGAGCCTCAAGTGTGTCTGTTGCCATGAGACCGCAATTCCCCCCGGCATGGCGGCGGCAGCCTTTACGCAAGCAGAACCACACGGCTACCGGCCGGCCAAATTTAGCAAATTGAGGCTATCGAGTGCCCTGCGCGAAGGCAGAGCGCCCAGAGCACCCGTAACCGCTGCGCACAGGCCCGCAGAGAGGGCTCGTGCCCCTGGAGATGCGCACACCGGGGTTACAGCGGGAGCGGCGATACCAGTGCTCCCAGTCCGGACAGGGGCAGGCGCTGGTCGCAGCTCTGTGCTTCACCAGGAGGAACCCAGAGCCTCGCAGAACCCCCCCTGCAAACGCTTCTTTTGTGCCTCCCCCGGAGCTACGCCTGCAGCGGCCTCAGCCCCGCTCCACCTTCCCCCGGCTGCGGCCGGCGGCCTGAGCGCGCTCGACATCAGCCGATTAACGGGGTTTGTTTCGGTTCCTGCTTTCTAAATATAAAAGCAGAGTCTTCCTCCCGTGCGTTAAGCTGCAGGGTACTCGCGGCACGGACGCGGAGCGGTACTCGGAGGTAGCAGCAGTGCGCAGGGTCGGCCCTTCAACACCCACCACACGCCTCTCTCCGTGAGAAAGGTTTGCTTGAAAATGGGAGGAATATTTATTTTAGCGACCATCTGAAAGGGAAACCACGGAGCATCTGAAATGCAAACTCAAACCACCGCTCCCGCGCCTCTGCGCGTCAGGGAGGGCTGAGGCAAGATCAATTTAAACAATTCCCTCTGAACAGCAGCTTTGACATTTGGCTTCTTCTGTTGATTTATCGCTCTGTCCATCCGCCTTTTCAGGGCAGGGATTGTTTCTGCTCGTAGCACAGCAGGGGCCTGATCCAGGTCAGGCACTCCCAGCCCAACTGCACAAACACAACAACGCGTGTCAAGCGCGACGCTAATAAGACTTCACCTTGTTTCCAGCCGCCCCCAGAGCGGTTCGACCTGGCTCTGCCGCGCCGACGGGCCGGGCGAAGGCAGAGCCCCAGCTGCCTCCTGCCCAGAGCCCCGTCAGCGGCAGGACCCCCCCCCGCCCCGGCGCTCGGCAAAACGGGTGCAAATGCGGCCTTAACGGTCAATTCCAGCGGGGGAAGAGCCTCGCGGCTGCGGCAGAGCGGGGTTGTGCTACACCTTACCCCAAGCCTCCTCCTTGAACACACAGCCCAGCTCCGCCGGAGCCAACACCCACTTTATAGGGGCCGTTTTGGGCTTTTTCCACCAGGCTGCAGGCGCGCACGCACGCACCTTGGCACAGATCACAGCTTGCGTCTCTTCGTAATTTAATTTACTCAGCGGAGCTCAGCTGGAGTCCTTTACCCAATTTTACAGTTGGGCTGGCTGAGGAACAGAGGTCAAGTGGCTTTGCCCGAGGTTGGCGCGATGACGCGGATCAGACCCCACTGCTCCGCCGTCCCGCACGACAAACCACCCCCCCCCTTCTGCCGGATCCGTTCGGAAACACGCCGGCCCTTCCCCACCGCTCTGTCCCGGCGCATCCGCCCCTGCCGGCAGGGCTGGGCTCTGAGGGAGGACGTTTAAGAAGCGCGCAGGGAAGAAAAAGGGCAAAGCAGATAAATCAGTAACTGCGGAAGATGAACTAACGCCGAACAGGCTGCGCCCCCCATGAGAAGAGGCGCTCTCAGCTCAGGGCAGCGCATCGAGCAGTGCCCGCGAGGTGTTGTCTGGGCCTGAAAGACAAGAGCCCTTTGCACAAGCACGCTGAGGGGTTTGGGGCTGGTTTTCCTCGGGGCTGAAAGACAACGATCTCGGAGCCTGACGGCAATCGAAGGCGGCCGGGAGCCTGCCCGGCAGCTCTGCCACGGGGCACGAGGGCGACGGCAACACGCGGCGGCGAAAAGCCTCCAGCTCTGCCCCACACCCGCCTCAGCGCGCGGCGCTGAACTCACCCGCATCACCCTGCAAGGCTTGGGTTGTGGGTTTTTTTTTTTTCCCCTGATGTGCTGCTTTCCCTGTCAGCAGAGAGCAAAATATTCAGGAAATTAAGGGCTATTGGGATTCCCTGGCTCAGGTTTCCCGATCAGCTCCAGCCCAGAGGAGCGAATCCTCTCAAACAAGAAGCCAAAGCAGCTACGGCTGCGTCTTCACCAGAGACTGAGAGAGGCGCGACCCCGGCGTTGGTCTCCTCCTTCACCCCCAACAACCTCCAGACCCGGGTCTAACACCACACGGTGTCCAGCGAGAGAAGGTGAAGGTCAAGAACTCTCAGAAGCCTCACGGCTTAAAAGGACGTCTGAAGGGCAGCCCTGACAGGCAGAGGTTAAACCAGTCCAAGCTTTGCTACTTAAATATCCTGTTTCAGCTGAACAAACCTGCTTTTAAACCAGGTTTTCCTTTGGTAGGAAGCCAGCTGGAGAGGCGAGCCAGCAAGAGGATTTAACTGTCGGATCCTGCCTTGTGCTGTAGGACTGAAAAATGTACTAATTATTCTCTGGGTCATGAAGGAAATTGGAAAAAAAAAACCAAAAAAAAAGTGAAGGTACAATTTACATCTCCGCTCACCGGCGATGCATCGCCTTGGGGAAAAGGAAAGCGGATCTTGCTGCGGAGTCGCCGCTCCTCGCCCGCCCAGGGCCGGCGTCCTGCCGCGCAGCTCCCGCTTGGCGTTTGCCGAAGGAGGATCCCGGTGGCCCCGTTCCAGGCCGGCCCCCGCCTCCCCGCTCCCGGAACCGCGCGTCCTGCTTCGCCCGCTGCCGGCTCGGCTTATCGGAGCGACGCTGCGGGACCGGACTTGAGTCTTTAACCTTCCCGAAGGTGACGCAAGCGTTTTCTGGATGATAACACAAGTCAAAGGGCGAGGAATTACTTCTACGGAGCCAGACACGTTCGCCAGAAGCATGACGGTCTCCCTAGCAGGGAGAGGCTTTTGCAGATGTTGTAACTGGGTGGAGAGGCAGAAAACAAAACCTTCACGACAAAACCCCCCCCCGTACACAGTGACAACACTGAATCGTATCGGATTGGCTCAGCAGACAAAGCCACTAACAAACAAAGTGAGAATATTCATAAACCCAAACTTGAGTTCAGGCTACGAACCCCTCAGCCACGGACGGCTCCACCCCTGCGCCGCAGCTCCAGCCTGGAGACCACAACGGCCTCCCGGCACCAAACGCAGGTCAGGGCACGCGGACGCTCAGCCCTGCCCCTCCAGGGTGGCCGAGGCTCCTCAGGTGAGTTTAAAAGTCATTTCTAAACATTTTTATCAGTATTTTTAGCTTTAATTTATGAATTACGGGGCAGCACTCCTCTCACTTCAGGAGAGCACCTGCTGGGGGCGAAGTTCAACCCAAGGACGAGCACAGGCAGGGCCACACGGAACAACAAAATTTGCTACGAGGCTCGGGCACACGTCACCAGCACTAAACCTCCGAGGCCACACGCGCTCTCCAGACACCGACGGCTTCTGACACGGATTTGCAAGTCTGCCAAATATCTACTTTAATCCTTCAGCGCGATAGCAGCATTTTAGTTACTTGTCAAATGTTACTCACTTCAGGCAAGGAGAACTCTCTGTGCAGTTTCTTATGAATATTTCTTTACCAAAAGGCATCGTATTTGTATAACCAAGAAGAAGGATTTCTCAGGAATAGACTCAATCAAGACAGAGCGTATCTGATGTTAGGCCTTTCAGAATATCCTCTTAAAGCACTTATCCAAACCAATAAAGATGTTCATTAAAAAAAGACCCGATTACACTCATAGGGAACATCATGCACAGTATTAAAAGCTTGGCTTAAAAGGGGGGAAGCGAGGCTGCACAGGATGATCTTGGGTGTGTA